>NW_006921626.1:8377774-8384206 GCF_000298275.1 Orycteropus afer afer | reverse complement strand
TTCAGGACAAATCTTGAAACATCCTTTGTGATGTTGAAAGCCACATCATTCCTCTTCAAACTGTCATTCCTGGCATAGTAGATCATATGGTTATCTGATTCAAAATGGCCAAAACCGGTCCATTTCAGCTCACTAATGCCTAGAATATCAATCTTCATGCATTCCATTTCATTTTTGACAACTTCCAATTTTCCTAGATTCATACTTCATACATTCCATGTTCCAGTTATTAATGGATGTTCCCAGTTGTTTCTTCTTCATTTGTGTTGTGCCACGTCAGCAAATGGAGGTCCCGAAAACTTTCCTTTATCCATATCATTAAGGTTGGTTCTACTCTGATAATACAGGTCTTTCCCAGTCGTATTTTGAGTGCCTTCTGACCTAAGGGGCTGGTCTTCCTGCACTGTATTGGACATTGTTCCAGGGCTATTCATAAAACAATGTATCAGACAGTGTTTCTCTGCTATTCATAAGGTTTTCCCTGGCCAGTTCTTTGAGAAGTAGATGGCCTCTTCCTTCATCCTAGTCTGTCTCTGTAAGCTGCATTGAAACCTGTGCACCATGTGCAACCCTGCTGGTGTTTGAGACACCAGTGGCACAGCCTCAAGCCTCACAGCAACACACAAGCTGCCACAGTACGACAAACTGACAGGCAAGTTTGTCATCCTCAGCTTTTTGAAACCTCTCTGTCCTCCCCTTTGCTGGATCCCATGGCTCTATCATCCCCAGCTCTTCCCCTGCTTCCTGCCTCTGGGTATGGGACCTGTCTGCCTCCCCTTATCTGGATTCTCAGGGCTCTGTCTCATTCCCAGCTCTTCCCCTGCTTCCTGCCTCTGGGTGTGGTGCCTGTCTGCTTCCGCTTACCTGGATTCCCTTGGCTGTTCAAGAATGTTAAATGGAAGTAGTGATAGAAGGCATCCTTGTCTGGTTCCTGTCTGCAAGGGGAATGGTTTTAGTCTCTCTCCATTGAGAATAATATTGGCTGTTGGTTTTGCGTATATACTGTTTATTATGTTGAGGAATTTCCCTTCTATTCCTATTTTCCTGAGAGTTTTTATCAGGAATGGGTGTTGGATTTTATCAAATGCCTTTTCTGCATCAATTGATATGATCATGTGGTTCTTCTCCTTTGTTTTATTTATGTGGTGGATGATGTTGATTGTTTTTCTATGTTGAGCCATCCTTGCATACCTGGTATGAACCCCACTTGGTCATAATGTATTCTTTTTTTTGATATGTTGTTGGAGTCTGTTGGCTAGGATTTTGTTGAAGATTTTTGCATTTATACTCATGAGGAATATTGGTCTGTAGTTTTCCTTTTTAGTAATGTTTTTGCCTAGTTTTGGTATCAAGGTTATGCATGTTCATAAAATGAATTTGAGAAGATTTCATCCTTTTCTATGTTCTGGAATAGTTTGAGTAGGATTGGTGTCAGTTCTTCCCTGAGTGTTTGGTAGAATTCTCCAGTGAAACCAACTGGGCCAGGGCATTATTTTTGTTGGAAATTTTTTTATGACCTGTCCAATTTCTTCTTTTGTTATGGGTCTGTTCAAATTTTTCACCTCAGTCTGTGTCAGTTTAAGTAAATAGTATGTTTCTAGAAATCTGCCCATTTCTTCTAGATTTTCAAGTAGCCAAATGCCTTAGGCGCTACACCAGTAGAGCTACCTAGTTCTTCATAGTGTTCTGATATTACCCTTTTAATTTCTTTGTGACATCATCACTCATTTCTTATTCATGTTATTTATATTCTCTCCCTTTTTGCCTTTGTTAAATTTGCCAGTGGTTTGTCAATTTTATTAATCTTTTTTAAAAAAAGCAACTTCTAGTCTTGCTGATTTTTTTCTATTGTCTTTCTATTTTCTGTTTCATTTTTTCTGCTTGAATCTTTATTACTTCTTTTCTTCTGGTGACTATAGGCTTTTTTTGCTGTCCTTTTTCTAATTTTTGGAGATGTTGGGTTAAGATTTTTGCTCTTTCTTCTTTTTTGATGTGTGCATTCATTGCTAGAAATTACCCTCTGATCACTGCTTTTGCTGTGTCCCAAAGATTTTGGTATGTTGTGTTTTCATTCTTGTTTGTTTCAAGGAAATTTTTTATTTCATTTTTTATTCTTCTATTACCCAGTCATTTTCAAGGAGGGTGTTACTCAGTTTCCATGTGTTTGCTCTTTTTCCATTGATCTTCCTGTTGTTGATTTCTTATTTTATAGCATTGTGATCTGGGAAGATGCTTTGCAGTATTTCAATGTTTTTAAATTTATTAAGGCTTGCTTTGTGGCCTTGCATATGATCTCTCATGGAAAATGTTCCATGTGCACTAGAAAAGAATGTATATTGTGCTGTTGTTGGGAGAAGTGTCTGCAGATGTCTATAAGGTCAAGTTGGTGTTGTATTGTTTAGTTCTTCTGCATCTTTGTTGAGTTTCTTTCCAGTTCTATTTTTGATTGAAAGTGGTGTATTAAAGTTTCCTACTATGACTGTGGAGTCATTTATTTGTCTTTTCAGTTCTGTTAGAGTCTGGTTTATGTAGTTGGGGTCTCTTTCACTGAGTGCATAGATACTATTTTTATGTCCTCTTGTTAAATTGATCCTTTTATCATTATATAATGTCCTTCCTTGTCTCTTATGGTGGTTTTTGTCTTAAAGTCAGTTTTATCAGAAATTCATATTGCCACTCCTACTCTTTTATGGTTGCCATTTCCTTGATATATCTTTTTCAACCTTTGATTTTTAGTCTATTTTTGTCTTTCTCTCTTAACGTGCTTATAGACAGCATATTGATGGGTTGTATTTTCTTATCCAGTCTGCAATTCTGCATCTCTTGAGTGGTGCATTTAACCCATTGACATTGAGTGTAATTATCAACAAGTATGAATTGGTTGTTGTCATTTTTTTATGTGGTACTGATATCTTTGTTCCATATAATTTTCTGTGCTGAGCTTGTTTTGTTTATGAATCATCTTATCACTTCCTTCGTTGCTATTGTTTTAGTGTTCTCTAAATATTTGTGCTTGTCCTCTTTTTTATTTTGATGTGAAGGTTTATAATTTTTTTTTTTTTGAGGTTACCCTGTGATTTATAATTTTCTTCCCAATTTTAGAACAATTCATTCTATCTTGCAATTGTCTTGATTTCCTCACCATTTAGAAGTTCTGTAACTACAGTTTTTTTTTCCCCTCTTTTTGGTTTGTTATTGTCCACATTTGCCAATTGATGTCTTTGGTTCCCTATTTACAATCTTGTCAGCTTATTTACTTTGGATAGTTCCATAACTGGGTTGGTTTCTGGGTTATGTCATCATGTGTGTTAATGGTTGGTTGTTGTTTGCTGCTGTTGGTTCTCTGTCCAAAGGACTTCCTTTAGTGTCTCTTGTAAGGTTGGTCTGGTTTTAATAAATTCCTTTAATTTCTGCTTAACTGGAAATGGCCTAATTTCACCATCATTTTAAGGGACAATTTTGCTGGGTATATAATTCTTGGTTGGAAATTTTTTCTTTCAGGGTTTTATATATACCATCCCATTGCCTTCTTCCTGTATGGTTTATTTAATTTCTGCTTATCTGGAAATGTCCTAACTTCACCATCATTTTGAGGAACGGTTTTGCTGGGTATATAATTCTCGGTTGGAAATCTTTTCTTTCAGGGTATATATACCATCCCATTGCCTTCTTGCCTGCATGGTTTCTGCCAAGAAATCAGAGCTCAGTCTTATTGGTTGCCTTTTGCAGGTAACTTTTCATTTTTCTCATGTTGCTTTTAAGATTCTTTCTTTGTCTTTGGTTTTGGTGAGTTTGATGATGATATGTCTTGGTGATTTTCTCTTGGGGTCTATCCTGTTGGGGTTCGTTGGACTTCTTGAATGGATATATCCTCAACTTTCATCATATCAGGGAAATTCTCTTCCAACAATTTTCTCTGTGATCTCATTTGTCTCTTCCTGTTCTGGAATTCCGATTACATGTAGGTTATTGCTTTCGATGATATCCCACATGAACCTTAGGCTTTCTTCATTTTGATTTGATCTTTTTTCTGATTGATCCTTTTCCAAAGAAGTATTGGGGTCTTCAATCTCAGTAATTCTGTCTTCCATTGACTCAATTCTACTCCTTTGCCCATTGAATGTGTTATCTATTTCTGAATATTTAGTATTAATCTGGATTTCTGTCTGTAGATTTTGTTTCATTTCTGATTTTTCATTTATTTTGTCATTTTGTTCTTATATTGTCATTCAAATTGTTCTAGGGTTTTCTCTGTGTTTCCTCGATTTTATCAGTGTTTTCCTTGATTAGTCTCTCAATCCATTGAAGGTACCTAAATATAATTCTTTTTAATTCCTTCTCAGGGAGTTCCAATGCTGCTTCTTCCTCAGGGATGTGTTCTGAGTCTGTATCCTGGTCCTTTTTTTCTACTGCTTTATCTTGCTTCTTTGTGTGGACTGTGATGATCTGTTGTCTCCAAGACATTGTGACTTTGTTGTATTTATATTTAATTGATGATTGTATATTGGAATGATTCACCCAAGATTTTTATTTTCTTTGTTTTGTTTGGATGTATCTGAGTAAGCAGGGTGCTGTGCTCTTCTGTTTGCTAGTTAGCAGCACTTATACACTCACCACCTGTCTCCTTACCAGTTGTCAGCCTTCTGTGTGTCCAAGCTGTGTTTGGCAACCCAAGCTGATTCTTATATCCCCAGAATCTGAATGAGAATGCTCTCACTTTAAAAAAAAAAGTGGTCACTGCTTGTAAACATTCAAAATGGCTGCACCCAGCTACTGCTTGTAAACATTCAAAATGGCTGTGCCCTCCAGACAGGTGAAAGTCCACAGCTCAGTTTGTCTCCTTCTTTGCTGTTTCCCTTTTCAGTCGTCCGCTACCCATGCAGTAGTCCACGTGGCCCTTGGTGAGCAGAGCCAATTTTTACATTAATTCTCAGGTCCTAACACCACTTGGAAATATTTAAGCTGTCCATGCCATCAGGATAGCTGACAGTCTGCAGCTTGGTTTGTCCCCTTACTCACTGTTTTCATTCAGGTTCTTCTACTAGTTGGTATTTAATCCACTTCTGTATCCTTCCCTTCTAAACTCAAGGTTCCAGGATTATCTTCTCTGTCTGTGTCAATTGGTATCTCTTTTCTTTGTTGAAGAGAGTCTGTGTAGCTTGTATGCCTATTCTGTCATTTTACCAGAAGTCTGTTTCCCATTGGTTCTTAATCATATGCTACATCCTGAAATGGTTAAACATCCACCATTTCTTTTTGGTTACAGTGCATCTCTGTATTCTTTCCATATTCTTTTGATGCTTCCTGCATCATTTAATATTTTGCCCACAGAATCTTTCAATATTGCTGCTCGAGGGTTGAATTTTTTCTACAGATCTTTCAGCTTGAGAAATGCTGAGTGTGTTCTTCCCTCTTCTTTTTCTAACTCCAAGTCTTTGTACATTTCATTATAATAATTGACTTTGTCTTCTCAAGCTTCCCTCTGAAATCTTCTCTTCATTCAGCTCTTTTACTTCATCATTTCTTCCATTTGCTTTAGCTGCTCTCCCTTCAAGTAGCAAGCTTCAGAGTCTCTTCTGATAGCTGTTTTGGTCTTTTCTTTCTCTCCTGTGGTGTTTTTTTTTTTTTTTTTTCCTAATAACCTTTGGTTTCTTCAACTATGCTGTCTTTGATATCATCCCACAATGTATCTGGGGTTTGGTCATTAGTATTCAGTGCATCAAATCTGTTCCCTCAATCCCTTCACAGAGAGACCAGCAGAGACACTGGTAGAGAGATGGTAACAGCAGAGCCAAGAGACCAGCATGAGACAGGTGGGATATACTCAAGGTCATACTTTGACTCTTGTGAACTTGTCTTAGTTTTCTTCAGCTTCATCTTGAACTTGCATATGAGCAGTTGATAATCTGTTCCACAGTTGGCTCCTGGACTTGTTCTGACTGATGACATTGAGTTTCTCCATCATCTCTTTCCACAGATGTAGTTGATTTGATATCTGTGTATTCCATCTGTGAGGTCCACATATATAGTTGCTGTGGTAGTTAAGGTTATGTGTCAACTTGGCTGGGCCTGATTTTGAGTGGTCGGGCAGCTGGATGTAGTTATTCCCCATGATGAGAGTGGTATTCAACTTCATGGTGGAATCTGCTGTGAGCAGCTGAGTTGCTGCCCTAGGGAGGTGGTCTGCTGCTAGGATATAAAAGAAGCTTTGAGAAAGGTCTGTCAGTTTTTTGGGCACATCTGGATCCTGCACTTAGCTGAGTCTTCATCTCAGTGCCCTGCCATGTTGTCTGATGATCTTGAGACTGTTTCTGGACTTGCACTAGTGGCTTGCCATGTTACTTGATAATTTGGGGACTGTGCTGTTTTACTTGTCCACCTTGGGTTTGTCGGGAGCTCTGGTAGCATAGTGGCTAAGACATTTGCCTGCTA
>NW_006921626.1:8355530-8377674 GCF_000298275.1 Orycteropus afer afer | reverse complement strand
CTACTTCCGTAGTGATACTGCCTCAGAAACCCAAGGAGGGGTCACTATGAGTCGGGGCCGACTTGATGGCACATAACAACAACAACAACCTTGGGTTTGTCAGTCTCAGCAACCATCAGCTGTCTGGTCTGGGTTAAGAAAAGCCTCTAGCTTCAGTGGGCCAGGAGTAAGAGGCAGAGCTGAACCCCAAGGCCAAGGAGCTTTCACCCAGCCCCTAGAGCTGGCACTTTGAACTCCTGAACTGTAAGAGAATAAATCCCTTTTTGTTAAAGCCACTCACTTGTGGTATTCTGTTAGAGTAGCACTAGAGAACCAAACAGTTGCCATTTACATTTTTGAGAAAAAGTATTTCTAATGAAGAAGCTACTGGTCTTGCAAAATTCTATCATGTGATCTCTGGCATCATTTCTGTTGCCATATTTTCCATACTACTGATCCTTCTTTGTTTCCAACTAACTTTCACATTCCAGTCACCAGTAATTATGACGCATGGATATGCCTATCCTTGACAACATTATATTTCAGGATAGATCTTGAAATTTTCTTTTTGCTGATGAATGTGACACCATTCTTCTTCAGTTTCTCATTCCTGGCATAGTAGACTATATGATTCTCTGATTCAAAATGGCCAGAATCAGTCCATTTCAGCTCATTAATGCCTAGGATATTGTTCTTTATGTATTCTATTTAATTTCTGACTATTTACAATTTTCCTAGATACATACTTTGTACATTCCATGTTATGATTGTTAATGGATGCTTGCAACTGTTCTTTATTTCAAGTCATGACATATCAGCACAGCAAATAAAGTTCTAGAAGCTTTACTCCATCCATGTCATTAAGATTGATGCTACTTTGAGGAGGCAGCTCTTCCCCAGTTGTATTTTGAGTACCTTCCAACCTAAGAAGGAGCTGTGGTGGTACAGTGGTTAAAGCATTCAGCTGATAACCGAAAGGTCGGTGGTTCGAACCCACCAGCTGTTCTGCAGGAGAAAAGATGAGGGAGCCTGCTTCCATAAAGATGTACATGCTTGCGAACCCTATGTAGCAGTTCTACTCTGCCCTGTAGGTTCTCTATAAGTCAGAATCAATTCCATGCAGTGTGTTTGGTTTTTGGTTTGGCCCAACCTGAAGGGCTTATCTTCCATCACTTATATCAGATAGTGTTCTCTTGCTATTCATAAGATTTTCACTGGCCAGTTTTTTCAGAAATAGATTGCCAGGTCCTCCTTCCTAATCTGTCTTAGTCTGGAAGTTCTACTGAAAATTCTCCACCATGGAAGACCCTGCTAGTATTTGAAATACTGGTGGCATAGCTCTAGGCATCATAGCAACTTGCAAGCCACCTCAGTACAACAGACTGACAGATGAATCGAATTTGGTGTCTGGCATAGAGAAGGCAATTGATAAATGATTCTTGATTGAAATTCAGCCAACTGTAGGGTACAGTGCAGTACCTCACCTACTTGGAGCAGAAGGTCTGGCTTAAGTGATATTGGGAATTTAAGATTGGATAGATTTGGTAGAGCCAAATCACAGAGGCCTGGAGGAATATGGTTTTAATGCAGAAGCAGTGCAGCTCTCAGAATGGAATACAAGGGCCTCTTCATCTGTCTGTAATATATCCTCTCCAGCCTCAACTCTGGCCAGCTCCCATCTGGAACTCCAAACTTTGACCTCTGAGAACTTCTACAACAGCCACAACTCCCCAGCCTGGGATCTGCTCCTTTGATCATGCTGGTTGGCAGCCTCTGCACATGCCAACTGCTATCCCTAGCTTACTCCTCCTGCTCCTTAGGACTCAGTGCCTGGCCACCCTCAATTTAGAGGTCCCCTCAGGCTGGGTTTGGCCATGTTCCTCTAGCATTTACCACCTCCTCTTGTGGCTGCATGCTACTTGAACATGTGTGACTGTTAAACTTCCCCAAAGCAATGAGTGATTGGATTTAGCCCTTGAATACCCTCATCAGCTAACATAGTTCCTAGGAGATAGTGCCCAATAATCATGTATTAGATGGAAGGTTGAATAAAGGTGATGAAAATGTAAAAGGCAGGGCAAATCTAAGGGACATTTGGAAGGAGAAAATACAGGATTTGGTGATTAGTTATATAAAGAGGGTAAAGCAGAAGGTTGGCTTATAACCTGCAAGGCTGGTGGAGGTGGTACCATGCAGGCATTAGGGCCTTGGCACAGGGAGAGGTCCACTTATAAGTGGACCTAAGTGCCTCTGAGTGTCAGGCAAAATGTTTTTGTTTGGTTGTCTTCTGGAAGATTTTCAAAATTCAACATAAATTAAATCACTTTAGGACATACTGACTCTAAAGTTATAATAGAACAACCAAGTAGAGATATCCTTTAATCAACTGGAAATAACATAATAAGAACTTCAGAACTAGCAAAGATTCCCACTGCCCACAAGATGCAGTACAAGTTCTCTGATTTCTGTTGATACTGCTGAGGATGAGGGGCAAGGTGGTTCAGTGGTAGAATTTTCACCTTCCATGTGGAAGACCAGAGTTCAATTCCCAACTGGTACACCCCAACATAGCTATCACCCATCTGTCAATGGAAGCTTGCATATTGCTATGATGCTGAACAGTTTCACTGGAGCTTCCAGACTAAAAGGGAGTAGGAACAAAGGCCTGGCAATCTACTTCAGAAAATCAGCCAATAAAAACCCTATGGACCTCAACAATCTCATGAGCTTGCCATGAGTTGGCAACTGACTTGATGGCAGCTAACAACAACAACAAAGTTGGGGGGAGAGATCCTTGGGACCATAGTGGGAAGTGTCCAACTTGTAAAAGCTAATGTGCTCACTCAGAGAAGAAGCCTAAAGCTGAGAGCAGTGTCTTGAGGAGAACCTACAAGGCAAGGGGAGTAGAAGAAGGAAAAGAAATTGATAAGGAACAGAGCAACAGAAAGATAGGAAGAAAATCAAGAAAGCCCAGGGAGGAGATATTTCCAGAAGATAGGTAATTGAAGCTGTCCAGTGCTAAAAAGAAAACAAGGAAGTGCAGGCAAGAAAAGGTAAAGAGGTGAACTTCAAAAGGGTCACTACCAGAGGAAAGGCAGATCTCAAGGGAGTAAAAAGAGGAATAGTAATAATAATTATGGGCAGTGGAAATATTGGGTGGAGTCTCTAGATTCATGTCTGAGGAATTTGGCCAAGAAGGAAAGGATAGATTATCCTTAAGCAAGAAGGGAGGGGTGGTGGGATCAAGAGAAGGTTTTTGTTTGCTTTATGGTAAGAGAGATCTGACCACATATGAATGCAGAAGGAGAGGAGCCCATTTCTCCCAAATTAGTATGGACAAATACCTTCTTTACATTGCATTCCTCCTCCCCACAACAAAAGTCCCATACAGGTTCCTTTCTGGGTGATTTCCAAAGTTGTGCTATTGCTCAATCCAACCATACTGGGAAAAAAAAAAAAAAAAACCTCACTGCCATCGAGTCAGATCCAACTCATAGCAACCCCTCCTTGGGTTTCCGAGGCAGTATCACTACAGAAGTAGATTGCCCAGTCTTCCTTCCGAGGAGTGGCTGGTAGGTTTGAACCACTAGCCTTCTAGTTAGCAATCAAATGCCTTAGGTACTACACTACCAGAGCTTGTTGCAATGCAGAAATGATTGGTTCTAGCCTCCCTGGCTCGTGGTAAACATCTCTCAAATGTTCCCACTCTTGACTTTCCTTCACCCTGATGCTGGCCAGACCTTTTCTCCTTTAGTATGCACAAATTACTAACAACAAACACATGAATAGCATTTCCTGAGCCAGATACTGTCTGAGTACCTATGAGGTGAGTATTGCTATAATTCTCCTT
The DNA here is from genome assembly GCF_000298275.1 of Orycteropus afer afer. Classification (NCBI taxonomy): domain Eukaryota; kingdom Metazoa; phylum Chordata; class Mammalia; order Tubulidentata; family Orycteropodidae; genus Orycteropus; species Orycteropus afer. Next base: position 8,373,845 of record NW_006921626.1, on the reverse strand, counting down.
TTTCAGAGGACAACAGTGAGATCCGGGGAATTCACCTGATTACACATTGTGGTAAGTGGAGAGCCAGAAACTCAGGACTCCAAAAACTCAGACCAACTCAACATGTCTGGCTTCAGGGTCCATGTACTCAAATCATCTGCTAAATTCAAGATCAACAAGTTTGTACTTTCATGTAGGTTGGTGTTCATGTTTCTGACACTGCTACAAGATTTATAGTCCTAGCACTACTGACAGCATGGCTTACCCAACATCAAACCCAAAATTTAAACACAACAACAACAAAAAAGTTGCCATCAAGTAAACTCCAACTTATGGCAACCCCATGTGCGTGAGAGTAGAGCTGTGCTTCATGGGGTTTTCAATCGCTGATTTTTGGGAAGTAGATTGCCAGGCCTTTCTTCCGAGGTACCCCTGGGTGGATCTGTTAGCAGTCAAGCACTCTGTACAGTGTCACAAAAGTAGTTAACTAACTAGATCCCAGTTTTACTGTGGATGGACCAGCTTTAATAGTCAATCCATAATTTCATAGTCTGCAAACAATCTACCGAGTGCAAAGCATTGCAAAACCAAAATCCACTACCATCAAGTTGATTCTGGCTCAGTGACCCTATTGGACAGAGCAGATCTGCCCCATAGAGTTTCCAAGTCTGTAAATCTTTATGGAAGCAGACTGGCACATCTTTCTTCAGTAGGGTACCTGGTGGGTTCAAACTGCCAAACTTTTGGTTAGCAGCCGAGCTCTTTAACTGCTGTGCCACCAGGGTATTGGTTATATATAAGGTATTATAAGGACCCCAAAATATGAGCTACATGTCTTCTCTCATTTAATCTTCATAACCATTCCATTTCATCAAAAGAGAAACAGCCAGGATTTGAACTCAGACAGCTGTAATAGAGTCATAATCTCAGGCCACTTTCAGCCCAGAGTTGCTGTAATCAAGGCTTCTTCCTTATCATGATCAGAGACATAACTAGCTCTGATAGTTCCAAGGCTAACTTATTTTCTTTCCCAACATGTAAAATGAAAGGGTGGAGTGTATACACCTCTAACATGCTCAGGTGTACAAGAAATACTGCCTCCTTAATATTTATTTCCACCACTCATCTGTCATTTTGTTGTACTGTGGTAGTATGTTGCTAGGATGCTGGAAGCTATGCCCCAAGTATTTCAAATATCAGCAGGGTCACCAAGGTGGACAGGTTTCAGTGGAGCTTTCAGACTAAGACAGATTAGGTAGAAAGACCTGTAGACCTACCTCTGAAAATTAGCCAATGAAAACCTATGGATCACAACAGAACTTTGTCTGGAGATGAGCCCCCAGGTTGGAAGGCACTCACCATATGCAGTGGGCACAACAGTGGACTTGAGTATGCCAACATCAGTGAAGATGGTGAAGGACTGGGCAGTGTTTCATTATGTTGTACGTAAGGTTGCAGGAGGCAGAGCCCACTCAAAATCAGTTAACAACGACAACACTTAATTTGGAGCTTTCGTCTCACTGGCCTGGCAACAATAGAAAACACCCCAGTTGTGTCACAGTATCAGGATCTTATGCATATCCAAGTGGGGGCATCTCCTGCTCTTTAGTCTGGTCTACACAGGTTACTGTGGAGCACAGCTCATCCTGTCCCTTTGGCGCCCCTTCAGGCCTAGCAGGATCCCTCTGAACCATCTGGCCATTCCTTCCTAGGGTCTCCCTAGAGTCTTCCTTTCCTCTTTTCATGTTTCTTCCAAGTTTCTCTACTTCTGTCCACCAGCCCCCTTTCTCTTTGGCAAAGCCTCTCTGGCCTGTGGTCATAAAGCCTTACTTGGGAAATCAAAGCTAGAAGAACCTGCAAGTTACTTCTGTGTACAGTACTACCATATAGCTGCTATGTGGCAGTAACCAGGGAGCCTGCTTCCTCCTTGAATGGGGGTCAAAGTAGGGAAGGAGATGTGGGAATCAAGGAGGTGGGAGAAATTTTCTACTCTCAAAATCTCATGCAGCCACAGATGCAATCCCCTCTGAGAGTAAATTCTTAGGGGAAAAATAAAGATTGTTATTTAAGGCTAAGGGAGCTCTGGTAGCATAGTGCCTAAGGCACTTGACTGCTAACCAGAAGGCTGGCTGTTCAAACTCACCAGCCACTCCTCGGAAGGAAGGTTGGGCAATCTACTTCCGTAGTGATACTGCCTCGGAAACCCAAGGAGGGGTCGCTATGAGTTGGGTCTGATTCGACGGCTCGTAACAGCAACAACAACATTTAAGGCTAAAGAGCCCTAGTGGTGCACTGGTTAAAGCACTAACCAGTTTCAGCTGCTAACTGAAAGGTCAGTGGTTGGAACCTACCAGCTGCTCAGCAGGAGAAATATGAGGCTTTCATAAAGATTACAGCCTTGGAAACCCTATAGAGCAGTTCTGCTCTGTCCTATAGGGTCACTATGAGTTGGAATTGACTTGTCAGCAACAGGTTATTTAAGGCCAGGATATATGTGGATCCATTTTTATTGGTACATTAATAACATTAATATATATTTTACACTCTATATTTTCAGGATCCTCTATAACAGGATTGTTGATTTGCCAAAAGGGAGGATGGGTGTTCCTCGCCAAGCAGGATCTGTGATTTCTATCATGATGCTGGACAAGTTTAATCAGATAATTTTAGAGTTAACTCCAAAACTAACCAAACTCACTGCCATCGAGTCGGTGCCAACTCATAGCAACCTCTCCTTGGGTTTCTGAGGCAGTATCTCTGTGGACGTAGATTGCCCCATCTTCCTTCTGAGGAGTGGCTGGTGGTTCTGGCTGGTGGGTTTGAACCACCAGCATTCTGATTATCATCCAAATGCCTCAGGCACTGTACCACCAGAGAATGTGAAAATGCTGCCAATTCAAACTTGCTGATATACATATGCAGAAACTAAGGACAAGGAACTAAAAACAATTGGCATCAAGTCAACCCAGACCTGTGGTGACCCATGTGTGTCACAGGAGAACTGTGCTCCATAGAGTTTCCAATGACTGGTTTTTGGTAGTTTGCCAGGCCTTTCTTCCAAGTCATCTCTGGGTCACTTTGAACCTCACCACCTAGGAAAACTAAAGGTGGCCCATCTTCTTTCTCAAAACTTTTGCCATGATCACATGTATGTTGGAGGTAACCACCACCAGTAGGGTGGAGCCAAGTCTCTGTAAGACCCCCTGCCTAAGCCCCTTTCCTCACTTAGAATGGAGTACAACCTTCCTGGGCAGCCCACCAGCACAGATTCTATGCTCCCCCAACCTCCTTTGGGGCTGACTCCAAATGCTGGCATGTGGCAGGACTTGTATTGCCAGCAGGGCAGGGGCTTGCTATCCAGCCCTCCCGCACTCGGCCTGCATAGTCCCTCTGGTACCCACTGCCCTTGAGTCGGATCCGACTCATAGTGACCCCTCCTTGGGTTTCCGAGGTGGTATCACTATGGAAGTAGATTGCCCAACTTTCCTTCTGAGGAGTGGCTGGTGGGTTTGAAATGCCAGCCTTCCGGTAGCAGTCCAGTGCCTTAGGCACTACACCACCAGAGCTCCCAGTCCCTCTGGTGCTGCCAGTTTCTCCTCCTCCAAACCTAGCTGGCCTGGAGCCAGGGCCCCGCCCAGCCTGCCTCCCTCCTTCACCCGACCTGAGCTCACCTCATACCAGGGGGCCATCCCCCTCCTCTGCAGAGCTGACTAGATTTTGTCAGCCTATCGAGGTTTCTTCTGATGTTTTGCTAGTCCAGCATAGACCACAGATCCCTCCCAGGACATTTGTCAAGGGTTTTATAATCTCTCTTCACAGGACGATTTTTCTGCATCTAACCAATCACAGTTTAATTGGGTTTCTCTTCTCCTTGCCTTTCACCCCCCACCCCCACTGCCTCCAATTTACATCACAATCCAAATGTTGTTTGCTGCTCCTAGCAGAATGTCTGTGCCCTTACTTTCTGGGGATGCAGTATTAGACTTCCCTGTGCTCCTAGACTCGGGATCCCTGACCTTGCCATTGTTCCTCTTTCCTGGTAATTTATTCTGTCCATCAACACCATGTTTGCATTCAGAGAGGATGGTGGAGCTGTGGATGTTAATTTTCTAATTGAGAATATTGGAGCTGCCTGAACCTAGACACAGGTCCAACAACAACAGCCATCAAAACAAAACAACCAACTAGATCTGTCACAGGTTCCAAGTAGTGGTGACCCCGTGTGTTGCAGAGTAGAACTGTATTCTTGACTGTAATCTTTGTGGATCGCCAGGTGTTTCTTCTGCGGAACTGCTGGGTAGGTTCAAACCGCCAATCTGTAGATTGTTGTTGTTGTTGTTGTTGTTATATGCCGGAGAGTCGGACCTGACCCATAGCGACCCCTCCTTGGGTTTCCGAGGCAGTATCACTACGGAAGTAGATTGCCCCATCTTCCTTCAGAGGAGTGGCTGGTGGGTTTGAACCACCAGCCTTCTGGTTAGCAGTCAAGTGCCTTAGGCACTATGCTACCAGAGCTCTGGAGCACAAAGTACACCGCTCAGGGTTGTTATTATTAGTTGCCATCCAGTCAGCTCAGCCTCATGGCACCCCCATGTGTGCAGAGTAGAGCTGCTCCATAGGGTTATCGAGGTTGTGACCTTTCAGAAGGAGATGGCCAGGCTTGTCTTCTGGGCTCAACCTTTCCACTAGTAATCTGGCAGAAACCACTCAGTTTGTGCCACCAGGGGACCTTGAGACACAGGTGGCGATATTTATTTCCTTGGTGAGCTACCTTTTCTCAAGGATTTTGAATGTGTCATGCCAGTTGTTAGTTTTTAATAATAGTTCAGAGGAAATGATTTCATTCCATCAGAGGTTTTAAAACTTTGCTAAAGAATTTATAATAAGCAGATAGAATGGAAGCCTTTCTGAACCTAAAACCATTTGGGTTTTCTTCATACGTTCTACAGGAAATCATTGTCTGTTTTCTGCTGCTTTTGTTGTTTTGTGGTGTTTGGGACTACCACCTGAAGATATTAAAGAGAGAGCAGGAGAAGCTTTTGTGTAATTTCCCATAAGTAAAAAAAAAAAGGAGAGAGAAACACCCCATCACCCCAATGTACTGAGAAATTTCATTTTCTTCTCTCGCACTTCCCCCTCAGTGACTTCTAAAAGAAATATGTTTCTGGTGAGATGCTGCAGGATAAATGATGTCTACCCACTTAAGCAAGCAAGAAGTATGAGAGGATTATGCATGGACGACTGCATCCCCTAGCTGGGCACTGGAGGATCCTTGGAAAGCAGCTGTTGATTATGTTGGGGAGGGAGGAAGCAGAAACCGTTGTTGCTATGTTGAAAGTGATTAAACTGATGCTCAGGGAGGTTAAGTACTTGCTCAAGGTCGCACATCCATTAAATTGTGGAGCTAGGATTTGAACTCGGCTGCAAAGTCAGCTGTCATTTTGATCTTAAAAAAAAAAAAAATCAAAATTGGATGCAGTGCAAAATGCAGAACCTCAAAGGCCATGTGTGGGGGTGGGGTACGGATGGTGGGGCAATTCCTTTGAACATGAGAGCTCAGGAATCAAAGGCACATCAATCCAGTTTTGACATTCCGTGGTGATCCCAACTCTCTGCTTTAGGAATGGCAGACTTGCAGGGGCACCTGTGTGCATTCTAAACGTGAGCAAGCGAAGAGAACTTTCCAGTGGAGCACAGCTGAGAGAGCAACAGGTAGCTTTCACTACCCACCCCTACCTGACCACACTTCACTCCACCCCACCCTCAGCTCAGCCTCTCCAGGAGAGTTCCTTTTGTTCTTCCCTTTGGTCTCCCTGTGTGCGCCCCCTGCTGATCTCCAGGAGAAGCGCCTTTTCTAGAACCAGAGAAATTGGCACCCAAGCTCTTCTGTTTTTAGCTCCAAGTAAAACAATGTGACTTATCCAGTTCCACTTCCTCAGAAATTTCAGATAAATCTCCTTTGAGATACTATCCAATGCTTCACCCTTCAGGACTGAAAAAGCATTGAGGTGAATATAATATAGTTGTCTTCTCAGGGTAAAGCATTTGGCTGCTAACCAGAAGGTCAGCAGTGCTAACCCACCAGCTGCTCCGTGGGAGGAAGATGAAGCAGTCTACTTCTGTAAAGATTTATTGCCTTGGGAACCCAATGGGGGTCGCTATGAGTTGGAATCGGCTCGATGGCAGTGAATTTTTTTTCCCCCCTTCAAAAGTGATTATGTAGTATCTTAGTCATACCTCATTCCCCAGAGAATGAGGCAGCCCAGGTGGGCAGTGGGACAAAAAAGCCTGTTGCCATGGAGTTGATTCCAAGTCACAGTGGCCCCATGTGTGTCAAAGTGAACCTGCTCCATAGGGTTTTCAGTGGCTGATTTTTCAGAAGCAGATCAGGTGGATTCCAGCTTCTGACCTTTCAGTTTGTGGAGTAGTGCATTAACCATTTGCACTTAGACCCAGGGTTTAAGATTCAGTAATTACATGACATCTTCTAAGACAGCATGATTTACCAAGTCATACTGCTTAGAAATGTCAAGCTCTGATGGCAATCTTAGCTCTGTTTGTCTTTAGAAACCTGTAAGACCTTTTGGTCTGCAGGTTCTCCCATACACTGGATGGTAGAGACAGTGGAATCACCTTCAACTCTGTGTCTGAGTCCTTGGTAAGCAAATGACTGCAAAAAGGTCATGAAACGGGCTTCTAACTCCAAGGTGAAAAGCTCCTCATTACCATGGTCAAAAAAACAAAACCAAACTCACTGCCATTGAATTGACACAACTTATAGTGATCCCCCACTGGGTTTCCAAGGCTGTATATCTTTACAGAAGTAGGTTCTCCCATCTTCCTTCCACAAGTGGCTGGTGGCTTTGAACCACTGACCTTCTGGTTAGTAGCCAAATGCCTTATCCACTTTGCCACCAGAGCTCCTAGTACCACAGTAATGGTGTGTGGAGGAAAATGGATCGAGTTATGAAGGAAAGTGTGGTGTTTTCCTCCTTGGAGTGATGGGAAGAAAGCTGCCCATGTGGCTGGCTGGTTTAGACTTCCATCTTCTGAATGAGAGGCTGGACCAGGAATTCCTCAAGATCCTTTTAGCCCTGGTATTCTATATGCTTCAATTTAGAGAGTGATCTTGATCTTTTCCAATTAAAATTCCACTTCATAAATGGACACATCAAAGTTTTAAATTCTTCCACAAAGAAAATTGCTATATGACATAATATTTTCTGTTCCTGGCCCTGAATTAGCTTTCTTGTTCTCCTCTAGGAACACAGAAGACCTTTCTCCTGATTCTTGGGAAAAAATACTGACTACCTGCATTGTGATGAGGTTCCTATAGTCCCAGGAACTGAAGTCTTAATGCAATGAGGGGACTCTGCCCCTGGAATAAGAAGAACATAATAGAAGTCCTTTGTGTTAGAGTTGAGAGGTAAGTGCCCCTGATCAAAATATATCTTCTTCAAAATACTAACTGGGCATTTAAATTGTGCAGAGTATGGTGGGAAATTAAAAACAATTACAATAGTCCTCCAACCTTTCAATTAGCAGCCAATCTCATTAACCATTTGCATCACCCAGGGACTACTGTGGGAGATACCATGTGAATAAAACTTAGTCTCTAAGCCTCTACCCTCAAGAGCCTTACAATTTAGTGGGCAAGGCATAATGTAATAATAATGCTATGATGGAGATATAAACACAACCTTAGATAAAGGGTGCCTGTGGAAACATAAAGACTATATTGGGGAAGTGCTGGCATCTGAGGTAGCCTTTGAAGGGTGAGCTGAAATTGGATAAGTAAACAAGTACAAGCATCCCAAACCAGGAACTGGTCTGAGCAGAGACATAGGGATGGAGGCCAGGTTCTGAGAATGGCAGGTTATTCCCTGGAGTACAAGGTGGTAACAGAAAGACAATAGCAGAAGGTAGGTTGGTTTGTGCCTCCTCCTTGGAAAATGAAGGGGTTCAGGTGCCATTCCAGGAATAGATTATCACCAGTAGTGGAGAACCCCAAAAGTCTTCCTGAAGAGTTTGAACTTCATAAACATAAGAAGCCAGTGAAGACTTCTCTGAATGAGAATTGTGTTCTAGGAAGCACCTCAGGCCACAGAGTGAGGGATGCATCCCTCTGGTAAGACTTACTACTCTGGGGGCTCTACTAGGAGGATACTGCAGTGATCTAGGTAGGAGCTCATAGAGTTTTGAAACTGAGCAGTGGTGGAAGAATTGGAAGGAAGGGGAATCAATGCAGGAAATACCCTGAAGGTGAAAGTCACAGAACTGACCATCGACTACATTGATGTGGTTCTTGAGTGAGGACTTCCCTCTTCTAGTGAAGAATTTAGGAGTATGCCATCATAGATTTTAAGAATATATACACTGAAGATGGAAATAATATATGGATCCATAAACCAACAAAAATAGAAGGCAGTGTCTGGCAAGTGAGAAGGGGATCAGAAAGGCTACAGCCCAGGATGCTTGGAATTAAAATCCTACAGATGCCCAAAGAGATATTTCAAGGCATATTCAGACAAAGAAGAAAGAACAGACAAGCTCATGCCACAAGCCCAAAAAACAAAAGAATCCATCATCACTGAGTTGATTCTGACTCATAGTGACCTTATAGAACAAAGTAGAACTGCCCCATAGAGTTTTTAAGGCTGTAATCTTTACAGAAGCAGACTGTCTCATCTTTCTTCCATAAAGTAGCTGGTGGGTTCAAACCACCAGCCTTTTGGTTAGCAGTCCAGTGCTTAACCACAGCACCAATGGGGCTCCTCCTTGCAGAAGCACATGAGCAGATGATGCGGAGCACACAGAAGCCTTCCCTGGCAGGAGGGACATGATGGCACAGGTAGGAAAGAGCAAGTGAAACCTGCTTCTCTGAATGGGCCAGGCTCCTTCACAGATCTAGTCAGGCCAGGGGACCCTGAGGACTCCCAGAGGATCCCTCAGCACCCTGCTGGGCCATGAAGAATGAGGGGAGTGGTCAGAGGGAAGACATGAGCAAATAAATTCACTCACTCAGCAGGCGTTTGTTGATGAGTTACATTCTAGGTACTGGAAATGGGACAGTGAACCAGAGAGAAAAATAGTACCTTCCATCAGGAATGAAATTCTAACTTACAAAGAGAGGTGCAGGTGGGCTTTTCAACTACAGACTAGTGAACATGACAGCAATGGATGTCCAAGTTCTAGATTGAGTAGTTGGCCTGGGACTTTAAGGAAAGGCAGAGGGTACACTTAAGGATCAGCATCTATCCCCTGAACAGCAAGTCAAATCAGACCCAGCTCATTTCCATCTTGACAGGGTTACAAGTTTCAAGCAATTTTAGGGATTTGGCAAGATATTTGACAGTCTCTCATGATATATTGGCAATTACACTGCTAATGGAGTTCCTTCATGGTGGAAATGGTTAAGTGCAAAAAGGTTGAGGGTTCGTGTCCACCCAGATGTGCCTCAGAAGAAAGTCCTGGTGATCTATTTGCAAAAACTCAGCCATTGAAAACCCTACAGAGCACAAAACAAAAGAATCTATTGTGACACAGGTCTGTTGTGACAAACATGGGGACCATAAGTTGTGGGACAAAATATTACACATAAAAGATAGACATAAGTCTATCTCACTGGGGTATACTTAATAGACAGGCTTTGTATTAGGGAGTCATAAACATTGAGAGAGACAAACGGACCCTAATGAGACCACCAACTATCAGTAAACAAACTGTTCTCCTGAGATCACCCCGATGCTGAAACCAAATATACTGATTGTCCAGTTCCTCTATGGAGAACAGTAATTGGTTGTCAGACTTTTACCCTGCTGTGTTAATCCTTGATGCTCACGGACAATGCTAATGACCGTTGCTGCTCAGGCAAGTGATGGGTGTGAGGAGAATGTGGGTAATGAGCCACTTTCCGTTTTGCTTACATGAGCTGCCTGCCGGGTTTCTCTGGCCACAGAGCACCTTTGGCACTCACGTTTGCATGGGGCATCCCCCCTCTCTGACTGCTGTTGCCTGAGTGTGAGCTACCTGGGGCCTGACTACACCTGTGTGACCCCAGAGCTCACCTCCCAGTGGCAGTGCAGAACAGCCAGGGAGGACTCCTCCCAGTGGCAGTGCAGAACAGCCAGGGAGGACTCCTCCTGGTGGGCATTGCTGTCCAGACACAGTGAGTCTGCCTGACTGGCCAGCAGAGGGCAGCAGCACATTCCAGGTCAGGAAGGGGACCTTCCTTCTCTCCTCCAAATAGGAAACAACGTTAATTGTGTCTGAAAGGGCCTGGGAGAGGGTGGGATAGGCATGAAGGGTACCTGTGGAAGGTATGGAATGACACCTGAGGGATAGGAGAGAGAGCAAACTTGAGAAACATTAAAGGATTGCCAAGTCATGTTGAGGCACAGTGTGACTGGATACTACACATCTATGTGAATACCAGTGTGCATAGTGGGGGTTTTGCTGATGGAACTCAGTAATAGGCCGAAGCACTTAGAAGGTGGGTAGATGGGACAGAAGCCAGGCTAGGTCATTCTGATTCAACCCCCTGCTGAGAATTTGCCTTTCCACCCCAGATGTACTGAATCAAAATCTACATTTTTAACAAGATACAAGAACCACCGAGGATCTTGTTAAACTGTAGATTCTGGATTCAGTGTATCTGGGGTGGAAAGGCAAATTCTCGCCCAGGGGTCAAACCAGAATGAACCAGTTCAAGGCCCTGGATAGAACAAGGAGGCAAGAGATCTGAAGACAAGAGGGTTTAAAGAGCAGGCCAGTGAGGTCTAGAATGATGGAAAGGTATAAGGAGGCTGTAAAGGGCAGGGAAGGTTCAAGGGAAATTATGAGGTGGTCAGAGTGGGTGGAGTGGAAGTAGGGACCTGAGAGAGCTGGGTGAAGGAAGGTTGTGCTGAGAGAGTAGGAGAGAAGAGCTCAACATTTCAGAGGAGCAGTGCTGGGAATGAGTGACTTTGGGGAAGTTGGGTAGACTATCATACAGACGTTGGAGAGGAAAAGTGCTTAGAAGATAACCCTCTGCAGGAATGAGAATGACATTATTGGGATGACACCAGGCTAGAGATGAAAAGGAAGGCTGGGCATCAGGGCCAACACCCTTTGGGATAGAGAGGAAGTGAACACAAGATTAGAAAATGATGAGAGACCTGGACTGGAGCTGGGCCACCATACTGAACTTGTGCAGTCATGCCCAGAGGTGCTAGGCTTAGAGGGTAGCTTACATCAGTGAAAGCTGTGTGATTGTAAGCCAGCTACTGAACTTCTCGGGGGCTTAGTTTCCTCATCTGTAAAATGGGGTTAGTAATAGTACCTACAAACGATCGGAAGGATAAGTGAAGGGAGGAAGCTTAGAGTTGTGTGAGGATAAGTACATAGATGAAGTTGGCCTGGTATATGGTATTCTAATTTGGAAAAAAAAAACCTCACTACCATTGAGTCAATTCCAACTCATAACAACCCCATTGGGTTTCTGAGGTGGTAAATCTTTATGGAAGTAGATTGTCCTGTGATGATATATTTCTGTCTTTCTTCCAGACTCTTGCTCAGTAGTTCTCAAACTTGAGAACTTGAGTGTGCATCAGACTCACCCAGAGGGCTTGTTAAAAGGGACTGTTAGGCCCCAACTCCAGAGCTTCTGATTCAGCTGGTGTTGGGTGAGCCTGAGACCCACTGCTAACAAGACCCAGATGATGCTGATGCTGCTAGTCCAGGGACCACTCTGGGAACCACCTCTCTAGAGTCTCTGAGGACTATAAACCCATGGAGGACAGGGACTCCTCAACATCTAGCACAGTGATTGGTCCATAGTGGGAGCCTCAGAAGAGTTACATGTAGGACAGACAGAAACTCTAAGTGGGGTCACCACTGGATAAGGGGTGCTGAATGAAAAAGAAATGATTTCAGTAGAGTTTTCAACTCATGGAGCTTTATGAAGGAAGCTAGAATTGTATGTAGGGAGCAAACTCTGAGGTTAATGGTAAAACAGTTCTGTGGACAGAAGAGACTGTCACTCTAGTAAGGTTTGGGGCTTTGCATGATCCCATTTAGAGACTCCCTGTGAGGAGCTCATCTTGCCTACTGCCTTTGAGCTGTTGTTGTTGGGTGCCATTGAGCTGATTCCAATTCCTAGTGACCCCATGTGACAGAGTAGAACAGCCCCATGGGATTTCTTTGGCTATGATGCTAACCAGAAGGCTGGTGGTTCAACCCTACCAGCCATCCTCAGAAGGCAGATGGGGCAATCTACTTCCATAGTGATACTGCCTCAGAAACCCAAGGAGGGGTCACTATGAGTTGGGGCCAACTCAACAGCACATAACAACAACAACGACATGATCTTTACAGAAGCAGATGGCCAGATCTTTCTCCTGCAGAACTGCTGGGTGGCTTTGAACCACCAGCCTTTCAGGTAGAAGTCTAGTGCTTAGCTGTTGCATCACCAGAGCTCCTAGGCTCAACTCACATTCCACGTCCACAATTGGAATCAGTCTAGGATTTTTATTGATTGCTCTGTGAACTTCAGAGAAACTCTCCTAGGCACCTATTTGTAAATGAATGGAGCATTTCCCCAGAGAGAGAGTCCTCCTTGCTCAGTGCTCCAGCAGCTCTGGGCCCACCATGTACTAGGATAGGGCCCTCCCTTCAGCCTTGCAGCCTGAACACAGCCTGCTGGGATCAAGCTTAGAATACCAGGTCCTGCCAAGGATGACTAGTAATGTTTGTTAAGAGTCAAGCATAAAATTAGCACAGCAGCAGCCCTGGCCCCAGCCAGCCAGACACACAGGCAAAATGTGGTAGTCAGGAGCAGAGGTGCTCCTGCAGGGCGGCCTTGACTCATCTGTTTGTCTCAGAGACACCATGGCCCATAACCCAGCTAAGTGTAGGTGAACAGCTCCGCTGTCCGAGCAATTAAGTCAAGAAAGGGAATCTGCTCAGCTAATGGACTGGATGGAAGCTAAATGAATTCAACTCAAATGAAAGGGATACTGGACCCTTTTCCTTCTGGTCTCATTAGCTTAATTAACAGTGCTTGGCAGGAATATTGAGGCCTGCATTGACTGTGCTTTTCCTGTTCCCCCTTCCCCTTAAAGCCCTAGATAAAAGTTAAAGCAAACCAGTTGCTGCTGAGTCAGCACCAACTCCTGGTGACCTCATGTGTGTCAGAGTAGAACTGTGCTCCATAGCATTTTCGATGGCTGATTTTTCAGAAGTAGATCACCAGGCCTTTGTGCCAAGGTGCCTGAGTGGACACAAACCTCCAACCTTTCACTTAACCGCTTGCACCACCCAAGCAAAAACCTGTTGCCATTGAGTTGATTCTGACTCATAGCAACCCCATGTGTGTCACAATAGAACTGTCCCATGGAGTTTCCAAGGCTATAAATCTTTGGGGGAAGAAGAATACCTCATCTTTCTCCCATGGAGCACCTGGTAGGCTTGAACCACTGACCCTTGGGTCAGCAGCCAAACACTTAGCTGTCATGCCACCAGGGCTCTTTTTGTACCACTCAAGGACTCCTGAAAACCCGGTATGCAACAGCACTCTGCATATTTTTACCAGCCCTCCTTCCTCTAAGAGAGTCACAGAGTTTTGAGTGGTAGGGACATTTATGGCCTGAGAACCGCTTGCATCAGAGGCTCCACTAGGCCTTTGATACCTGAATCTCTGGAAGTCAGGCTGCGGCATCAGTTGTTTTTAATGCACCAGGTATTCTATTCTTTTTTTTTTTTTTTTAATTGTGCTTTGGGTGCAAATTTATAAAGCAAACTTGTTTTACACTCAATAATTCATGTACATCTGACTTCACAGCCCTGATTACCGTCCCCAACCAAAAATATACTCTTATCCCCTCTTCTCCCTGTAACCACCCCCTTCCTGTGCCCTTCTTATCTATGCATTCCTGTCTGTCCAGCTTTCCCTCCATGTGAGTGCTACCTCTCTGGTGTCTCATGGCTGATTGATCCAAGGGATGCATCTCCCTAGAGTAGGTGGGTACATTGACCTGTGGTAGGTGTTCCGAATATATGTCTTTCTACTGTTGGGCTGAGAGCCAGTCCATGGAAATGAGTACATTTTTAGGGCTGAAGGTAGCCCGGGCCCATAGTGTCAGGAGCTCTACCAGTCTCTTTCTGACCAGTAATTCTGGGCATTTTTGTGTTTTTGAATTTTGTTCCATATTTTTCCTCCCATTTTATCCGGGATCTCCAGATTTGATCCCTTTCTGAGCAGTTGGCATTGGTAGCCAGGCACCATCTAGTTCTTCTGGTCTTGGGGTTGTGGAGGCTAAAGTCCACATGGTCCATCTTATTTTTTGCACTAATTGTTTCCAGATGACTTTGATTGTCTTTGCTTTGATTTTCTTCCAGATGGCTGCTGAAAAGCTTTTAAGACCCCAGTCGCTACTCACCAAAGTAGGTTGTAGAACAAAATTTTTACAAACTATGTGTGCCATTTAAGCATGATGTCTCCCTAGACTATGGTCCCAAGCCCACAGGCCTGGTGATTCTCTCTCACAAGATATTTGCTTGTCTCTGAGAAGTTATTCCAACCCTGTCTTCTGTTGCTTCTGTAATGTATGTGACTTACTTTGTAGCACAAGTGTGTATGTAAGATTATCTTCAACCAAATCTGTCCTTGGTCTAGAGTGTATTCTGTACCAGGTGATTCTAATGTGCAGTCAGGGCTGCAGCCATAGGCCCAGATGATCCAGCTTTCTGCACACTGAGATCCCCTGCAGAGAGTTAAAAACTCCTGATGCCCTTTACAGACAAATGGTGGTAATGATTGCATAACACTGTGAGTAGAAATAAAGCCACTGAATTGTATACTTCAGAATGTCTAAAAAAATATATTTTGTGTTATGCATAATTTACAGTTTGCAAAGAGAAGAAAAAAAATAGTAATAATGGTAATTCAAAAATTAAATAAAACTATATCAGAATGCTCCTTAGAAGTGAGAATGGCCAGACTTTGTCTTGTGTGCTTTGGTCATTTTGTCAGAAGGGATAGTCCTTAGAGAAGGATGTCATGCTTAGTAAAGCAGAGGGTTAGTGAAAATGGGGAAGACCCTCAACAAGATGGACTGACACAGTGGCTGCAGTGATAAGCTTTGTTGTTGTTGTTGTTAAGTGCCGTCGAGTCGTTTCCGACTCATAGCGACCCCATGTACAGCAGAACGAAACACTGCCCGATCCCACGCCAGCCCCACAATCCCTGCTATACCTGAACCCATCATTGCAGCCACTGTATCAATCCATCTCATTGAAAGCCTCCCCCTCTTTCGTTGACCCTCCCGCATAGTAAATATTGTGGGCACTGCTTCATTCTGTTGTACATAGGGTCAGTATCAGTTGGACCCAACTCGATGGCACTTAATAACATAAATAACTACCAAAAAAAAAAAAAAGACACCCCAGAAAACCATGCTGATGCCTAAGCTATACTCAAGACCAACCAAATCAGACATTCTTAAATGGGACCCAAGAGATTCCAGTGTGTGGCCAAGTTTGAGACAAAGCTTTGAACCAGTTCATTTCAATTCAATCCCCTGCTGAAAATTCGCTTTTCCACTCCAGATGTACTAAATCAGAATCTTCATTTTAACAAGATCCCTGGGATCTTGATATACATCAGAGAAAAATATTGCTATATTAAAACAAGTTGCCACTGAGTCACTTCTGCATGAAGACCCCATTTATGTCAGGGTAGAGCTGTGCTTCCTAGGAGTCTCCATGGCTGATTTTTCAGAAGTAAGTCTCCAAGCCTTTCTTCTGTCACCTCTGGGTGGACGTGCACCTCCAGCCTGTCAGTTAGCAACCAAACAGGTTAAACATTTGTACCACCCGGGTATTCCATTGATATATTAAGGCATGTACATTTTGCATTTGCTTATGTGCAATTTCTTGCATGTAAATAGAAAAAAAAAATGCATCTAGCTAGACCAAGCCACAGAAAAATACCCAGAATATACTTCAAATATCTACCAGTTACCTCAGTTCTCCTCATGTGTTATGAGCCCCACCCACCTGCATCTGATGTTAAAATTTTCCACTCAGATAACATAACCCTCCTTGCAACACTTCACAATAACTCAAAAGCTGTAGCTTTCTGATTTCCATTTCCATAAGTAAACTTCAGGTCCTTCTCAAGGTAAAAGGTGCCATATTTGTTGTAATATTTATGTATTAATAATTTCACATGACTGAAGATTTTATTTTTTTTTTAATGTGCCTCTGATGAAATTTTTGAGTGTGGTGCCTCTAGCCATTTTCCCCATTTTTTCTGTGGTTTTTATTATTTAGTTTTGCATGGCACAGTGATTTTTAATGACATGCATATGTTAGTATCTTAGTTTCCTACTGGTGCCATAACAGAAATATTGCAAGTTGGTAGCTTTGAAGAACTTCATTTTCTCAAAGTTCAAGAAGCTGGAAGTCCAAATTCAGGGTGTGGCTCTGGGCAGCGGTCCTTCCTCATCTACTTTGGATTCTGGTAGCTGCCAGCAGTCCTTGTAGATGCATCTTTCTCCATCATCTGACTTCCTCTTCTCCCTGTGTGTGCCTCTAAGTCTGTTCTGCTGTTTTAATAACTCTGAAGTGATTAGGTTTAGAACCCACCCTGCTATGGTAATATTTAATTAACATAATAAAGAAAACCCTGTTTCCAAACAGGATCATATTTTCAGATATACCAAAACTAAAGCCAAACCCATTGCCATCACAGTCAGTTCTGACTCATGGCAACCCCATGTGTTTCAGAGTAGAACTGCTCCATAGGGTTTTCATGGCTATGACCTTTTGGAAGCAGATTGCCAGGCCTTTCTTCCAAGGAGCCTCTGGGTGGGTTCAAACTGCCAACCTTTTGGTTAGTGTTGTTGTTGTTGTTGTTTGCCGTCGAGTCGGCCCCGACTCATAGCGACCCCTCCTTGGGTTTCTGAGGCAGTATCATTACGGAAGTAGGATTGCCCAACCTTCCTTCCGAGGAGTGGCTGGTGGATTTGAACCGCCAGCCTTCTGGTTAGCAGTCAAGTGCCTTAGGCACTATGCTACCAGAGCTTTTGGTTAGTAGCTGAGCGCTTAACCATTTACATCACCCAGGGACTCTATAGGTATAGATGCCAGGATTTCAGTACCTTTTTTTTTTTTTTGGTGCTAAATCCTGGAAGCAAACCACTTCAATACATTTTTTGGAAGGACAAAATTCAATTCTTAACAGTCATCTTACAGCAGATCTAACCATATAAGTCATCATACATGCTGTTCTTTATTATCCTTTTAATACTGGTTTAGGAGCACACTGCCCACTCTTAGCTACTGTCACTCGCTTGTCTTCCTCAGCCCACTGCTGCTAAGAACTTGACTCCTGACACCACTGGGTTGGTATATTCCTCATGATAGAGTCAGAAGCATCCAGAGACCTGAATCTGGGGAGAAACCAGTGGCCCACAGCTGCACAGACTTCTTCTGGGCCCACTTGACACTCTCACCTTCCCTTCCAGCTTCAACCCATCTAGGGCTCAGGGTTTCAGTCACTGGGTCTTCTCTCTTGCTGCCTGGGCCCCACACTCAGACGCTCACCTTTCTGCATTTTATTGGGTCTGGAACAGCTTCATTGTTGGTTCTAACCTCTGCGTTGGATTTGTGTGGTATCAGGGCTCATTTGTATATTCTCCAACCCATTTAGGCTTCAGGCTCCTACTCCACGACACTCATGTTTGGGTGGCCCTTCCTCCTAGCTTCTGTCTTCATGAGCTGCCCTTCCAGGCTTCTGTCAGCTGCCCTGGCTCCTCCCTGCTCTGCTCACCTCTCCTGGCATTTGACCCATAGAGGTCTGCTTCAGAAATAAAAATTTAGTTATATCACATCTTCTTGTATTTCATAAGAAAATAGGGTTACATAGCGTCTTTGTAGTGGTGTAGTGCCTAAGACATTTGACTGCTAACCAGAAGGCTGGCGGTTCAAACCCACCAGCCAGCCCTCGGAAGGAAGATTGGGCAATCTACTTCTGCAGTGATACCACCTCAGAAACCCAAGGAGGGGTTGCTATGAGTCAGATCTGACTCGATGACAGTGAGTTTAGTTTTTTTTGGTATAGTATCTTTGTAATATAACATAACCCCAAATCACTTTCCTTAAAATCTACTTGTCCACTGGCTTTATCTGCCTTCTTATTTAATTTTGGCTTCTCTATTATGGGTTTAGGAGCTCTGGTAGCATAGTGCCTAAGGTACTTGACTGCTAACCAGAAGGCTGGCGGTTCAAATCCACCAGCCACTCCTCAGAAGGAAGGTTGGGCAATCCTACTTCCGTAGTGATACTGCCTCAGAA
>NW_006921626.1:8345601-8355430 GCF_000298275.1 Orycteropus afer afer | reverse complement strand
CCAGCCACTCCTCAGAAGGAAGGTTGGGCAATCCTACTTCCGTAGTGATACTGCCTCAGAAACCCAAGGAGGGGTCACTATGAGTCGGGGCCGACTCGATGGCAAATAACAACAACAACAACATGATGGGTTTATAAAGTGGTCTCATGGCGCTATGCAAAAAGTTGGTGGTTTGAACTTGCCAGCTGCTCCGTGGGAGAGAGATGGGGCTGTTGGTTTCTATAAAGATTTATAGCCTATGGGGTCACTATGAGTCAAAATTGACCCAATACATTGGGTTTGGTTTGGTTTTATTATGGGTTTTGGGGGGTAGTGGTGGTTCAGTAGTAGATTTCTAACCTTCCATGGGGGAGAGAGGCCTGGGTTTGATGCCCAGCCAATACGCCTCATGGATAGCTGTCATGTCCGTGGAGGCTTGTATGTTGCTGTGATGTTAAACAGGCCATGGTGGAGCTTCCAGACTGAGATGGACTAGGAAGAAAGGCCAGACCGGTGACAACCCATGGTGTCACAATGTCCCAGTCTTGTGCTGGAGGTTGCCATAAGTCAGGGGCCAACTTGATAACAACTAAAAATATAACAAATCATAAACTTGATAATACAGTATCTTGGAATGTATTTTGTTTCAGGGCTTTCTTTCACTCATCACCACAAATTCAGGGTCAAGGCCACCTAGTTCAGTGCATGCATTTGGGAGTCAGCACTGAGAAGTCCATTAAAAAACAGAATTAAAACATAAAAATGTAACTCTCTTATTCTGAGCTTTTCTCACGCCATGTCTCACACAGATTTTTCTTTTTTTTTTTTTTTGCTTTTATTGTGGTGAAAACATACACAGCAAGACATTCACCAACATAACAACTTCCACGTTTACACCTCACAGAGATTGAGGACGTTTTTTCAAGTTGTGCAACCTTTATTGCTATCCTTTTCCAAAACCTTCCACCACCATTAGTATAAACTCAATGCCCTGAAAACAAAAGTTTTATTTTTTTTAAACTAGGAATTTTCTCTCCCCTCCCCTCCCATCCCTGGTGACCAACAGAGTTTTCTTCTATATATAAACCTTTCTTTGACTTTTTACAATAATGGACTAATACATTATTTGCCCTTCTGTGATTGCCCTGTTTCATTCAGCATGATGTCCTCTAAGTTCACATTATGTGATATTTTGCAGATTCTACATTATTATTTAGTGTTGCATAGTATTCCATTGTGTATATGTACCACATTTTGGTTATCCATTCTTCCACTGATGGGCATTTAAGTTGTTTCCATCTCTTTGCTATTGTGAGTAGTACTTTCAGATATTTTTCTGTCTGGGTACATAGATGAGAATGGTTACATAGATCAGTCTATTCTGATATTTGGATAAAACTGTAGCTGTAAAACCATCAGTAATTTGGAACCAAGTTAGTTCTTTCTGCACATACTGGTGGTTCAGTATCAGAACATGTTTAACATAGTCACTTAAAATCCTCATCAATTAAATCAAAATTTCTATCCTCTTTTCTTCTGGAACAGACATTGGCAAGCTATGGTCCTTGGCCTGCAAAGTCTAAAATATCTGCTGTCTAGCCCTCTACAGAGAAAGCCTGCCAACCCCTGTTCTAGAACATAAAGCGTAGCAGTTGTTTAATGTAATCTAGGGATTCTTAACCCGAAATTGGGTGGAAAACTTGGTTTGTGGTGCATATGTGCATTTTTTGGAGGGCAAGGGTTCAAGGCTGTCATCAGAAAGGTCTGTGACATTAAAATGTTTGAGGAATACTGCTATGTTATCTAAGGAACCCTGGCAATATTCTGCAAGAGAAAGACCTGGCTATCTGCTCCTGTAAAGATTACAGCCTAGGAAACCCTGTGGAGCAGTTCTACTCTGTTATGTGTGGTTGCTATGAGTCGGAATCAACTTGGCGACACCCAACAACCACCACAACAATGATATTGTCTACTATCAAACATGGTCAACTGAGGCAGCATGAGCCTCCTCAACTTTAGGGAATGAGAGTGATGTTCCTATGTGCCTTGTAGGTTAGTTTAGACTTCACTTCATGCTACAGTATCTGAAAAATGTTACATAAAACAACAGTAATATGATGTTTTCATGACCGTTTATTTTCACTTCAGTTCATTTATTTTGCTTCCTTGGGTCACAAGCCTGATTGTCCCCATTCTCAGTAGAATTTTATCTGAATGAGGACTCTTGCATTCTACCCATTGCCTTACCTGTGCCTCCAGAACTGTGCCAGCTTCTAGAATCATAGCCCAACAGCTGGGACACCAGGATACCCAGAGCTCAATCTAGGGCTCATTCCAGTAATTATTTCTCATCTACATTCTGTCTCTATTTTCACAGAAGACAGTCTACCTCTGTCTCTCTTGTTTTAACAATGGTAATTTACATTTGAAATTATTGGACACATTTGGAAAACTTGGTGGTGTTAGCTACTTCCAAGTGGATTGACTCCTGGCAATTTTATGTACAACAGAATAAAACATTGCCTGGTCCTATGCCATACTCATAGTCTCCAGCATGTTGCAGTCCATGTTTGCAGCTATTGTACTGATTCATCTCACAGAGGGTCTCCCTTGCCCTTGTTGGCCCTCTACTTCACCATACATGATGCCCTTCTCCAGCAACTGGTCCCTCCTGATCTCTCCAAAGCAAGTGAGAAGTGAGTTGGGCATTTTTCTGTTGTAACCCATAGGGTTTTCATTGGCTAATTTCCAGAAATAGATTGCCAGGCTTTTCTTCCTAGTCTGTCTTAGTCTGGCAGGTGTGCTGAAACCTGTCCACCATGGTGACCCTGCTGGTATTTGAAATACCTGTGGCATAGCCTCCAGCATCACAGCACTATGCAAGCACCGCAGTATGACAGATGGGTACCATGCAGGATATAAAGTATAAATACATAATTGAAGGCAGTGGTGTAACAGAGCAGAGCCTTGTGGCTACTAAGAGGGCCTGTCCCAAACCCTCCAAGGTAACAGGGATGAGTGTTTGTCTTTATAGTTTTCTTCTGAAATGTAGAAGCTGCATTTCCCTTGACTGATTTCTTTCTGATAATTCTTCAATTTGTGTACTAAGATCACTTCTAACTTATCCCATTTTGTGTAGTACTGGCCTCCCAACCAGTTTGTGTCATCTAGGATACAAGTTCAGTTCTGAGGCCTTTATTCAATCCAGTCTTGCACAAAAGAAACAATCACAAACTATGTAAAAAGAAAGAATAAATAAGATTCTAAGATTTCCTGGTTTAAATCATCAGGAGAATGAATGTGGAAAGAGAACCAGAAGCTTTATAGCTGTGAGTCACAGCACTGTCTGACCAGCCCCTCTTTTTATAGCAAATGTTTGAATTGACACCTTTACTGTTTTGAAATGAAATATATAGATGTGTAACCTATCTATATATATACGGAGTTCTATTGATGTAGTGGTTAAGGCATTTGGCTGCTAACCAAAAGGTCAGTGGATCAAACCCATCAGCTGCTCTGCAAAAGAAAGATGAGACAATCTGCTTCCATAAAGATGTATACCCTTGAAAACCCAGTGAGGGTCACTATGAATCAGAATTGACTCAATGGCAGTGAGTTTGGTTTGGTTATCTACCTATATAATTTTAAAGAAAGCAATACAGTGCCCTAGCTGTAGTATAAAAAGGAAAATAATTTATAATGAATCAATAGGCATTTCAATAGGTGAATGTTTGGGTACAACATAAGAAGATGAAATCAGTTAGTCAGATACTTGGACTTAAGAGAATTAAAACAATATCCAACTGATAGTTCTTAAACTTCTTCATTAAACTTGACATGTTGAAATAAGGTATAAGTAAATGTGCTCACACAGACATGCAGATTCCCCCACTTCCACCCCCACCCCACCCCAGTGAATGCAGCTTTGCGGATGTGGATGGACATTGTGGGCTGTGCTGTTGGTGATTCCCAGTGAACAGTGACCAAGGCAGTGGCATCAGTGAAGTGATTTTCTGGAACAGTGAATAACTCGGTAAAATTCCAACCAGAACAAGGTACAGCCTTTCCTGGATTTACAAGATGGTTGCAGTCCTAGACAATTCAGTATATTTCAAAACACACTTTGATATATAAAATAGAGTTGAGTTCTGAGGTAATTTTGAGTGCATTGTTCCCCTTCAGAGATGTTTGGCAGGATAACCTAAAGCTGTGTGGGTCCTGGGCAAATCTGGATGGTTTGGGACTGTCACACACATTTGGTGCAAATGGTTAACATGCTTGGCTCTTAATGGGGACAGTGTTTCCCCTTAGGGTGCATTTAGGAAATTTTTAGAGATGTTTTTGGTTGTCACAATGATGGGTGTGGGCGTTCTCCAGTAAGCAGGAATATTAATGTGGGTGACCCCCAAAAAATAAGCTGTCGTCAAATCAGCTCCAACTCATGATGACCCCATGTGTATCACAGGGTCTTCAATGGCTGGCTTTTCTTCTGAGGTGCCTCTGGGTGAACTTAAACCTCCAGCCTTTTGTTTAGCCCCCAAGCACTTAACTGTTTGCACCACCCAGGGACTCATTGCATGAGGACAGGCTTGATTGTTTTGTCGGACCCCACTCAAAGCAACCTCTCCTTGGGTTTCCAAGGTGGTATCACTATGGAAGTAGATTGCCCAACCTTCCTTCCAAGGAGTGGCTGGTGGGTTTGAACTGCCGGCCTTCTGGTTAGCAGTCAAGTGCCTTAAGCACTGCACTACCAGAGCTCCTAACATATAGTAGGGACCCAGTAGATATTTGTTGAATAAATTACTGAGGTAGAAAATAGTTGGAGTGATGTTGAAGAGACATGGAAGAGCGAGACCATGTATATACCTTTGCAGGACTTTGTCCCAGTGCAGTAGGAAGGAGAGGAAGAGTTTCATGCAGAAAGGAGTGATATACTTGCAATTAAGTTTTTAAAATAAATTCTTAATTTTCATGTTGTGTCACCATTACTGCTATCCTTTTCCAAAATATTCAACCATTGTTAATATAAACTCAGTGCCCTGCAAACAAAAGCTTCCCCTTTCTCCCTCCCTCCTACCCCTGGTAACCACTAACAATCTTTGGGATATATATATATATATATATATATATATATATATATAAACCAAACTCACTGCCATTGAGTCTAGTACATTTTTACAAGAATGCTCCTGCTGTTTAGAGAATGAAGAGCAAGGCCAGAAATAAGAGAGAGTAGTGAGGAGTCTCTGGTCTGGCCTAGATAAGAAATGATTGTGGCTTAGAAGTGAGTAGTGGCTAGGTTTGAGAAGTAGAACTAACAAGACTTGCTGATAGTTTAGGGACAGGGTTGGGGGTGTTGACAGTTGGAACAACAGGGTTGACTCTGCTGTTGTCACCCTGAGCCTCTGGTGGAATTGTTGTTAGTTGCCATCAAGTCTACTCTGATTCCTGATGGCCTTATGTAGAGCAGAACAAAACATTGCCCAGTACTGGACCTGGACCATCTTCATGATCATTGGCATGTTTGAGTTCACTCAACATGAGTCCACAGGCATGTGGCTGTCGTGTACTAGTTTTCAACCTAGGGGGCCCATTGTCCAGAACTAAATTGGACAATATTCTGTTGTGATCCACAATGTTTTCACTTTCTTATTTTCAGAAGTAGATGGCTAGCCATGCAGTAAGTGCTCAGGGCATCTTTATTGTTTTGAGTTGCTATGGAGTCATGGCAACTCCATGTACAATGGAACAAAATATTGCCTGGCCCTGTAACATCTTCACAGTCATTGGCATGCTTGAGGGCATTGTTGTGGCCATTGTATAGTGCCTTCTAATCTAGAGGATTCATCCCCCAGCGCTGTATTGGAGAATGTTATGTTGTGATCCATAAGCATTTAATTGGCTAATTTTCAGAAATAGATCACCAGGCCTTTCTTCCTAATCTGTCTTAATCTGGAAGCTCCACTGAAACCTGCTCATCATGGGTGATCCTGGTGGCATTTGAAATACTGTTAGCATATCTTTCAGCACCACAGCAATGTGCAAACTGCCACAGAATGACAAACTGATAGGTGAGCATTTTTGTTAACCTGATGAAATGTGACTGTGTGGAGAAGACATAAAATACTCAAGTTATGCATGATGAGATGTACTATGTATGGAGTAAGGATGGATGAACTGAACTGGGTTAGTGTCCTGGACAGGCTAGGGGAGGAAAACTCAGTGGAGTCATTAGGAAGAATGCTGAGCCTTCTGTGGGTTGAGCTGGGACCTCTGGCTATGGTGAAGCTAGATGGTGTCTCTTCTTGCTATTTTTTCCAAGTTCCCTTATGAATCTTGAATGAATAAATGAACTAAGCAATGACTGAGCAAACAGGATTATTATAAAGATTAAATGGACCATATGTTTAAAATACCTGGAATAGTGCCTAAACCAAAACCAAACCCACTGCCATCAAGTCAGTTCTGCTTCCTGGTGACCTCATGTGTTATAGAAGAGTACTGTACCATTGGGTTTTCTTGGCTGTGATGCTTATGGAAGCAGATTGCCAAGGCTTTCCTCCACAGCACTACTGGATGGGTTCAAACGCCAACCTTGGTTTAGTAGATGAGCACAAACCATTTGTGCCACCCAGGGACCTTAGAATAGTGCTGAGTCTGTAGAAAATGCAATATGTGCTTGACAGAAAGAGAGAATAACTTTGTCTGTACAGGCAGTATCTACCAACACCCACATCCATGGAGGCCAAGTAATAAAGGGGCCTAAGGGAACAGGCACATGATAGAGGAAATCCCCATGTTCTAGGACCCATATACAATGCCTTGAGCTTAGATGCCTGTGTTTTCATTCTCCTTCTTCTCCATAGGATCATGGGAGATCACCTGGAACTTCTCTTAGGAGTGGTGCTTGTGGCCAGTCCTGTGTTTGGAATTTCTTCCTGCTCCTTTGATCATCAAACAGCCTTATACCATTTCTGCAACCTCACCAAGGTCCCCCAGGTCCCCAACACCACTAAGAGCCTCCTGCTGAGCTTCAACTATATCAGGACAATCACTTCAATGTCATTTCCCTTCCTGGAGCAGCTGAAGCTGCTGGAACTTGGATCCCAGTTTACACCCTTGACTATTGACAAAGACGCCTTCAGAAACCTACCCAATCTTCGAATCTTGGATCTGGGCAAAAGCCAGATAACCTTCTTGCATCCAGATGCCTTTCAGGGACTGCCCCATCTGTTTGAACTTAGATTGTTTTACTGTGGTCTCTCAGATGCTGTATTAAAAGATGGTTATTTCAGAAATTTAGAATCATTAATACGCCTAGACTTATCCAAAAACCAGATTCTCAGCCTTCACTTTCATCCTTCATTCCAGGAGTTGAATTCCTTGAAGTCTATAGACTTTTCCCTCAACCAAGTATCAACTGTATGTGAGAGTGAGCTCAAGCCCCTCCAAGGGAAAATGCTGTCCTTATTTAGCCTTGCATCTAATCACCTGTATAGCAGAGATTCAGTGGACTGGGAAAAGTGCATGAACCCATTCAGAAACATGGCCCTGGAAACCCTAGATGTTTCTGGTAATGGCTGGACAGTGGACATCACAGGAAACTTTAGTAATGCCATCAATGGAAGCCAGATTTTCTCTTTGATTCTCACACACCACATTATGGGTTCTGGGTTTGGCTTCCATAACATCAAAAATCCTGACCAGAGCACATTTGCTGGCCTGGCCAGGAGCTCAGTGGTCCACCTTGACCTTTCACATGGGTTTATCTTCTCCTTGAACTTTCAGCTTTTTGGGACCCTCAAGGAATTAAAAATTCTGAACCTTGCCCACAACAAGATTAACAAGATTGCAAAAGGAGCCTTTTATGGACTCAATAGCCTCCAAATTCTCAATCTGTCCTATAACCTTCTGGGGGAACTTTATAATTCTAATTTCAATGGACTGTCAAAGGTCACCTATGTTGATCTGCAAAAGAACCACATTGGGATAATTCAGGATGATACATTCAGATTCCTGGAAAATTTAAATACCTTGGATCTCCGGGATAATGCTCTTAAAACAATTTATTTTATTCCAAGCATACCTAATATCTTTTTGGGTGGCAATAAACTAGTAACTTTGCCAAACATCAGCCTCAGAGCCAACTTCATCCAGTTATCTGAGAACAGACTGGAGAATCTGGCTACTCTGTACTTCCTTCTCCAGGTGCCTCATCTTCAGATTCTCATTTTAAACCAAAATCGCTTTTCTTCTTGTAGCCCAGGTCCTGCCCCTGCAGAGAATCTCAGCTTAGAACAGCTTTTCCTTGGAGAAAATATGTTGCAGCTTGCCTGGCAGGCCGGGTTCTGTTTGGATATTTTCAAGGGGCTGTTTCACCTCCAAGTACTGTATTTGAATAATAACTACCTCCGTTCCCTTCCATCAGGAGTATTTAGTGATCTGACTGCATTAAGGGGACTAGACCTCAGCTCCAACAGGCTGACAGTTCTTTCTCCTGGTGATTTACCTGCTAATTTAGAGGTCCTGGATGTGTCCAAGAACCAGCTCCTGTATCCTGATCCCAGTTTATTTGCATCACTTAGTGCTGTGGACTTAAGGCATAACCAGTTCATCTGTGAATGTCAACTTAGCACTTTTATAAGTTGGCTCAATCAAACGAATGTCACTATATTTGGGTCTCCTGCAGACATATACTGCATGTTCCATGAATCATTCTCTAGGGTCCCTGTCTTCTCTGTTTCCATGGAGGGATGTGATGAAGAGGAAGCCTTACAGTCCCTCAAGTTTTCCCTTTTCATCTTTTCTACTGTGATGTTGACTCTCTTCCTCATGACCATCTTCATTGTCACCAAGTGCCGGAGGTTTTGTTTCCTCTGCTATAAGAGAGTCCAGAGACTGGTGTTCAAGGACCACCCTCAGGGCCTGGAATCTGATATGTACAAATACGATGCTTATTTGTGCTTCAGTAACAAAGATTTCAAATGGGTACAGAATGCTTTGCTCAAACACCTGGACACTCAGTACAGTGACCAAAACAGATTGAGCCTTTGCTTTGAAGAAAGGGACTTTGTTCCAGGGGAAAACCACATCACCAACATCCAGGATGCCATCTGGAGCAGCCGA
The DNA here is from genome assembly GCF_000298275.1 of Orycteropus afer afer. NCBI lineage: Eukaryota > Metazoa > Chordata > Mammalia > Tubulidentata > Orycteropodidae > Orycteropus > Orycteropus afer. The sequence continues at coordinate 8,346,325 of NW_006921626.1, read as the reverse complement.
AAGATTGTTTGCCTTGTGAGCCGACACTTTCTCCAAGACGGGTGGTGCCTTGAAGCTTTCAGTTATGCCCAAAGCAGAGGTGTAGCTGACCTCAGCAGCGTCCTCATCATGGTGGTGGTCGGCTCTTTGTCCCAGTACCAGCTCATGAAACACCAGTCTATCAGAAGCTTTGTACAGAAGCAGCAGTACTTGAGGTGGCCTGAGGATCTTCAGGATGTTGACTGGTTTCTCAACAAACTCTCTCAACAAATACTCAAGAGAGAAAAGGCAAAGAAGATGGTTAATAACATTCCATTGCAAACAGTAACAACCATCACCTAGTCAAAGGGACAGTTTTCCAAAATCTTTTTTTTTATTATTTTATTTTATTTTATTTTGATTTGGGTGAAGATTTACAGAGCAAATTCACTTTCCATACAGCCGTTCACATATACATTGTTGCATGTCATTGACCACAGTTTACCACAATGCAGCAGCTCCCCTCCCACTTCCTCTCCATAGTTATCTCTTCCCAGTGCCCATCCCTCCATACTCTCCTGCCACCTGAGCTGTCTCCCTGTGCATAAACAGCCCTTACTTCTCCCATGATTGTTCTCTCCAGGGCATGTGTCTACTTGAGGTAAATGTTTAATTCACATGCCTGTACCTTGTTTGGCTGGAAACCACAGGTGTGGGTTCAATTCCAGACCTGAAGGGCAGCTAGGGGCCATAGTCTCAGTGGTTT
>NW_006921626.1:8336597-8342946 GCF_000298275.1 Orycteropus afer afer | reverse complement strand
CTTCTGTGTCTGTGTTAATTGGTTTCCCTTTTCTTTGTTGAAGAGGGTCTGTGCAGTCCTTCTGCCTAGTCCGCCATCTTGCTGGAACTCCTTCCAAAATCTTGAGCAATTCACAATGGTTGTTATGTATCTAACAAGAGGAGACACAGTCAGAGCCAAGGTGAGATGGTGCTCAGGGTGGTCAGCTGAGTCCCTTGCCAGCTAAGCAGTATGCTCCTAGGTTGTGTGTCCCAGAAACTCATATTCAGACCTCAGCAAAGGCATACACTCCCTATGTCATGATCCTTCAAGGTCACTCAAAAATAGTAGGAAATACTACTCTTAAATCTAAGAATGGCTAGAGCCTACTGGATTTGCAGTTGAAACTCTTCTTGGAAAGTCCAGAATGTTGATTGGGGCTGCTGAAAACATTGAAGAGAATCCCACTCGTTGCTCCAAATACAAGCAGCTTTAAGTAATCATTGCCAACCATATGAATCTGTACTGAATGATATTTTATGTAGTCTTGATATAATGTAAAGTAAATGTGGTTTAAAATTTAAAATTCTGAAATAAGTGTATAGGAAGGATAGGAAAATACAGGATACAAGTGGAAGAGAGTTAAATGCTCATCTATCAACATATACAATCAGTATAAGCTGTCTAAAATGTGAAATCAAGAAATAACATTCTAAGTGTATATTTAGAAATAAGGAAATTACAGAAGCAAGAACTAGACAAATTAATGGTGATTGCCTGAGGAGTTCTCCCAGTTTTTTCACTGGAACATCTTGAAAAGCTACACAAACTTTTTTTTTTTTTTTTCCATCTGTTTAAAGACATTGGAGAACTAAGGCAGTAAATAAGTTTGGAGCCAAGAACCAAGAGAAGAAGAAAATTGAGAGAGGTGATTACATTTAAATTAAGAACTTCTTTTCTTTTTATTCAGCTATGGTAGTATAGTGGTTAAGGCATATGGTTGCTAACCAAAAGGTCAGTGGTTCAAACCCACCAGCCATTCTGCAGAAAAAAGATGAGGCAGTCTGCTTCCATAAAGTTTTATAGCCTTGGAAAAGCCAGTGGGGGGTCACTGTGAGTCTGAATTGACTTAATGGCAGTGAGTTTGGTAAAGTAGGGGTCAGCAAAAACAAGGGGCACTCTCAATGAGATGGATTAGCACAATAATCACAACAGTGAGCTCAAACATATCCAAGATCACGAACATGGTGTGGGATTGGGCATGGTTCACCCAGAGGCGCCTCAGAAGAAAGTTCTGGCAATCTACTTTTGAAAAAAAAAAAGTAATTGAAAACCCTATAGAACATGGGGCCACCATGAATCAAAACTGATTCTACAGTAACTGGTTTTATTTACCAGTTTATTTTTTATTTCGCTTTATTTTCAGTGAATGAAAAGGAAGAAGGTATTTATAACAAATGTACAGGCAGTACCTGAGGTACACATGAGATCCATCCCTCACTGTATGTTTAAGAATTTGTAGGTGAGTCAAAAAACAAGTGTGTGTGATTCTTATTTGGCCTTACTTTAGTGCAAGAAAAGGCTGGAAGCCTTTCAATGATTCAAAAGCTTCATGGACAGCAAGTGAAGGTGATTACAATGAATTTTCTTTTTAGTAGGAGTTGGTTCAATCATTTCAAAGTGAGGGCAAATTTACGTAACATTGAAGGGCAAGTAGGAGTTGTCATAAATTGAATTTGACTTATGGACAGCTCCTGCTTGCTCTTTATTATTCATAACCTGGAGACTGCTTTTATCTGAAAAGCATTCATATCCAAAATATGAAAGAACTCCTATACATCAATATGAAAAAGGCAACACAATAGAAAAATGGGTGAGATAATTAGGAATTTCACAAAAGAGGCTATCTAATATCAAACAATGACTAAGAAGAAAGACCTGGTAATCTACTTGTAAAAATTAGTCAATAAAAACCAATGTATCATAACAGAATAATGTGTGATATGGTGCTGGAAGATGAGTATCCTAGATTGAGAGGCCCTATATGATAGCCGTAACCACCAGCTTAAATATACCAATGATTGTGAAATTAGCACAGGACCAATGTTTTGTTCTGCCAAATCCATGGCAACTAAAAACAACATGTCCAACAAGCAAATTAAAATTTTATCCATCAGTAAATTGCAGATTAAAACAACAGCAAGATACTACTACATACCTACCAGAATGCATGGAATTAAATTGACTGACAGGATAAACTTGGTACTTACCATCTGTATCTGTAAAATGTTGCTCAATCTTACTTTTCTTAAGATTAAAAAAAAAAAATTAATGTTTTGTTTAGGAATTAAATATTTTATTTCTCTATGGCAAAACTAGCTTGCATTTAGATAGACCTTTTACGAAATTAAACATTTTTATTTTAAAGAAAATTCCATGGAAAGAACTGGCTAAAGCCACTTAGTGTTACAAGGGCAGCACCACTGGAGTCTGACAAAGTGGCTTTATGCCTGAAACTCAGAAACCGGATCCAACAGGCTAGAATCATGTTTCTTTTCCCAGCAAGGGCCCTTCACTTCAGCAGGCCTGTGTTCCTGTCTCCTCGTGGGGAAGGTGGCCTCACTGAGATGTGATAAAACCAGTGACATCATGTCTCATCAGGTCCCCCCCGCCCCCAGCCCTGCAGGAAGCAGGTGCCTTGATCAAGTGGAGAATGGGGCATTTTTCTGCTTGGCTGACCTGGGTTTGTGCTCAAGTAGCCCTTAGGGCTTAACACTTCAAGCCACATTCATGGTTTTTCCAAAGACTTTGGCTATTAATTGGCTCCCAGCTCTTTCTCCACCTGCAGCTGTGTTATGGGGCTCTTGTCTTTCAGGGCTACATGTCTCGCCAAGCCTAGAGGGATTTGCAAAAATAAGTCACCTGTGGTTTATGTGCACTGCTCCATGTTTTCACAGGAGAGCCTTTTTGGAGGGGAAACTAGGAATCAGCAACTGGCGCTTTTAAGACATTCAGGCAGAGGTGCCAATCACAGGAGTGAAAGCTGGTTTTAAACTATCACTGGCTGGCCAAGGAATGGCCTCTAACCCTGCTCAAGTTGCAGCCCTCAAGAGAGCCTAGGGCAGTAGTTCCCCAGCCCCCCTTACCTCCCCAGTGACACAGAACCATGGAACACACTTTGGGCTTGGAATGGGAAGAACCTTAATGTAGTCCTAACTGGGTGTTGTTTAACCTCTTGGAACTTCAGGTTTGGGTTTTGTTTTTTACCCCCTGTACTAAGATTGAAAGATTCCTGACCAGTTGCCATTGAATCTATTCCAACTCATGGTGACCCTGTGTGTATCAAAGTGCTCCATAGGATTTTCAAAGGTGCCTCTGGGTCAACTTGAACCTCCAAACTTTCAGTTGGAAGCTGTGGTAGTTAAGGTTGTATGTCACCTTGGCTGGGTCTGGTTGAGTGGCTGGGCAGCTGGTGGTAGTTATTCCCCATGATGAGACTGGCAGTCAACTCCGTGGTGGAATATGCCATGAGCAGGTGAGTAGTTGCTTTAGGGATGTGGTCTGCTTCCCATACATAAGAAGCAATTTTGGGAAGGTCTCTAGCTTTCTGGCACACTTGGACCCTACACATGGGTGAGTGTTCATTCAGCAGCTTGCCATATTCTGCTGATCTTGGGACTTTTAATGGACTTGAATCAATGGCCTGCTGTGTGGCTTGGGAATATTGGGACTGTGCCTTTTCACTTGTCAACCTTGGGTTTGTCAGCCTCAGCAGCCAGCAGCTGTCTGAATGAAGAGATGCCATTGTCTTCAGTGGGCCAGACACATAAGGCAGAGCTGAAGCTCAAGATTGACTGGCTTTCACCTAGGCCCTAGCGCCTGGGACTTTAAACTCGGACTTTTAGCCTCCAAAACTATAAGAGAATAAACTCCTGTTTGTTAAAACCATCCCATTTGTGGTCTGTTCCTGTCAGAGAGGCACAAGAGGTGACCAAACAGCAGCCAAGTGCATCAACCATTCATACCACCCAGGGACTGCAAACAGCAGCATAGTTCCTAGAATAAAAGAAATGCATGTTAACACCTGAGGCTTGCGTGGAAGTGAAGCTATGTTGTATAGTTTGATTGGCTAGATTTCCCTGGATTTCTTGGGTCTGCCTTCAGTTGCCCTGGTCTGAACATTCTGTTCCTTGCCCCTTGGGTGAATCTGCCCTCTCTGAAGGGCATTTCACTGTTAACCAGAAGGTCTGGTGGTTCAAACCCACCAGCCACTCCTTGGAAGGAAGATTGGGCAATCTACTTCTGTAGAGACACTGCTTCAGAAACTCAAGGAGGGGTCACTGTGAGTTGAATCAACTCAATGACAATGAGTTTGGTTTTGGTTTGAAGGTCTAGGCAATTCCTCTGGAAATCTGAGAAGGAAATCCGTGAGCTGTGGTTTTCTTTAATTTTGTTTTAATGCACAATAAAATGCACAGATCTTAAGTTCACCCTTCAATGCATCTTGACCCTTTTCAAATTGAGGTAGAGACTACCCATTTAATCATTGCCTCAGGCAATACATAGAATATTTCCATCACTCCAGAGAGTTCCCTCCTGCCCTCTACCTGCCAATCCCACTGTGCCTCACCTCAAACGGACACTGTTCTGATTTCTGTCAACATAGTTTTGGTTGTTCTAGAATGTAAATGGAATAATTTGATCAATGTTTCACATCTGGCTTCTTTTACTAAAGAAGTTGTTGTTGTTGTTGTTATGTGCCATCGAGTCAGACCCAACTCATAGCAACCCCTCCTTGGGTTTCCGAGGCAGTATGACTAGAGAAATAGATTGCCCAAACTTCCTTCCGAGGAGTGGCTGGTGGGTTGGAACCGCCAGTCTTCTGGTTGGCAGTCAAGTGCCTTAGGCACTACGCTACTAAAGAAGAAGAATGTTAAATTACTTAACATAATTTTCTTTTTCTTTTTGCAATTCTTCCAGGTTGTTGCATATATCAGTGGTTTACATATTGTTTTATTGCATAGTATGAATAGACCACAACTTATTTATCCAGTCACCTATTGAGCAACACCTGAGTTATTTCCAGTTTTTGCTATTTCTAATAAAGCTACTGTGAGCTTATTATTATTATTATTATTTACCAATCTTTTTGTGACATAATTTCATTTCTTTTGGGTAAATGTTTAGGAGTGAAATTGCTGGAGCATAGGGTAGGCATATGTTAGTTATACTTTGAAGAAATTACCAGGCGGTTTTCCAAAATGATTGTAAAATTTTACACACTAAGCTTGATTGTTGGTAGAAGTAGAAAATGTTACAGCCATACATGGTTATAATTCTCAACTCAACTCTCAGCTGTACATGAGAATTCCAGTTGCTTCAAATCCTCACCAACACTTAGTATAGTCGGTCTTTTGCCATTTAACCATCCTAGTGGGTGTGTGGTTTTCCTTTGCATTTTTCTAATGACTCATATGAGCTTTAGGAGCTCTGGTGGTGTGGTGCCTAAGGCATTTGACTGCTAACCAGAAGGTTTGTGGTTCAAGCCCACCAGCCACTCTGTGGAAGGAAGACTGGGCATCCTATTTCCGTAAAAATTTCTCACCTCAGAACCTATATTGGTGAGTAGCAACTGGGGTTTTAAAAGCTTTCAGGCAGCCCTCTAAGATCCAGCTAATGGTCTCCTATTGTCAGAATTGAGAAAGAATGCAAAAAAACCAAGGGCATTTGGAAGCAATCAGCCCTAGGACATGATGGACCTCAAGACCAGAAGAACTAGATGGTGCCTGGCTACCAATGCCAACCACTCAGGAAAGGATCAAAATTGGAGATCCTGGATAGAGTGGGAGGAAAAACATGAAACAAAATCCAAAATACAATAATGACCAGAATTACTGGTCAAATGGAGTCTGGTGAGATCCCCAGTACTATAGCCCTGGGATACATTTCGGGCCTGGAATAAAACTCACTCCCAGGGGCTGGCTTTCAGCCCAGTAGTAAACAAGATGCACATGTAGACCACTCAGCTCAGGGTGATGCACCCACATACTCTATGGAGAGGCATCCCTTGGCGCAATCAACTACAGGGCACCAGAGGGGCAATATTCACACGGAAGAAATGCAGGACACACAGGAGTGCATAACTGTGAGGGGCACGGGGGTGGGGATTATGGGGCAGGGAGGGGAAGAGACTGGGTTAGGGTTGGGGATGGTAATTGGGGAGTGAAACTAAATGTACATGAAATGTTGAATGTAAAACAAACTCTGCTCTGTAAACTTGCACCTAAAGCACAATTAATAAAACAAAATTCACCACCTCAGAAACCCAAACGGGGTTGCTATGAATCAGAATTGACTCGATGGCAGTGAGTTTTTTGTTTTTTTTTTTTAA
>NW_006921626.1:8333861-8336217 GCF_000298275.1 Orycteropus afer afer | reverse complement strand
TTTTAATTTTTATTGTGATTTAGGTGAAAGTTTACAGAGTAAATTCACTTTCCATACAGAAGCTCACATACACTTTGTCTCATGACATTGATTATGATTTCTCACAATGCAATAGCTCCCCTCCCACTTCCTCCTGATAGTTACCTCTTCCCTCTGCCCTTCCCTCCCATGTACTCCTGCCCCCTAAGCTGTCTCCCTGTGCATACACAGCCCTTCTATTCTCTCATAATTGATCTCTCCAAGGAGTGTATCTACCTATTGTAAATGTTCAGCTCATATACCTGTCTTTGGTTTGGCTGGAAGCCCCAGGAGTTGGTCCAATGTCAGACCTAAAGGGCAACTAAGGGCTCAGTGGTTCCATCAGGCTCTATCAGACCAGCAAACCAGGTCCTTTCTCCTTTTTAATGATTTTAAGTTTTGTTCCACATTGTTCTCCCACCCTATCCAGGATCTCCCACAGAGATCCCCCTTCAAGTGGTTGACAATGGTAGCCAAGCACCATCTAGTTCTTCTGGTCTCATAGTCATATTGCCTGAGGATTGCATGGTGTATCATTCACTTGGACTAATTGTTTCCACGTGTCTTTGGTTTTCTTCATTCTTCTTTGCTCTGGATGAGGAGAGACCCATTGTTGCCTCTAGATGGCTACTTGCAAGCTTTTAAGAGCCCAGTTGCTACTCACCAAAGTAGAATGTGGAACAATATTTTTGTGTAGTATGATATGCCAATTGAGCTTGTTGTCCCCTGGGACTATGGTCCTGAGCCACAGGACCAACTACTCACTCCCTCTGGGTAGCTGGCTGTGCCCAAGAAGTGGCTACAACCTTGCCCCTTGTCAGCTCTACTATATACCCGGGAATTCTTACAGAACATACAAATACACTTGTAGAAGCATTGTTTACCAACCCAATACATGGTCTTGGGCACACTCTCGCCTGCATGGACATACCTAATAGTTCAGCCTGTCCACCCATCTATCTGCCTATATATCGATATTTGCCTTCACTGACAATGCAGTACTTTATGTGCAAAAGGGTTCATCTTTGCTGTCTGTACCTCCCACATACTTCTCTATGTCGTCTTCTTCATCAGTGCCACCATGTTGATTACTCATATTTGGTATATTGCCCTTCTCTTCACCCAATTCAATACGTGTCTCTACCTATCTAACAGTGTTCCCTCCCCTCCCCTCCCACTCCTGATAACTAACAAAGAAAATTTCTTTCCATATATAAACCTTTCCTTGACTCTTTATAATAACAGACTAATAAAATATTTGCCCCTCTGTGATTGACTTATTTCACTCAGCAAAATGTCCTCCAAGTTCATCCACATTATGTGGTGTTTTGCCTATTGTGCATTATTCTTTAGGGTTGCATAGTATTCTATTGTGTGTACCCTAGTTTTGTTATCCATTCTTCTGTTGATGGGCACATAGGTTGTTTCCATCTTTTTGCTATTGTAAATAGTGCTGTGATTAACATGGGTATGCATATACCTGTTCTTGTTCTGGCTTTCACTTCTTTAGGATATATACGTAATAATGGGATTGCTGGATCTAATGGTATTTCTAATTCCATCTTTTTAAGGAATCACCATACTGCTTTCCACAGTGGTTGTATCATTTTACAGTCCCACCAGCAGTGTATGAGAGTCCTGATCTCTCCACATCCTCGCCACAATTGTTATTTTCTGTCTTGTTGAACTTTGCTACTAGTGCTGTGGCAAGATGGTATCTCATTGGTGTTTTGATTTGGATCTCTCTAATGGCTAATGATCATGAGCATTTCCTCATATGTTTGTTGACCACCTGAATATCCTCTTTGGAGAAGTGTCTATTCATGTCTTCTGCCCATTTTTAAATTGAATTATTTGCTTTTTGTTGTTGAGGTATTGGAGTTTTCTATAAATTCTAGAGATAAGTCCCTTGTCTGATATGTCATTGCCAAATATTTTTTCCCAATCTGTAGATTCTCTTTAGACTCTTCTGGAGAAGTCTTTGGAAGCACATAAAAATTTAATTTTTGAAGGTCCCATTCATCTAGTTTATCTTCTGCTGTTTGTGCATTTTGGATTATGCTTGGTAGTCTATTTATGCCATATATTCCAACCAACCAAATTCACTGCTGCCTAGATAGATTTGACTCATAGCAACCCCTCCTTGGGTTTCTGAGGTAGTATCACTATGGAAGGAGATTGCCCAATCTTCTTTCTGGGGAGTGGCTAGTGGGTTTGAACTGCCAACCTTCTAGTTAGCAGTCAAATGCCTTAGGCACTATGCTTTGCCTCTAGTTTTTTCCTTGAGGAACTTTATTGTTTTCAGTTTCACATTTAAGTCTTTGATCCATCTGGAGTT
>NW_006921626.1:8328975-8333036 GCF_000298275.1 Orycteropus afer afer | reverse complement strand
CCAACCTTCCTTCCGAGGAGTGGCTGGTGGGTTTGAACTGCCAGCCTTCTGGTTAGCAGTCAAGTGCCTTAGGCACTATGCTACCAGAGCTGATCTTGGCCATTTTGAGTCAGACAACCATATGATCTACAACTATGCCAGGAATGTTACCTTCAGCCAGAAAAAGGCCAGGAGCTGATTGTGGAACAGACCATCAACTGCTCATATGCAAGTTCAAGGTGAAGTTGAAAACAATTAAAATGAATCCTCTATAGCCACAATATGATCTTGAATATATCCCTCCTGAATTTAGAGACCACCTAAAGAATAGATTTGATGCACTGAACACCAATGACCAAAAACCAGAAGAATTGTGGGATGACATCAAGAACATCATCCATGATGAACCTGGAGAACATTATGCTGAGTGAAATAAGTCAATCGCAGAAGGACAAGTACCGTATGAGCCCATTACTGTAAAAAGACAGAGAAGAGTTTGGTTTGCTTGGGAAAGGGAACTCACCTAGTAGGTTACCGGGATGGGGAGGGTTGGGGAAGAATTAATTTTGGACTTGTTGGGGCCTACACGCTCACATGAGTAGGGGGAGGGATATACAGGAAGGATATATGACCACCATGATAACATTAGGAAAGGGGAGGACACCGAATTGTGCACATAAGAGGTGGACGACAGATGCTAATACCGACCAATGTGTCCACAATATCGCATTGCCATTAACACCAAACAGTAGGCTATACAGATAAACACATAAACACCTGAGATGATCAGATGGGTGTGAGTGAACAGAAGTATACTCTGGACCAAGGATAGATCCAGCTGAGGCTAATCTTGCACAGACACCAGTGATACAAAATACCTGCAGTCCTTAACAGAAACAATAGAAGACAGACACAGAGTAATCCCTCACAGACAACCAGACACTATGGGAGAGAGATCCAATAGATCTACTGTCTCAGGACCATAGTACTGGGGGACACCAGACTTAGTGGCACAACAAAATACATAAAAGCGTTGCTCCACATCCTCCATTGGTGAGTAGTGACTGGGGTCTTAAAAGCTTTCAAGCAGCCGTATAAGATGCAACTAACGGTCTCCTAGCATCAGAAGTGAAGAATAACGTAAAAAATGGGGGTGGGGGCATTTAGAAGCAATCAGCCCTAGGGCATTATGGCCCTCAAGACCAGAAGAACTAGATGGTGCCCAGCTACCAATGCCAACCACTCAGGAAAGGATCAAATCTGGAGATCCTGGATAGAGTGGGAGGGAAAATGTGGAACAAAATCCAAAAACTCAATAATGACCAGAATTACTGGTCAGATGGTGTCTGGTTGGACTCCCAAACAGTATGGCCCTGGAATACATTCTATGCCTGGAATAAAACTCATCCCCAGGGGTGGGCTCTCAGCCCAATAGTTAACAAGAGGTATATGCAGACCACTCAACCCATGATGACACATCCACATACTCTATGGTAATACATCCCTTAGAGCAATACACCATGGGACAGCAGAGGACCAACATTCAAATTGAGGAAATGCAGGACAAACAGGAGTGCATAAATATGAGGGGCACAGAGAGAGGGTTACAGGGTAGGGAGGGGAGGAGACTGGGTTAGGGTTGGACATGGTGAGTGGGGAATGAAACTAAATGTACATGTTACATTACAAGAGTTACAAGCTCTTAGAATAAAATAAAAAAAGAACATCATCCAAGAAGAAAGCAAGAGGTCATTAAAAAGATGAGAAAAGAAAAGACCAAAATTGTTGTCAGAAGAGACTCTGAAAATTGCCCTTGAGTGGAGAGTAGCTAAAGCAAATGGAAGAAATGACAAAATAAAAGAGCTGAACAGAAGATTTCAAAGAGCAGCTGGAGCAGACAAAAGCCAATTTTTATAATGAAATGTGCAAAGACCTGGAGTTAGAAAACCAAAAGGGAAGAACACACTTGACATTTCTCAAGCAGAAAGAACTGAGGAAAAAATTTAAGCCTCAAGTTATTTGAGTCCCATATTGAGAGATTCTATGGGCAAGAAGACAGCTACCTAGCCAACTGACTGGAAGAGATCCATATTTGTACCCATTCCAAATAAAGGTGATCCCACAGAATGTGGAAATTATTGAACAATATAATATTGCACACAAGTAAAATATTACTGAAGATAATTCAAAAGCAGTTTCAGCAGTGTATAGACAGAGAACTTTCAGAGGTGCAAGCTGGATTCAGAAGAGGACATGGAACAAGGGATATCATTGCTGATGTCAGATGGATCTTGGCTCAAAGCAGAGAATACCAGAAAGATGTTTACTCATGTTTTATTGACTATGCAAAACCATTTGATTTTGTGGATCATAACAAATTGTGGATAACATTGAGAAGAATGCAAATTCTAGAACACTTAATTGTAGTTTTGAGCTGCCTGTACATAGACTAGGAGGCTGTTGTTCAAACAGAACAAGGGGACACTCCATGGTTTAAAATCAAGAAGGGAATGTGTTAGGGTTGTATCATTTCACCATTCTTATTTAATCTATATGCTGAACAAATGATCCAAAACTGGACTATATGAAGAAGAACATGGCATCAAGATTGGAGGAAGAATCATTAACAACCTGGTTGAATCATTAACAACCTCTGACAGCACAATTTTGCTTGCTGAAAGTGAGGATGACTTGAAGCACTTGCTGATGAAGATTGAAGAATACAGGCTGCAGCATGGATTACATCTCAGTATAAAGAAAACAAAAATCCCACAACTGAACCTATGAGCAGCATAATGATAAATGGAGAAAAGATTGAAGTTGTAAAAGACTTCATATTGCTTGGTTCTGCAATTGGCGCCAATGGGAAGACATCAGACATCATATAGCACTGGGCAAGTTGGCTGCAAAGGACCTCTTTCAAGTGCTGAAGAGCAAAGATGTCTCCTTGAGGACTAAGGTGCACCTGACACAAGCCGTGATATTTTCAATCGCCTCCTATGCATGTGAGAGCTGGACAATGAATAAGGAAGACCAAAGAAGTATTGATTCTTCTGAGTTGTGGTACTGGTGAAGAATGCTGAAAGTACCATGGACTGCTAAAAGAACTAACAAATATGTCCTGGAGGAAGTGCAGCCAAAATGCTCCTTGGAAGCGAGAATGGCCAGACTTCGTGTCACCTACTTTGGTCGTGTTATCAGAAGGGACCATTCCCTGGAGAAAGATGTCATTCTTGGTAAGGTGGAGAGTCGGTGAAAGAGAGGAAGGCCTTCAACAAGATGGATTGACACAGTGGCTGCTGCAATAGGCTCAAGTATAGCAAGGATTGTGGAGCTGGCATGAGACTGGGCAGTGTTTTCATTCTGCTGTGCATAGAGTCACCATGAGTCAGAGACAACTCAATGGCACCTAACAACAAAAACAATAGGTGAATGGATCTGTTTGTGGGTTCTCAATTCTATTCCACTGATCCTTGAGTCTGTCATTGTCCCAATACCAGGCAGCTTTGACTACTGTGGCTACATAGTAGGATTTAAGATCCGGAAGTGTGAGACCTCTTATTTGTTCTTCTTCAATAATGCTTTGCTTATCCGAGGTCTCTTTCCTTTGCATATGAAGTTAGTGATTGGTTTTCCCATATCCTGAAAGAATGTTGATGGGATCTGGATTGGGATTGCATTGAATGTAGGGATTGCTTTGGGTAGCATTGACATTTTCACAATGTTCAATCTTCCTATCCATGAGCATGGTATGCTCTTGCATTTCTGTAGATCTCATGGTTTCTTGAAGTATTCTTTTGTAGTTTTCTTTGCACAGGTCTTTTGTGTCCCTAGTAAGATTTATTTCCAAGTATTTAATTTTGGGGGTAGCTCTTGTAAATGGTATTGATTTCCCTATTTCTTTTTCAGCAATCTCTTTTCTGGTGTAGAGGACTCCAACTGATTTTTGGATGTTGATCTTATATCCAGCCACTATGCTAAATCTCTGGTAGCATAGTGGCTAAGACACTTGCCTGCTAACCAGATGGCTGGCGGTTCAAACCCACCAGCCACTCCTCGGAAGGAAGGTTGGGCAATCCTAC
>NW_006921626.1:8324848-8328325 GCF_000298275.1 Orycteropus afer afer | reverse complement strand
TTTTTTGCAATGTTCCTTCCCCTCCCCTCCCACCCTGGCAACCATCAAAGAAAGTTTCCTTCCATATATAAACCTTTCCTTGACTCTCCACAGCAACAAACTAATACTATATTTATCCTTCTGTGATTGACTTATTTCACTCAGCATAATATCCTCCAAGTTCATCCATATTATGCAGTGTTTTGCAGACTCTACATTATTCTTTACTGCTGCATAGCATTCTGTTGTGTGTATGTACCATAGTTTGGTCATCCACTCTTCTGCCAATGGCCATGTAGGTTGTTTCCATCTTTTTGCTATTGTAAATAGTGCTGCAATGAACAGGGATATGCATATAGCTGTTCCTGTCCTGGCTCTCACCTCTCTAGGACATATACCTAGTAATGGGATTGAGGGATCAGATGATATGTCCAATTCCAATTTTCTAAGGAATCACCATACTGCTTTCCACAGTAGTTGTATGAATTCACAGTCCCACCAGCAGTGTATGGCAGTCCCAATCTCTCCACATCCCTGCCAGCATTTGTTATTTTCTGTCTCCTTGAACCTTGTTATCAGTGCTGGGATGAGATGGTATCTTATTGTTGTTTTGATTTGCATCTCTCTGATGGCCAATGATCATGAGCATCTCATGTATTAGCTGGCCACCTGAGTATCCTCCTTGGTGAAGTGTCTATTCATGTCTTCTGCCCATTTTTCAATTGGATTGTTCATTCATTTGCTGTTGAGGCATTGGAGTTTTCTATAAATCTTAGAGATAAGTCCCTTACCAGATATGTAATTATCGACAAGTATGCATTTGTTGCTGTCATTTTTGTTATGTGCTTTTTATGGTATCGATTTTTTTTCCATAAAATTTTCTATGCTGAGCTCATTTTGTTTATCAATCATGTTATCACTTCCTTTGTTGCTATTGTTTTAGTATTTGCTAAATATTTGTGCTGGTCCTCTTTTTTATTTTGATGTGACAGTTTGTCATTTTTCTTTGATGGTACCCTGTGATTTATCATTTTCTTCCCAAGTTCAGAACAGTCTATTCTATCTTGTAGTTGTCGTGACTTCCCTACCATCTAGAAGTTCTGTAACTACACAGTTTTTTCCCTCTTTTTGGTTTGTAGTTGTCCTCATTTGTTAATTGAGGTCTCTGGTTCCCTGTTTACAATCATTTAGGCTTAATTTACTTTGGATACTTCCATAGCTGGGTTGTTTTCTGGGTTATGGCATCATGTGTGTTAATGGTCAGTTGTTGTTGGCTGTTGTTGCTTCTCTGACCATGGGACTCTCTTTAGCATCTTTTGTAAGGTTGGTCTGGTTTTAACAAATTCCCTTAATTTCTGCTTATCTGGAAATGTTCTAATTTCACCATCATATTTGAGGGACAATTTTGCTGGGTACATAATTCTTGGTTGGAATTTTTTCTCTTTCAGGGTTTTATATACACCATCCCATTGTCTTCTCACCTGCATGATTTCTGCCAAGAAATCTGAGCTTAGTCTTATTGGTTGCCCCTTGAAGGTAACTTTTCGTTTTTCTCATGCTGCTTTCAGGATTCTTTCTTTGTATTTGGTTTTGGTGAGTTTGGTGATGATATGTCTTGGTGATTTTCTTTTGGCATCTATCCTGTTTCAGGTTCGTTGGACTTCCTGAATGGATATATTCTCATCTTTCATCATACCAGGAAAATCCTCTTCCAACAAATCTTGGACAATTTTCTCTGTGGTTTTATTCTTCTCTTCCTGTTCTGGAATTCCAATGACACATAGGTTATTCTTTTTGATGGTATCCCACATGAACCTTAGGCTTTCTTCATTTTGTTTTGATCTTTTTTTTTTTCTCATTTATCCTTTTCCAAAGAAGTATTTCAGTATCTGCCTTCAATCTCACTAATTCTGTCTTCTGTTGATTCACTTCTACTCCTTTGCCCATTCACTGTCTTATCTATCTGAAAATTTAGTATTAATCTCTTTGGATTTCTGTCTGTAGATTTTGCATCATTTCTAATTTTTTCATTTATTTTGTCATTTTGTTTTTGTATTGTCTTTTGAAATTGTTCTGGAGTTTTCTCTGTGTTTTCCTTAATTTTGTCAGTGTTTTCCTTGATCTGCCTCTCAATTCATTGAAGATACCTATATATAACTCTTTTGAATTCCTTATCAGGGAGTTCCAATGCTGTGTCTTCCTCAGAGATGTGTATTGGGGCTATATCTTGGTCCCTTGTTTCTCTTGCTATATCTTGCTTCTTTGTGTGGACTGTGATGCTCTGTTGTCTCTGAGGCATTGTGACATTTTTATGTTTATATTTAATTGGTTATTGTACATTGGAGTGACTTGCCCACGAGTTTTCTTTTCTTTGTTTAGTTTGTATGTTATCTACATAAGCATGGTACTGTGCTGTGCTCCTCTAATCACTAGTTGACAGCACTTATACACTGATCACCTGTCTCCTTTCCTGTTGCCAGCCTCTTGAATGTCCCTGCTGTCCTTGGCAAACAGAGCCTATTCTTAGGTCCCTGGAATCCAAATGAGAATGCTGCCACTTTAAAAACCAAAATGGCTGCCACTTGTAAAGATTCAAAATGGCTGTGCCCTCAGTCGCTTTAAATATCCAACATGGTCGCCGCTTGTAAACATGCAAAATGGCTGCACCCTTGGTTGATTTAAATATCCAAAATGGCCACCACTTATAAACATTCAAAATAGCTGCACCCTCAGTCACTTTAAATATCCAAAATGGCTGCTGCATGTAAACAATCAAAATGGCTGCATCCCCTGGACAGCAGAAAGTCCACGGCTCAGGTTGTCTCTCTCCTTGCTATTTCCCTTCCTAGGAGCTCTTGTAGTATGGTGCCTAAGGCACATGACTGCTCACCAGAAGGCTGGCGGTTCAAATCCATCAGCCACTCCTCAGAAGGAAGGTTGGGCAATCTACTTCTGTAGTGATATCGCCTTGGAAACCCAAGGAGAGGTCACTATGAGTCGGGTCCCACTTGACAGCACATAACAACAACAACAACAGTCAGAGGCCACCAGTGCGGTTGCCCTGCAGCCCTTGGTGGCCAGGGCCAATCTTTAGGTCTATTCTCAGGACCCACCACCACTTAGAAATATTTAGGCTGGTGGTCCCGTCAGAGTAGCTGACAGTTCACTGCTCCAACTGTCTCTGTACTCACTGTTTTCATTCGAGTTTTTCCAATAAATGGTGCCTCATCCACTTCTGTGTACTTCCTTTCAAAACTCAGGGTTCCAGGATTATCTTCTGTATCTCTGTCAATTGATTTCTCTTTTCTTTGTTGAGGAGGGTCTGTGTGGCTTGTCAGCCTATTCCTCCATCTTACCAGATGTCTTGTGCATGACATATTTAAGAATAAAACTGGATTTTGTTGAAGATTTTTGCATTTATATTCATGAGGGATATTGGCCTGTAGTTTTCCTTTTTAGTGATGTCTTTGCCTGGTTTTGGTATCAAGGTTATGCTTG
>NW_006921626.1:8287589-8323948 GCF_000298275.1 Orycteropus afer afer | reverse complement strand
TTGTGCTGTTGTTGGGTGAAGTGCTCTGTAGATGTCTGTAAGGTCAAGTTGGTGGATTGTGTTGTTTAGCTCTTCTGCATCTTTGTTGAGTTTCTTTCCAGTTGTTCTATCTTTGATTGAAAGTAGTGTATTAAAGTCTCCCACTATGACTGTAGAATCATCTATTTCACTTTTCAACTCTTTTAAAGTCTGATTTATGTATTTTGGGGCTTTTACATTGGGTCCATAGATATTTATTATGGTTATTCTTGTTCAATTGATTCTTTAATTATTATATAATGTCCTTCTTTATCTGTTATGTTAGTTTATGTCTTAAAGTCTATTTGATCAGAAATTAATATTGCCACTTCTGCTCTTTTTTGATTGTCATTTATTGATAAATCTTTTTTCAACCTTCGATTTTTAGCCTATTTTTGTCTTTTCTCTGAGTTGTGTCTCTTGTAGACAGCATGATGATGGGTTATGTTTTCTTATCCAGCCTACAACTCTTGCCATCTCTTGCATGGTGCATTTAATCCATTGACATTCAGTGTAATTATTGACAATTATGAATTGGTGGCTGTCATTTTGTTATGTGTTTTTTCATGGTGTTCCTGGTTTCTTTTTTTGCATATAATTTTCTGTGCTGAGTTCACTATATTTATGAATTATGTTATCATGTCCTCTGTTGCTATTGTTTTAGTATTAGCTAAATATTTGTGCTTGTCCTATTTTTTATTGTGATGTGAAGGTTTGTCATTTTTCTTTGAGGGTACCCTGTGATTTATAATTTTCTCCCCAAGTTTATAATAATCCATTCTATCTTGCAACTCTTTTGACTTCCTCGACATTTGGACATTCTGTAACTACACTATTTTTCCCTCTTTTTGGTTTCTAGTTGCCCTTATTTACCAAATGATGTCTCTGGTTCCCTATTTACAATCTTGTAAGCTTATTTTACTTGGGATACTTTCATCACTCATTTGGTTTCTGGGTCATGTCATCTTGTGTGTTAATGGTCGGTTGTTGTTTGCTATTATTGGTTCTCTGTTCAAAGGACTTCCTTTAGTATCTCTTGTAAGGTTGGTCTGGTTTTAACAAATTTCCTTAATTTCTGCTTATCTGGAAATCTCCTAATTTCACCATCATATTTGAGGGACAATTTTGCCAGGTATATAATGCTTGGTTAGAAATTTTTCTCTTTCAGGGTTTTATATACACCATCCCATTGCCTTCTCACTTGCATGGTTTCTGCTGAGAAATCAGAGCTTATTCTTATTGGTTGTCCTTTGTAAGTAACTTTTTGTTTTTCCCATGCTGCTTTCAGGATTCTTTCTCTGCCTTTGGTTTTGATGATTTTGATGATTATGTGTCATGGTGATTTTCTTTTGGGGTCTCTCCTGTTTGGGGTTCACTGGACTTCCTGAATGGGTATGTTCTCATCTTTCATCATATCAGGGAAGTTCTCTTCCAACAAATCTTGGACAGTTTTCTCTGTGGTTTTCTTTTTCTCTTCTTGTTCTGGAATTCCAATTACTTGTAGTTTATTCTTTTTGGTGGTATCCCACATGAATCTTAGGCTTTCTTCATTTTGTTTTGATCTTTTTTTTCTGATTGATCCCTTTCCAAAGAAGTATTCAGGTATTTGTCTTCAATCTCCTTAATTCTAAATAACAACAACAACAACTCCTTAATTATGTCTTCCATTGATTTGATTCTACTCCTTTGCCCTTTCAATGTGTTACCTATTTCTAAAAATTTAGTATTAATCTTCTGAATTTCTGTCTGTAGATTTTGTATCACTTCTAATTTTTCATTTATTTTGTCATTTTGTTCTTGTATTTTCTTCTGAAATTATTCTAGGGTTTTGTCTGTGTTTTCCTTAGTTTTGTCAGTGTTTTCCTTGATCTGTCTCTCAATCCTTTGAAGGCACCTAAATATAATTATTTTGAATTCCTTATTAGGGAGTTCCAATGCTGCTTCTTCTTCAGGGTTGTGTTCTGGATCTGTCTCCTGTTCCCTTGTTTCTCTCACTTTATCTTGCTTCTTTGTATGGACAGTGATGGTCTGTTGTCTCCAAGACATTGTGACATTGCTGTATTTAGATCTCTGCTAACTGTTTGTGGAGAGCAGTTAAGGGTGAGTTATGCTCTTCTTGGTGGTCATTTATCGTTGGTCCATAGGTGGAGAAGGAAGTGGTGGCTCTCACTCTATAAGTGGAACTGCAGCAGGTGCAGGTGTGGTTGCATCGTATGGGCACAGCTGCTGTCTCCCACTCAGACAAAAACAATGATTGAAAAATCATCAAAAAGTAAAAGCAAGAGGACAAAAAATGCCCTGCATAAACACACGGGAACAACCACCACTACCACCACCACCCCCAAAAAAAGAAAAGAAAGCAAAAAAAAAAAAAAAAAAACCTGCAGTATTTCCAAAGGGGCATTAAGAGAAAAGAGGTAGGGTAGGAGAATAATGAGGGAAAAAATGGGAAAAATAGAAAATTAAAAACAAGGAATGGGGTTTACCATGAGAAAGAAAAAAATGAGAACTAGGAACAGGGATGAGAAAAAAGCTGAAAACTAGAACCTGGGAAGGGAAAAATAAAGAATAATAATAAAAAGGATGAACAAAAAAAGAAGAAGAGTAGTAATAATTTTAAAACAAACTGAAAAAGAAAAAAAAAAATCTGGACAGGTCAGGCAGAGCACCCAGGCTCTGTCAGAGCACACAGGCTGGGATGGAATTCCTGCAGGCCCAGAAGGTGGGTGGGAGTGAGGGATGGCTGCACCTCTGTTCACCAAGCGGGTGTGTGGTATAATATCACACCTTTCCAGTCATTCGTGTCCACAATGTCCTTGTGGTTCCTGGCAAGTGGAGCCTATTCTTAGGTCCCTGGAATCTGAGAGAACATTGCTGCTTTAAACATCCAAAATGGTCGAACTACTTATAAACATTCAAAATGGCTGTGCCCTCCGGACAGGCAAAAGTTCACAGCTCAGCCTGCCTTCCTCTTCACTGCTTCCCCTTTTATTCACCAGCCACCAGTGTAGTCCTCTGTGCAGCCCCTGTCTAGGAAGGCCAATTTTTAGGTTAATTCTTAGGTCCTAACACAGCTTGGCAATGTCCATGTCATCAAGATCTCTGACAGACTGCAGCTCCTTATATCTCCTATTTTGGTGTTTTCATGCAGGTTCTTCTAGTAGTTGGAGTTTAATCCACTTCTGTATCCTTCCTTTCAAAGTTCAGGGTTCCAGGATCAAACTCTGTGTAGATTGTCTGCTTATTCCACCATCTTCAGGAATAAGCGCCCTTTTTGCTTTCTTAATGATGTCTTTAATGAGCAGAAATTTTTAAGAATTTTATTTACTTTTGTTGTTGAGAATATGCACAGCAAAACATACACCAATTCAACAGTTTCTACATGTACAATTCAGTGACATTTATTACATTCTTCGAGTTGTGCAACTGTTTTCACCTTCCTTTTCAGAGTTGTAGAAATTTTTCATTTGAATGAAGTCATTTAACAATTTATTTTATAATTAGCATTGTTTGTGTCCTGCCTAAAAAATGTTTGCATACACCAACATCTTAAAGATATTCGTTTATGTTTTCTTCTAGAACCTTTCTAATTTTAACTTTTATATTTAAATCTATTTAAATACCTGAGCTGGTTAGGGGCTAAATTTATGGCCTCAAAGAGCTATTTCTGCATTAGCTGCACCCTGGCAGAAGGGAAACTTTGGCACTGAGGGTTTTGTTGTTTGTTATCTGACAGGAGAGAAGAATTAGAAACTGTAGCCTCTAAAAGTAAAGCAGTGTCCTACCTATCCAGAATAACTGATCTTTGTTAAGCAAATGGACTATCTGGGCCAAGAAGCAAAAAAGAACTAACATTTAGTGGACACCGTCTATCTTCCAGGCTCTGTGCTAAGGGATTTACATAAGTCAGCTCACTTAGGTAAAACAGCAAAATAATGCAATGAGTGGTTACTTACCCACTTACCAATACGGAAACTGAGACCCTGACTCAGAAAGGTTATGCAAGTCACCTAGCTAGTAAGTGATTCAATGTGGGTTTTTCTGAGTCTTTGCTTATCCATACCCAGCCACCGAAATGCTCCTTTTTGTTTTCCTCCCTTGTGCCTCGAGAGCCTACTCACTTTGCTGGGGTCTTTTCAATCTGCTGAAGAGCTGTCACTCCATTCTAGCAAACACCAGAGGAACCTTGATCGAGGAGCAAGCTTTGAGATGTTTCCTTTTTGTGGGAGTTTCTTCTCTCTTTTTCTATTTAGGCAGGGTTTATCAAGCAAAAAACAGAAGCCACTCTAGGCACGCCAGGCATCCAGGCTTTAGAGAATTAGGGGCATATTGAACTGCTGGAAGACCTTGGAGAGCAAAAATTGGGGAAGATAGTAGCAAAGGCCTTAGTCTGAAACTCAAGCAGGTCATCCTTGGAGTCTGCTGAGAAGCCACATGTTGTCCGGAACCCCTAGGAAGAACCCACCAACTCTATAGCATCAAAGGGATGGTTCTCAGTAGCACTCCAGGGCAGAGTATGAATCTTGTCTCCTACATATTTGGTTACAACTGCTTCTAAATAATAATGGCCTTTCCTCTTCCTTCCTCATCTCAGAATACCTCTCCTTTGTAGACTAAGCAGGAACCAGGAGTCTCTTGGGTGGTGCAAACAGTCAAAGCACTTGGCTAACAGAAAGGTTGGATGCCTCAAAAGAAAGGACTAATTTTCAAAAAATCAGCTACAGGAAATCCTGTGAAAATCCTCTGACACACATGTAGTCACCATGCATCAGGGCAGACTCAATGACAACTGGTTACTGGTTAACCAGATGGGAAAGGGAGTTCCGGTCTGTCTATTCTGTACAGAGTAGACCTGAGGAGGGGGCAGTGGTGAAGCCAAGCTGCCCTTAGATAATCCAGAACTCTCTAAGAATTGCTCCAGCCTTGTGAAGGGAGTACACATCCTCTGAGTAGCAGTTTTTGTGTCTTTCCCATGATGCTGGGGCATGGTATAGGAGTATCCCTGCAAGGGTAAGACAGTTCAGGGTCAGCACACACTTCAGAGACATTACCCAAGGAGGCCAGGGCAACCAGGAACAAGAACCAAGGTCTTAGCCAAAAAGACAACAGAAGGCAGCTAACTTGAAGGGTGAAGCATAGGCAGAAATGAGGGAAGTAAACATTTGTAGCCAGTGGAGTGAAGACCAGGTCAGGAAAGGTGAGTGGCTCAGGAACAAGACTCTGAAGGAGAGAACATCCAGTGTTCCTGAGAGGATAGCAGCCCAAGGAGCACCTGCTAGGCTGGACCTGTCCCACGCCAGCATGTGAAAGGACCCTGTGCCCTGTAATCACCATCTGTGGCCAGAGAGAACAGGAGCTCTGGTAGCATAGTGCCTAAGGCATTTGACTGCTAACCAGAAGGCTGGCAGTTCAATCCCACCAGCCACTCCTCAGAAGGAAGATTGGGCAAGTAGAATGATACCACCTCAGAAACCCAAGGAGGGGTTGCTATGAGTCTGATCTGACTTGACAGCAGTGAGTTTGGTTTTTTGGCCTGAGAGAAAAGCCCATGCCCTGACCTAACAGCATACAGCAGAAGTCTCCTGTGTTCCCCTTCACAGCCCAGGAGGCCAGAAGCTGGTTGCTGAGTGTGAGGGGACTTTAATACTCACAATAGCTGATCGACTCAAACACATTTATGGCATAAAATAAAAGAATGTGTGAGTTATGGTAGATCAATCTTTATGGGAGTGCAGTGAGCGACTACATGTTCCTGACTTGTCTGAAAAGGAAAAGCAAAGGATCTCGGGTCTGGAGATTGAAAAAGAGCTGGAAATCCCTTGATCTTTCAGTATTCGGTTCTATCCGCCTGTCACTTCAACATAACTCTTGTTGAAATGAAATTAAAATAATAGTAATAATAAAAAGCCCTTGGCCCAGGTACTCCAAGTGGCCAGGGAGGAGCCCTAGAGGATGATGGGGTTCTGGGATCTATAGATCTGGGCTCTGAGCAGACAGAAACCCCTATGTCTGACCCTTGGGTCTATGGTGTCCACGGGGTCTAGCCTAGCCCCTAAGACCTGCCTCCTCCCGCTTTGAGGGAGAGAGAAAGAAAAGGTGCCTTTCTCATCTACGTCATTGTCATCCTTCATCCAGCTCTTTATCAGAACTAATGACATATTACAAAATGCTCTGGCTGGTTGGATTTCTGCAGCAGGGTGAGGTGGTCAAACCATCAGCCCTGAGGTCATAGTGACCTAGCTTTGAGTCCCAGTTCTACCATGTATTAGATTTGTGACTTTGGGCAAGTAAAGTAATTCATCTGGGCTTTAGTGTCCTCATTTGTAATTCAGACTAATAATAGGGTTTTATGAGTACTATGTGAGAAAATCCATGCACAGCACCTTGCATGTTGCTTATCACCTAGAACAAGTGCAAGAACTGCTAATTATTCCCCTTAGTTCTCTTGTTCTGTCTCCACCTCCTGAGATGTGCATAGAAATTCCCTCTTTGATGTCTGCTGCTGGTGAGAGCTGTATCCTTATACTGAGAATAAAAGCTGAGCTGCCCTCCTTGGGGCTATCTTGCACTCAGTCCTTAGCCCTTAGAACCAAACCACCCAACCCCCTGCTATCCAGTTGATTCCAACTCATTGTGGCCCATAGAGTTTCCAAGGCTGTAAATCTTTATGGAAGTAAATCACCTCACCTTCCTTCTGCAGAGTGGCTGGTAGGTTTGAACCACCAACCTTCAGGTTAGCAGCCAAATGCCTTAACCACTGCACCACCAGAGCTCCTTTAGTCTTTTTAAACCAAACCAAACTCACAGTTTCGAGTTGATTCCAACTCATAGTGACTCCAATTGGGCTTCTGAGGTGGTAAATCTTTACGAAAGTGGATTGACCTATTTTCCTTCTGCAGAGTGTCTGGTGGGTTTGAACCGCCAGCCTTTTGGTTAGCAGTCAAATGCCTTAGGCACTGTGCCACCAGGGCAGCAAAGAAATCAGTGGCCAGTGTGCTCCTTGCTCATTAAATCTTTGCTTTAGAAAAGCTGATGCTATTTTTCCGCCCATTTTAGAACCTTCTGCATATATGATGATTGACCCCTGTTTATTGTATGTCTTTTAGGAGCTTTGGTGGTGTAGTGCCTAAGGCATTTGTCTGCTAAAGAAGGTTGGTGGTTCATACTCATCAGCCACTCTGCAGAAGGAAGATGGGGCTATCTACCTCTGTAAAGATTGACCACCTTGGAAACCCTTTAGGGGTTGCTATGAGTCAGAATTGACTCGATGGCAGTGAGTTTGGTTTGGTTTTTTGGTAGTAAAAACAATGGTATTTCAATATTTTCATCCATGTTAAGTTTTAAGAACTCAATGTTGTTCTTTATACCTGTATAGTATTCCACTGTATGTATATACCACTATTTGTTTACCCATTCATCCACTGATGGGTACTGAGGTTATTTTCATCATTTTGCTATTGTGAATAGTGCTGCAATGAATATAGGTGTGCATATGTCTATTCATATCACTGGTAGTAGATCTCTAGGGTATATAACTAAGAGTAGGATTACAGTATCATAAGATATTTCTATTTCTGGCTTTTTGAGGAAGTTCCATACCATTCTTCATAGTGGTTATACTGTTTTACTATCCCACCAGCAGTGTATGAGTCCAATTTCCACACAACCAAACTAACATTTATTATTTTCCATTTTGCTGTGTTTTGAGAGAGAAGAACATTGAGAACATTGAAGTGCTTGGGGTAAAAAGAGCCAGTAGGGAAGGGAGAGATGAGGGCCCAGGAGAAAGTGAAGGTCCTGGATTTGAGGCAGATAAGAAAATGGGCATGAGAGAGGGGCTCCCCCAGGAACTGTAAGGGGAGGAGGGGAAGTAGGATTCTGTCCAGGGCCATCTATTGGTCTGAATGGATATTAGTGGTTTAAACACTTAAACTTCAATAGAAATACCTATACATGGACATAGGCAAATTTTGAACTTGGGAAAAACAGAGCCAAATCAAATAGGATAAAACTCTTAGTCTTTACAGAGCATACTACTGCCTGGTTCCAATAAAAAGCATTTAAGCTGTCTTGGATTTGTTGCTGTGCCTTTGAGCAGTCTGACTCAATGTAAGTGACTTTATGTTTAACAAAGCAAACATTATCTGGCTTGAGTCCATTGTTACAGTCACCATGTCAATCGACCTCATTGAGAGTTTCCCTCTTTTTTGCTTACCCTCTGCTTTACCATACACGGTGTCCTTTCTCTAGTAATTGGTCTCTCCTGATGATGTGTCCAAAGTAAGTGAAATGAAGTCACACCATCCTCACTTCTAAAGAGCATTCCTTTCACCAAGGTATATTTGTTCGTTCTTCTGGCAATCCATGGTATATTCAATATTCTTCACCAGCAACAAGTTAGAATGCATTAATTCTTCTTCGTTCTCCCTTTTTCTTTGTCCCACTTTCACATGCATATGAGGCATTTGAAAATACTATTACTTGGGTTAGGCACACCTTCATCATCAAAGTGACATCTCGGCTCTTTAACACTTTAAAAAGATCTTTTGCAGATCCTCCCAATGCAATACTTCATTTGATTTGACTGCTGCTGCCATGGATTGTAGATCCAAGAAGAATGAAACCATTGACAACTTCAATTTCTTTGCTATTTATTATGATGTTTTTTACTGGTCGAGTTGTAAGGATTTTCACTTTCTTTGTGTTGAAGTGTAATCTGTACTAAAAATATGTAGTCTTTGTTCTTCATTAGGCATTTCAAGTCCTTGTGCTACCTGTATATCGAAGGTGGTTAATGGGTCTTCCTCCAATCTTGATGCAGCTTTCTTCTTCACATAGTCCAATTTCTTGGATTTGTGTATGTTCAGCATACAGATGGAATATATGGGGTGAAAGAATACAACGCTGACACACACCTTTTCAATTTGCATTTAGGCCTCAAAAGCCAATCCTCTTTAAGCATGGCAAATTAATTCACAGCTTAATTAACTCCTTCGTTTTATGTGTTTTAGGAAACTTTTTCATTAGTAATTTTCAATGAATATCATAATATATAACCCAAAAAAAAGGACCTCTGGTAGCGTAGTGCCTAAAGGCACTTGACTGCTAACCAGAAGGCTGGCGGTTCAAACCCACCAGCCACTCCTCAGAAGGAAGATGGGGCAATCTACTTCCGTAGTGATACTGCCTCGGAAACCCAAGGAGGGGTCGCTATGAGTCGGGTCCGACTGGACGGCACATAACAACAACAACAACAACATAACCAAAAAAACCAAAAACAAACTCATTGTTGTCACATCAATTCCAATCTGATATCTGATCTGATAGTAACCCAGTAATGCAGAGTAGAACTGCCCCATAGAGCTTCCAAGGCTGTAATCTTTATGCAGTGTATCCCTGGTGGCATAGACGTTAAGCACCAGCTGCAGTTTGAACCCCCTAGCTGCTTCACAGAAGAAAGATGTGGCAGTCTGCTTCTGTAAAAATTACAGCTTTGCAATACACAGTAAGGAAGAGGTCAGCACAAAATGATCAAGGTGGTGGAAGACACAGGGAGGAGCACAAGAGTTAAAGGCAGCAATGGTGAATACTATTTCATACACCAATCCTGCAGTAAGAATACTACAACAGTCTTAAAGTGAATGTATAGTTAGACACTCAAGCTAAACAGGGATGGGTATGTGAATGAGACTGTACCCACAAATATATATTAGTTTGACAGTGGATATCTCTACCTGTGTTTTTATATGTACTGCAAATATATCTGTTTCGGTTCTCTAGGAGCTCTGGTAGCAGAGTGCCTAAGGCACTTAACTGGTAACCAGAAGGCTAGTGGTTCAAACCCACCAGCCACTCCTTAGAAGGAAGGTTGGGCAATCTACTTCTGTAGTGATACCGCCTCAGAAACCCAAGGAGGGGTCACTATGAGTTGGATCCGACTTGACGACATATAACAACAATAACAACGACAGTGTTGCTAAAACAGAAATACCACAAATGGATGGTTTTAACAAACAGGAATTTATTTTCTTATAGCTTAGGAGGCTAGAAGTCCAAATTCAGAGTGCTGGCTCTAGGGGTTGGGTGAAGGCTCCTTGACCTTAGGCTTTAGCTGTGCTTCTAGTTCCTGGCCTACTGGACCTGGAGGCTTCTTTCTGACTCACACAGGTACTGGCTGCTGAGGCTGATGAACCCAAGGTGGACAGGTAAAATGGCACAGTCTCAAGATTGGCAGACAACACAGCAGGCCACTGGTTCAAATCCAGGAACTGGGGATGAAGACTTGGCCAAACTCAGGATCCAAAATGTGTCAAAGTCCTAGAGACATTTCTCAAAGCTCCTCCTTACACCTGGAAGCAGGCCCCATCCAAAGGCAACTACTCAGCTGCTCCCAGCAGATTCCACCATACAGGTGATTCCAATCTCATCATGAGGAATGACTACATCCAGCTGCCCAGCCACTCAAAACCACAGCCCAGCAAAATTGACACACAAGCTTAACTACCACAATATCCATGAATGTAGTAGAGCATACAGGAGACAAAGTTATGAAAACATCTTAGTTATAACCAAGCACCTTGAGGGAATGAGTTGTTTTGCTGGGCATGGAGGCTCAGGATCATAGCATTAGGGGACACTAAGGTTAATTGGCATAACACAGTCCACAAAGACAATGTTCTACATCCTACCTTGGTGAATAGTGACAGAGTCTTAAAAGCTAGTGACTGGCCATTTAAGGTGCAACTATTGGTCTCTCCCCATCCAGAGCAAAGGAGAGTGAAGAGAATTAAAGGCATAAGGAAACAATTAGTCCATGTGAACCCCAGCATCCATGACCCTGAGATCAGAAGAACTAGACGGTGCCCAGCCACCACTGCTGACCATTCTGAAAGGCATGACAATAGGAGGTAGAGTGGGGGAAAGTGTGGAACAAAACTCAAAATCATAAAAAAAAGACCAAGTATACTGGTCTGATAGAGACTGGTGGTACCCCCAAGACTATACCGTGACTCAGCTTTCAGCCAAACAACAGGCTTATAAGGTGAACAGTAATATCAGTAGGGTTTGCACTTATTAAAACAATCAAGCATCTGAGATCAAGAGGACAACATTTGCCCAGGGATAGAGCTAGGAGGGTGGGAGGGGATGGGAAAGAAAGAAGAAGACAAGGGATAGATTCAGGGAGGAAGTGGGAAGAATGCTATTACAATATGGGGATTGCAGTAAATGTCACAAAACAGAATATGTGTGGATTGCCGAATGGAAAACCAATTTGCTCTGTAAACTTTCACCCAGATTATAATAAATAAATAAAATAAAATGGAAAAAAGCAAAGTGCAAATCATTTTTTAAAAAATCTTTTTATTATAACATAAAGCATGCAAAAAAAGACCACATGAATCAAGTTGATGACTTGATGGATTTTTATAACGTGAACACAATCCACGTCAATAAATAGCCATCCCAGAAGCCCCTGCAGATACCCTGTCCCAGTTACACCTTTCTCTCTCCCTCTCTTGTGTCCTCTCTCCTCCATGATCCTGTGATCAATAAACTTCCTTACACTGGGGGT
This sequence comes from Orycteropus afer afer, assembly GCF_000298275.1. Classification (NCBI taxonomy): domain Eukaryota; kingdom Metazoa; phylum Chordata; class Mammalia; order Tubulidentata; family Orycteropodidae; genus Orycteropus; species Orycteropus afer. The sequence goes on along the minus strand of NW_006921626.1, from coordinate 8,312,358 downwards.
GGGGGTGGGGTGGGGGGTAGAGTACAGCCTTCGAAGCCTTATAGGACAATTCTACTCTGTCCTATAGGGTCTCTATGAGTCAGAATCAACTTGATGGCAATGGGGAATCTTTATGGAAACAGACTGCCACATCTTTCTCCTGCAGAGCAGCTGGTGGATTCAAACCACTGACATTTTGGTTAGCGACTGAGTACTTAACCACTGCACTGCCAGGGATCCTATATATGCACATACATATATACATCATCTTGTTTAAAGTTTCCATTGGAAAAATTAAGCCATACAGATTCGTAATGGAAAGAAATGTTCACTCTTGTAATAATTTGGATGTGGAGAGAACAAGCAATGATTCTGTTCCATGTTTTGTGCATGTTTGTCAGGCAGTGGCGTAATTGACATTACAGTGAACAGTGAGGAATTCTTTCTCCCACCAGCTCCCTCTTCATTAACTGCACTTAACTTTCATGGAAAATTTTTCCCTTGAAGTGTTCCACAATCTGAGTCAGCCTTGGAGTGGATCTTTTAGGGAGAAAGTGAACTAAAACTGCTTGAACTCTTTTTGACTGATGAATTGTTGGAAAACACACACATGCACATGCACGTGTGCACACACACACACTTCTTTAAAAGAGAGGGAAGAAAAAACACTGACCTATTTTTACACTCCCACAGCTCACTAACAGTGGAGCTGTAAACTCCAAACTTGGCAAGGCTGGGGCTGACATCTTTGAAGAGGCAAACTCAGCTGGCTGAAAAGAAAAAGGACAGACATTACAAAAGTTTAAAATGCTGTATCTGAGCCTGCATAGGGAAAAATTTCTTCTCCAGAATTTCAGCAAAACTCATTAGAGGAGCCCCACCAAAAAGCTTCAAGGAAGTTGCCAACTGTCATTTCTTTTCATTAAAAACAACCCAGGGAGGGAGAAAAAAAGAAGCAGCAGCAGCAAAGCAACATTTATCAATCAGCAGGACTAAGGGAGAAGAACAAACCCGGGCTTCTAAGCGGTTATTCCAGTTCGACCCCCTGCTGAGAATTTGCCTTTCCACTCCAGATACCCTGAATCAGAATTTACTTTTTAACAAGATCCCCAGGTGATTCTTAGGTATATTCTTACGGGAATCTATAAGAAACCTGAAGAGGACCTGAGAGTGAGCCTCTTCAAAACTCAGGAAGTACAATGTATGGGTCATACTTTTCATTTACATTCTAGCCACTCAACAAGTACATAGGGCCTCTGCTGTGCCCAGCACTGTGCTAAAGGCTATTACAAAGGTGGTGGCCCCAGCCTTTCAGCAGTCTAGAGTTTACAACAAAAGTGCTTTAAGTGAGAGCTATGGTGGCGTAGTGCCTAAGGCATTTGACTACTAACCAAAAGGCTGGCAGTTCAAACCCACCAGCCACTCCTCGGAAGGAAGATTGAGCAATCTACTTCTGTAGAGATACTGCCTCAGAAAGGAGGGGTCACTATGAGTTCAGACTGAGTCGACAGCAGTGCGTTTGGTTTGGTTTGGTTTGGTGTGCAGGGTGGTGTTAAGCATCATGGAGGTAGGATTGGGGAGGAGAAACATAACTAATAATTGTGTTTGCCCACATTAATGCCCACATATTATATTAATATATAATTTAGTAAATGTATATATACAGTACGAACTGGAGAGGTAAAGCTATACACCTACACTCAACAGTTAGTGATACAAAACAGTGCATTCTAATGAAGTTAAATGACAAGATAAAAGAGCTGAACAGAATATTTCAAAGAGCAGCTCGAGAAAACAAAGTCAATTATTATAAGGAAATATGCAAAGACCTGGAGTTAGAAAACCAGAAGGGAAGTACACAGTTGGTATTTCTCAAGCTGAAAGAACTGAAGACAAAATTCAAGCCTTGAGTTGCAATACTGAAAGATTCTATGGGCAAAATATTGAATGATGCAGGAAACATCAAAAGAAGAAATACACAGAGTCACTGTATCAAAAAGAACTGGTCAATATCACCCATTTCAGAAGGTGGCATATGATAAAGAACCAATGGTATTGAAGGAAGAAGTTGAAGCTGCACTGAAGGAATTGGCAAAAAACAAGTCTCCAGCAATTGATGGAATACCCACTGAGATGTTTCAACAGACGTCCCACTGGAGGCACTCGGTTATGCCATGAGATTTGGAAGACAGCTACCTGGCCAACTACTGGAAAAGATCCATATTTGTACCCATGCCAAAGAAAGGTGATCTCACAGAATGTGGAAATTATCGAAAAATATCATTAATATAACACTCAAATAAAGTCTTGCTGAAGATAACTCAAAAGGAGTTGCAGCAGCATATTGACAGAGAAGTTCCAGAAATGTAAGCTGGATTCAGAAGAGGACGTGCAACAAGGGATATCATTGCTGATGTCAGATAGAATTTGGCTGAAAGCAAAGAATACCAGAGAGATGTTTACTTGTGTTTTATTGACTGTGCAAAAGCATTCCTGCTGTGTGGATCATAACAAATTATGGATAACATTGAGAAGAATGGGAATTCCAGAACACTTAATTGTGTTCATGAGGAACCTATACATAGATGAGGAGACTGTCATTTGAACAGAATAAGAGAATACTGCATGGTTTAAACTGAGGAATGGAGTGTGTCAGGGTTGTGTCCTTTCACCAATACTTATTCAATCGTATGCTGAGCAAATAATCTGAGAAGCTGGATTATGTGAAGAAGGGTATGGTATCAGGAATATGCAGACAACACAACTTTGCTTGCTGAAAGTGAAGATGACTTGAAGCACTTACAGATGTAGATTAAAGACTGCAATCTATAGTATGGATTACACTTCAACATAAGAAAACAAAAATCCTCACAAGTAGACCAATAAGCAGCATCATGGTAAATGGCGAAAAGATTGAAATTGTCAAAGATTTTATATCACTTGGATCCACTATCAACACCCATTGAAGCAGCAGTCAAGAAATCAGATGACATATTGCACTGGGCATATTTGCTGCAAAAGACCTCTTTAAAGTGTTGAAGAGTAAAGATGTCTCTTTGAAGACTAAGGTGCATCTAACCTAAGCCATGGTATTTTCAATCACCTCCTATGCATGTGAAAGTTGGACAGTGAATAAGAAAGACCAAAAAAGAGTTGATGCTTTTGAGTTGTGGTGCTGGCGAAGAATACTGAAAGTGCCATGGACTGTCAGAAGAAGTAACAGATCTGTCCTAGAAGAAGTGCAGCTGGCGTGCTTCTTGGAAGCTAGAATGGCTAGATGTTGTCTCACCTACTTTGGTCATGTTGTCAGAAGTGACCATTCCCTGGGGAGGGATATCATGCTTGGTAAAATGGAAGTTCAATGAAAAAGAACCTCAATGAGAAAAATTGACACAGTGGCTTCCACAATGAGCTCAGCTATAACAGGGATTGTAAGGCTTCACAGTACTGGGCAGCATTTCATTCTGTTGTACATAGGGTCACTATGAGTTGAAGGTGACTCAATGGCACCTAACAACAACAACAATGAAGTGGTGATAGTCCTTGGGTGGCACAAACAATTAATGCATTCAGCTGCTAACCAAAAGGTCAGAGGCTCAAGTCCATCCACAGGTGCCTTGGAAGAAAAGCCTGAAGCTCTACTTCTGAAAAATCATCTATGGAAAACCATACTGAACACAATTCTACTCTGACACACATGGGGGGGCATGAATCAGAATGACTTGACAGCAACTGGTTTTAATGAAGTGGTGATGGGAATTGTATAGATATTTACTGCAATTTGCCATATTTTTTCCCATATAACACACGCATGTAAGTAATGTGCACACATATAATACACATAGGAAACTAACACACCAGGGGTTGCACAGTTTGCAAAAATGTATATTGCACACATTATTTGTATAGAAAATGCAGTAGTTGTTTTGGGTAGAGTAAAGCAAACTCAAGTGTGCAGGGGAGAGGGACTTGAGTTAATTATTGAAGGGTAAGTAGGATATAGATGCCTGCTCTTATCCTGAGTCCATCTAAATGTCCTTACATTGCCTCTCCAACATAAGTCTACCACCAGTCAGTATAAATAAGATGATAAATAAGGTCACCTTTGATGAAGGTTTTCCGAGGAGATAGAAGTTTTCCTCACACCCCAAACAGCGAGAACTTCCCCAAACCCTTTTTAAACACAACTAACTCTTTTATCTTTTTCCAAAGTTCCTGTTCTTACAGTGGAGGCCTCATCTGCCCTTAACTCACTGCTGTCATGTGCATCCCAACTCAGCAATTGTCATTGGGTTTTCGAGGTGGTAAATCTTGACAGAAATAGATTGCCCAGTCTTCCTTGCACAGAGTGGCTGGTGGGTTTGAACCACCAACCAACTTTCTGGTCAGGCAGTCAAATGCCTTAGGCACTACACCACCAGAGCACCTTAGGTTTAGAATTTTCTAAAGATCTTTAAATAATTGCTACCTCCCTCTTAGTGAAATAGGTATTCTGACAAAAACTTGTGGGGGTGGGGTGGGGAGTTAGGAGGGAGGTAGGAAATGGTGTCTTGTGGTCACCCTGGGATCTTGGGCAATCCCAATAGAAGCCCAGGCTTGTAGGGTGGGTTTTTTTTTTTTTTTTTTCTGTTTACCTATGAGGACATTAAGCAGATCCCCAGTGCCACAAAAAGAACTTGGGATTCTAGGCCATTCCCAGTTCCCTTTGGGGTCAGTGCAAAAGAAGTGCCCTCTGACCTCCCCACAAAGGGGAGGTGGCTGGCTGCTGGTCCCAGAGCTCATCCTCCCACAGCCCGTGCAGCTATACTCTTTGTTGCCCCCAGGTGGCGCTGCAGGACCACAGCCCTGAGGGCTGTCATCAGACCTCGCTCGCCCTCTCTGAAGCTGGTCTTGTATTGCTTCTCTTCAAGTAGAGGGGAGACCAAAAGGCTAAAGGTTGAATTCAATGCTTGGCCTTCTTCCAGGTCTCCAAACCCTCCAGGAGCCTTCCAAATTAATCAGACGCAAAGGGAGCTAGCATGCCCGTGCTATTGATGTCAGATGTGACACAATCCTGTGAGCCTGGCTGATGGAATTCACACTCTGCCAACACCCCGTGTCAGCTCAGGGCCATGGAACTGCCCATGTGTTCCCTAGTTCTAGTGCTGAGAGAGTCCTCCTGCCCCTTTGCCTCTCCCGGCCTCCAGGAACTGTATTACCACCACACCCGCAGACACACGGGCCTCAGGGAGGGAAACCCTGAAGCTGACAAAAACAAAACAAAAACCAAACAAACAAGCAAAACGAAACACTCTTTTCACAGATGGAGCCCTTTGGCTGGGAATACAGCTCATAACATCTACCCACATTCCTTCTGTAATTCCTTCGTACCACTCAACAGGGGGATCCCCCGATACCACACACCATATATATACCACACACATATGCATACACACACACACACACCTTCTGCTTCATATTTCATATACCATATATATACCACAACACACACATTGCGCACCCATACTGCACAACACACATCCCTCATATACATCACACACACAGAATATACCAAATATATTCCACACCACACACACTCTGCACACTCATACCTTCTACACCACACAGATCCCTTATACACACACCACGCACATCATATACACACCATATACTACATATATGCCACACACTCACATACCATACACTCTCTATATATGCCACATACTACATATATACCACACACACACATCACACACACACACATACACATACCATGCACACATTCCCTCACACACATAAGCATACACATCATATATACATATCACACACCACATACACACATCCTGTACACACACACCTGCATTCCATGTAGCACTCATACCTCTTACACACATACACACACCACAGAAAAGCATAGAAGTATGATCCTAGAATTGGTCCTTGGTGTTGCAATCCTAGCTGATTTGGAAAGAACTGATCATCCTTGCAGAGGGCAAAGTAGGCCACAGGAAGAGCTGCCAGCCCCACACTGCAGCCTGGCCTGCCTTACCAGCAGAATTTGCTATGGGCAGCCCAACTGGAGACAAAGAAAAATGAGGGATATTGTAGGCAGCCCCATAAATGAACCTTTCCTCAGGCCTTTGCTATTTTTGTTAAGAGTCTAATACTATTGAGAGTAAGGGCAGCTATGTATGTGGTAACAGGAAGGGAAAGGGTTAAAGATGATTGACTTCAAACCACATCTTTTACATATTAAGTAACCTCATTTTGACCCTAACCCTAGGCTACTGGTGAGTGAGACTTTTTTCCTTTCTGTTGTGGGAGAGGAACCTGTTGTGACCCAGGAACTGGGCTTGCCTGGACCCCATTCCTCCCTCCCCCAGCTGCAAGCTGAGAGCAGAGGCCAAGGCAATCATGGGAACCCAAGATACAAGAAGCCAGAGAGTCGGCCTGGACCAGTGTAGTGGGAGGGTCAGGGTCAGGTCTGCCTGCTCAAGTAGCTGTTGCTCAGTATCCCAAGGTAGTAGTGTGTAAACCAGAGAGAAACAAGTGGCTGCTGAGTCAGTTGCAAGGCTTGGCAGCCCTACGTGTGTCAGAGTGCTCCATAGAGTTTTCAGTGGCTGATATTTTTGGAAATAGATTGCCAGGCCTTTCATCTGAGGCACTCTAGTTTCAATCTACTGAAAGATGAAGGTCCACGCTGGGCAGAGCTGTCTGCAGCCATTGTCCATGCTCCACATGCATAGGGCAGCACCTACCCCACCCCACGACCCTCTGCCTTCTGCTTGGTTCTCAGATGCTCCTCTGCGTGGTGCCCTACCCAGGCTGGGGCCAGTCTGGGGGCTTTCCCTGCTCCCCTTCTTGCACAGCCCCAACTGAGGTCATGGGATTGGCTTTACGATTTGAAGCCCCCATGTTTCCAGACACCTCGTAACTCTTAGTCCAGTCCCTCTCTGTCCGTCATAGTTACTGCTGGGTTAGCATTGTACAGAGCCTTTGGCGGGAGAACTGAGCCCACTTATCCTGGGGATCACTCAAGCCCTTTGGCTGGAGAATTGGCAGGAGGGCTGCAGAATTGCACTGAAGGCTGGGGCCTGCTGGAGCCAGGAGGTAGAGTCTGCCTGCACGTCTGCATGTCCCCCTTCTGCAGAGCAGTTACAGACATTACCTCATCCTTCTAAGACGAATCTCTAGGTCTCAGGGACAAGAGGGGAAAGGACTCTCCTCCCCACCCCCCTTGCCTTGTTGTCTCCACCCCACCCTGGTGTGGAGCTGGGAAGGCAGGGAGGGCAGAGTAAGCAGCCCAAGGTGCTCACAGGAGGGGTTGGAATCTACCCAGTCCTCTCCCTACAGCCACAGGGAAAAGGTCACCTAAGCCAGAGTCAGACCTTGCCTCCTAGGGGTGCTGCCTAGCTCTACCTCATGCCAAGGGTGAGGGTCCTAAGCCCAGACCTGAGCAAAGAGGAGCATGGACTCCTTACTGGGTCTTACCTCTCTACCTCAACACACCTGGCTTCTGTGTCCTGGCTTAGTTGTGTATCCATGTGGTCCTCTCCACACTGCTTTCTTAGGACAAGGACTGTTAGACTCACATCTGGGTCCTTTAGAGGCCTTACTGAGGGCAATATCTTTTGGTGCAGTTGCTCAGTGAGACATTGAGGTCAGTGGTGGTTCAGAGGTAGGAATCTTGCCTTCCGTGTGTTTCATGGATTTGACTCCCAGCCAGTACACCATCAGTGTGACCACCACCCATCTGTCCATGGAGGCTTGCATGTTGTTGCTATGATGCTGAAAAAGTTTCAACAGAGCCTCCAGTGGACTAGGAAGAAAGCCCTGGTGCTGTACTTGTGACAAAAATCCTACAGATTGCAATGGTTTGATCCCCCACTGGTCATGGAGCTGGTGCAGAACTGGACAGTGTCACCATGAGTCAGGGATGATAGCGGTTTAGAACAAGTGAGAAGTTAAATGAAATAAAATGAACTAGAAATGGGTGGCATGGAGATAATGTGGTCCACGCCCAGGCACCACTGTCCATGACTGTGGCCGGCAGGCTGTGCATGAGATGGAGGCACTGGCTGCAGGACATAGGGTGCCAGGACCCTCATCCCCAGCCACCCTCTGGTTGTGCTCTTGCGCTGAGGACCAGGGCCACCCTTGCTCCCTAGTGATGTAGAATGGCCCTGCATAGCAGACAGGATGGGAAAAGTTTCTGGAACACAGCCCATCTCTTGGGCTGCAGTTTTCCTTCCTTTCACAGGGGCTATTATTGGTATTTCCCACTCATCTTTACAACAGAAAAGGGATCTTTGAAAACCACAAGAAAGGTGGTGGGGAGGGTGGAACTCCATAAGCCAACTCCTCTGAAAGTCACTGATCTCCAAACAGGAAGGTTGGTCTTTCCTGTTTAGACATCATGTCTGGCAAAAGGAAATCAAGACTGAAGTAACAATAATAATTACATAAACCTATGATATGTTAACATCCCCTGTATCACAAATGGCTATGTTTGTGCAGGACCTGCCAAATCAGACAGGGTGCAGTTTGACTGTGGGCTATGTGGTCAGTGATGAACTGTGGTGTTGGGAAGACTCGACCAGGAAAGCAGGTCCCTTAGGGACTCCCCTGGATGCCCAAGTGACCCTTCAGGATTCTTCAAGATAAAGTGGGAAAGGGCCTTTGGCCAAAGGGAAAAGCAGCTTGGAAGAAGGGAAGGAATGTGAGCTTTGCTCTATTCATAGGTTCAAATACAAGCCCCAATCTGTACTAGCTGTTCCACTTTGGACCAGCTACTCAACTTCTCTCAGACTCAGCTTCCTTGACACGAAAGTAATACCCAACTCTTTGCTGTTCCAGAGCCCCTGGGAGGTGCCAAATGGTAAGTGCTCGGCTGCTCTGAAAGGGCAGAGATTCAAGTCCTCCCTGAGGTGTCTCAGAAGAAAGACTTGGTGATCTGCTTCCAAAAGTTCACATCAACTGAAAACCCTGTGGTGCACAGTTCTACTCTGACATACATGGGTCACAATGAGTCAGAGTCAGCACAAAGGCAACTGGTTACTGGTTCATGGCTGCATGCTAGAAGCAGCAGCCCACCTAGTGCAAGGTACACATTCTCCCTAACTTTGGATAAACACAAGTGGCATGTGACATAAACACAGCTTAAATAAATACATAGGCTGGAGGTGCAGGCTCCATTGAATCTTGAAAAGAGAAGGGTTAAGACAAAAAGGAACAAAGGGACTTAGTTACCAATAGGACAAAAGATCTTATATAGGGCAATATGTCCTAGACCTGACTTAGTTCTGCATATGAACTAATTGGCATCACCCAGAAAAGCCTTCAACCTCCTTAGTCAGAGATAGTAAAATTCTGTCCACTCAGGCAGAGCCCTCACACAGAACCACGTATGTGTCCTGCATTGTATGGAATTAATGTAACCCCATAAATGCTAGGCAATGTCTGTACATACAAAGAATCAGGAAGAGAATGTGAATGGTTCCTTGTAATGCCCTCCAGACAGGGAGGGACAATTCCTTAGGTATTCCTTAGTTCCTAAGAGTAGCTATTTCAATTGAAATTAAGTTAATAGAGTACCAGAGGGAATTTGACTGCTAACCAGAAGGTTGGCAGTTCAAACTCACAAGCCTCTCTGTGGGAGGAAAACAGGGTAGTCTACTTCTGTAAAGATTTACCAATTTGGAATCCCAGTGGGGTCACAATGAGTCAGAATTGACTCAATGGCAGTGGATTTGGTTTTCATTGGCACAGATGGTTAAGTGCTTGGCTACTAACTGAAACGTTGACAGTTTGAGTCCACTGAGAGGCTCCTCAGAAGAAAGGCCCGTCTACTTTTCAAAAGATCACAGCCATTGAAACCTTATGGAGCAGAGTTCTACTCTGACACATGTAGGGTCGCCATGAGTCAGAATCAACTGGATGGCAATGGGTTTGGTTTAGCATTTTGGTGCTTCAGTTTCAGTGGAATTCTAGCCTTCCATGTGGAGTATGATTCCCAGCCAGTGCACCTCATGCACTGCCACAACCTGCCTGTCAGTGGAGGCCTGCATGTTGCTATGAGGCTGTATAGGTTTCAGCAGAGCTTCCAGATTAAGATGGATCAGGAAGAAAGGACTGGCAATCTAGTTCCAAAACAGGCCCATGGAAACCTGAAGTTGACAAAGATCTGATTCCATTTTGGGACGACTCTGAAACAGCTAACCACAACAAACCAAAACCAAAAAACCAAAACCCACCACTGTCAATTCAGACTCATAGTGACCCCCATCGGGTTTCCAAGGTGGTAAATCTTTACAGAGGTAGATTGCCCCAGCTGCCTTCCATGGAGCAGCTGATAGGTTTGAACTGCCAACTTTCTGGTTAGCAGTCAAATGTCTTAGGAATTTAATTCAGTGCCAGAGAGCACTCCCCGAGGTGCCTCAGGATTTGCTTTCTTCTAAGACTTTTTCTTTCTAAGATTTTGTTTGTTTGACTGATTTGTTTCCATTCTTTAGGATGTTTCAACTCAAGCCATATTTATGGCATGTTTGTGGAAGGATTTTGAGACAGTGTCCCAGGGTCACATAGCATGTTCTTTGCAAAATCCTACAGTGGGATCTGGAGGGCTTATCAATGCCCCACTTGATTCAGGTTAATGTTGTCTATTGTCTATTCACAGTAAGGAAAAAAATCAAAGTTCTTCAAGTCTGTGGGTTGCTGTTGTTGTTTTCAATCTAATGCATTTTTAAAATTTAAGTGTGTCTGATATCTTCATGGGAGACCATCAAAATAGTGTTTACTGAACCTAACAAATTGTGAAATAAATATATAAAGGGCTAATTGTTGAGCTATGAATTTTTTAACACACTGCTGATGAACTCAGAGGCTTTTTAACGAGGACAGTTGAATAAATAAACTGTTGTATTTAGAACAGAAACATTAACCCAGACACACGCTTCTAATTTGCCAACTTCTGGGGACATTAAGCATCCACCTCCACCCGTATCCCCAAATACGCACTGCTCCCGCAACACAAACATGTCACACAGGCCTTGCAGAGCCCATGGCTGTATTGTCATTTGTCATCTTCCCAAGACCATAAAAAGCAACATGTCTCTGTCTAAAGAAAGAAGCAACCGCCAAGGATGGAGTGTGAGGGGACAACTAGAGTGGAGAACTTGCTCCTGTTGCACTGTGGTCTCCACTCCCTGGACTGTCCTTTCCCCTGGATCGTGGTCACTGGGCACTTGGCTCCTCTCCACACACCCCCTTCCACACACACACAAACACACCCTTCCAGACCCTGTAGGCCAACAGCTCTGCTCAACACAGCAGAGGCCCCACTGAAGCCAGGAAGCTTGCTCTCCTTACACTTCTATTTTGGGAGCTTGGACACAGCCCTGGAATTTTACAAGCCTGGGAGAAATTGGCCGGACCTCGGCACTTTCCTTTGCCCCTGCCTCCCTCTCCCTGCAAAAGCCCTTTCCCTTTGGGTCCTCAGGATGGATTGCTCAACACCCCTGGAGCAGGAAAGCAAGCTCCCCAAACAGGGTTGCTTGGGAGAGCTGGGAGAAGCTCAAGCCGCAACCTGAAGGGGAGAAAGAGTCCACAGTCCTGAACTTTTGAGAGCTCATAATCCAGCAAGGGGCTAAAAATGGCAATTTTCTGTAGCAAAATTACATGATCTGTGATCTCTCAAATAGAATATCTGAGAAGATTCCTTCAGCTGATGTTAGGGCAGAATAAACTAACTTCTGTGCAGAGAGAGGTCCTGACTATAAAAATAAACTGTACCATGATTATTTGTTTGTTATCAGTCTCCCCCACTAGCATGTGGTTTTCACTGGCGCCGAGATTTTTGCCTCATTCACTGCTCTATGACCAGTACCTAGGACAGAGTGCCTGGCCTGTGGTAGGTGCTCAGCAAACATTTGTTGAATGAATGAATGAATGTGATGTTAGTACTCCCTTGGCTCCATCTCACAAAATCAAGACAAAAAAAGAGAATGGAATGGCTCTCTGCAAACCATCCCCTCCAAGAAGGTAAAAGAAGAAGGTAAAAGTCTAATTCTTACTGGCTGAAAACCTGAGCTCACTATCTCCACATTCTCACTTCAGTTCTTTAAATTCTATCAAAGGAGAATGGACTGCTGCATCAGGAGGGACGTCAGCTAGACATTAAGAAAAACTTGTGGTTGCTCCCATGGCAGCTACATGAGTGACATTTACATTGACCATTGGCTGTTCCCTATAGCAACTCCAGCTAATATAATGGTAGAGAAAGATACCTGGTGTTGAGAGAATGAGCACAGGCCAAAATTACAGAAATCAATTATTTCAAACATCCTTAATTTGGACTGACTTATTCTCTGCTTGGTAAGAATCATAGTGTTTTAGAGCAAGAGCCAGGCTTCTTACCCTCAACAGTATGGACATTTGGGATGGATTATTCTTGGTTGTAGGGGCTATCTTGTGTGTTTAAGATGTTTAAGTGCCTCCTTGGCCTCTATCAGCTGGAAGCCCATGGCTTCTACTCCCTCCTCCAAGTTGGGACAACGAAAAACATCTCTAGCGACCCCCATTGAGCTTCTAAGGCGGTAAATCTTTACAGAAGTAGATTGCCCCATCTTCCTTCCATGGAGTGGCTGGTGAGTTTGAACTGCCAACCTTCTGGTTAGCAGTCAAATGCCTTAGGCATTGTGCCATCAGAGCTCCTTAAAAACATCTCTGGACAATGGCTAACATCCCACACAGCAACAAAAGAGACACATTAAAAACTGCTGAGCTGGAGGTGATTTTAAGAACATTGATAATACAGGTGGGGGAAAAGAGGGGTTCGGAGAGGTCGAGCGAGCTGTCCAGTGCCACAGTAGGAGGCCCAGTACCAAAACTCTGAGGTTTAGAAAAAACTTCTTCCCTTTCCATGATAGTAGTACCTAGGACAGAGTAGATGCTAGAAAAGTGTCTGTTGGCTAAATAAATGCACTAGTGCACTCACCAGTCCTGCATGGTGTATGCCCTGGGAAATAGGATGCAGAAGCTTCTCATATTTTGCAGATTTCTGTGACGAGAAGGCAAAAACAGAGAGCTTTCCTTCAAACAGGGATGCTATTGTTTGCCTGAGGACAATCTCTTGCTTGGGGTATCAATAGTGGGTGGAAGAATGAACTAAACCAGCTTTGTGGCCTTTGCTCAGAATCTCAAAGGTTTCATTTCAGTTGAGCCACCTCCAGAATATTTCTTAGAAGGTGTCTTTTCCCTACATACCCTTCTGAGACCATCCCCTTCTCTCTCTACCCCATGCCAGATATTTCTACTTATGGAAAATATTTGTGTTTCCCTCCCATTGTGAAGAGTTGTTGCTGGGAGTTCATAGGAACTACACTTCCCAGCTTGCCTCACACCTTGGCAACCAAAAAAAAAAAAAAAAAAAAAAACTCACTGCCATGGAGTCCTTTTGGGTTTCCGAGGTGGTAAATCTTCATGGAGGTAGATTGCCCAGTCTTCCTTCTATGAGTGGCTGGTGGGTTTGAACTGCCAGCCTTCTGGTTAGCAGTCAAATGGCTTAGGCACTATGCCACCAGAGCTCCTGCACCTTGGTAGGGTTGTGTATATTCTCAGCTGTGGCAGGTACATGGAAGTAACAGGTGGCACCTTCAGCCCAAAGTGGTTGTGAGGCAGTTGTATCTTCCCCATGGTCTCTTTCTCTGAATGAAAAAGACATCTAGGACTTAGAAGAAAGTAGAACCAAGAGATGAAATGAGCCTGGGTTCCTGAATGACAACATGGAAGTCCTGGCCAGGAACATCCTCTGTGGACTATTACATGAGCAACATCTGTTGTTTAACATTGAGAATTCAAGGTGTATTTGTTATAGCAGCTAGCATTACCTTAACTAATATACTAGGCCACTAGAAAAACATATCTCAGAGAGAGGATTTCAGATCTCAGAGTGTCTTTCTTGAGGAAAATAGCCATCCATGCACCAGAGGGCAGGGCTCCTGCTCCTGAGGTTTCTGAGCATGTAATATTAAGTAACCAGAGTCAGTGGGTGCACAAACAATTCAGCACTTGCCTATTAACCAAAAGTTTGGTGGTTTGAATATACCCATAGGCACTTTGGAAGAAAGACCTGGTGATGTACATCTGAGAAGTAATCGCAATTAAAAAACCAATGATCACAGTTCTACTCTGACACAAACAGGGTCACCATGAGTTGCAATCAACTCCACAGCAACTGGTTTGGTGTCAGTTTTGTAATGTTAATCAAGGAGACCTGTGCACAAAACACGTATGACATTGCCTTCCATCTCAGGAAATAAAGCCCCAAATCCTGACAGTCCTGTCCTCAACTTAGAGTTGCTTCTCCAATTTTCCCTCTTCTGTTCTGGAGACTCTCAAAAAGCCTATCTCCTGGCCAATTCCTGAATGGTAAAAAAATATATTTCTATGTAGATGCATAACTTTTTACATTATTAAACAAAACACAAAACCCATGCTGCAATACTTATATTTGTCTATTTCATCCCAAGAAGAGTGACAGGAGCTGAACACACACTGGTGTGACCAAGAAGGCTCACTAAAGCCATCCTCTTGGAGCAAAAGTTAGGTGGCCTCAGGGTGTAAGTCTGCTACTACTTTTAGAGCCAAATAAAGAAAATTAAAATAACCCTTTTGTCTCAGCTGGAATATGAGAATTCTACGCTGAACCACTAGTGCCCCTGTAGAAAAGACACATGCAGCTTTTAAGTAGTCGTTTTCCAGACAGAAAGCTGAAACATCAAACTGTCTGCTTCAGAGTTTGACTTCTGATGAATGATGTCTGAGCAGTCTGGGTTGGCAAGCCAAGGAGCCCTGGTTTCTGAACTTTAGGGCATCACAGCTTGGCATCATCAATCTTTGAAGTTGTTCCTCAACCCAAAGAAACCAGGAACTCAGGAGACTGTCAAGTCCTTGAGAGTGAAGACTTTGTCCCCAGTGCTCTGCACATTGCCTGGCTCTTGCTGAGTGTCTGCTGATTGCATGTCTGTCACTTGAGACTGAGCCGGTGCCCTCCTCTCACAATCATGCTACCTCAAACTAATGACTTCTGTAACTGTATGTGGGTTTGGAGTAACCAGTCATCCATGCCTTAACTATCAATTCCTTACAATGTTATCATTTTGGGAATACACACAGGGCCACTTAGTGGTCTAGCCACCCCACACATCTAATCCCAAACCCTCTATCCACACTGGTTTTCCATTGTGAAAACCAAGACCTCATCCTGCCAGCCATCTTAGAAGTTCTAACGCTGAGAACACCTGCTCTTCCCCTCTGCCAACACAGCCCCTGCCCATGCTTCACCTTCCTTCACAACCTGGTTTTCCTAATCACTCTCAGGCTGTCATGATCATACATCTCCTAGCTCTTGAAAGATGGATCATTGTTTGGGGACCGTTTATTCTTTCAGCAAATATTTATTGAGCACCTAACATGTGTTACTCGGAAGGAAGGTTGGGCAATCAACTTCCATAGTGATACCACCTCAGAAATCCAAGGAGGGGTCGCTATGAGTCAGACCCGACTTGACAGCACATAACAACACAACAACATGTGTTAAGAGCTGGAGAAAAAGAATAAATAAATCAAGCATGGCCCTACCCTCTTGGAGTCCGCCAAGCATCGTGCCAGTCCAGCTCTAGCCTGGTGCCATTAAACCTTCAAATGTTCCACCAAGTCCTTTGGCTCTGCTTCCAGCTCAAAGATTATTTTCCAATTGTCATTTGATTCTCAAATGACCTAGCTACAGGGAGAGAACTCATTGGACCTGTCAGTGGTTAAGAGTTTCATTCTGGTGTATGTATCAGCCTCTCTGAGCTTGGTTAGTGTGAGTCAGTCTTTGGTATGTTGATAGCTAGTTCTGAGTATATGAGATCTTGATCTAGACCATGTGCTTGTCAAATTCATCTAGAGAAGGCACCTTTGGGACTTCCCTGAGTTCAGCCCTCTTGGTTGCTTTGTACTTCTGAGCACAGTAGTCTCATGGCTGTAGAGAAATACAGAGCACATGCAGATTACTATGAGACATACTCAGAGCCTTCATGCACTAATGGATTGGACTTGCTTGGGTATGTCTAGCTTCTACCCTATGGGGCCTCAGTAATGTTTATTCATGAGCAAAGCACTGATAAGTGCCTGATTTAGAGCTTAAAAAAAGAAGAAGAAGAAGAAGCCCAGAAGGTTAATTAAAAGGAGAATTTGCTTTCAGTGACTTGAAAACAGTAAGTACAAGACAATTAAGTTAATCAGTCTCACGGTGTTTGTACTCAATAGAAGTGTTTTTAATTCAATTACTTTTAATTCCCTATTAACTCAATAAAAAGAGTGTTTCACAATAATTAATATTGTAAAAAAAAATAAAATTTCAGCCAAAGTCTGAATCAAAAAAAAAAGATAAACCTGAAGGGGTATATACAGAGTTTCCTCTGTTGGAGGAGCTTGGAGGTGCTTGGAGATGATTCATCCATACCATCAATGTGTTGAAATTCAATGATGCTAATTTGGTGATAACAGTGCCACAATTTCTTGTCTGTTCCTCCAAGTTTGTTCATTAATTGATTCATGATGATTTTAGTCAATGCTTGGACCTTAGCTAAACCTTCTAAGTATACAAGATATATTAAGAATCATCTGGCAGGTCTATTTCATATACAAAAGCTTCAGTACTACTTCTAACATTTATTATTGCCACCTTTCCCATCACCTTGGAATGCCATCTTCCTCATTCTCTCAGCTCCAGGGCACAGATTCTCCTCCATCAAGTGGTAAATGACACCTGAAGAAGAGGGTGTTGCTGAATCTTTGTACCATTTTGGTCACCTAGTGGGCTCTAAGGAGCTCTGGTGGTGTAGTGCTTAAGGCATTTAACTGCTAACCAGAAGGCTGGCTGTTCAAACCCACCAGCCACTCCTCTAAAGGAAGATTAGGCAATCTACTTCCATAGTGATAATGCTTCGGAAACCTAAGGAGGGGTCATTATGAGTCGAATCTGACTCCACGGCAGTGAGTTTGGTTTTGGTTTAGTGGGCTCTAGACATGGTATCACTTATTTTCATGATGGTGTTTATATATATATATATATATATATATATATATATATATATATATATATATATAATATATAATATATATAATTTTATTGAAATATAATTTATGTATAGTGAAATACACAAAACTAAAGTGACATGGGTCAATAGATTTTTTTTTCCAGTGTTCCCTCCCCTCCCCTTCCACCCCTGGCAACCAACAAAGAAAGTTTCCCTCCATATATAAACCTTTCCTTGACCCTCCACAACAACGAACTAATACTGTATTTATCCTTCTGTGAATGACTTATTTCACTAAGCATAATGTCCTCCAAGTTCATCCATATTATGCAGTGTTTTGCAGACTCTACATTATTCTTTAGTGCTGCATAGCATTCCAGTATGTGTATGTACCATAGTTTGGTCATCCACTCTTCCACTGATGGGCACATAGGTTGTTTCCATCTTTTTGCTATTGTAAATAGTGCTGCAATGAATGAGTGTGCATATATCTGTTCCTGTCCTGGCTCTCATTTCTCTAGGACATGATGGTGTATTTTATAGTCATAGGTCTAAACAACCTATGCCTGCATGACAAGGATGAGGCCCAGGACTCTTTCACTCCATTCATAACTTGCCATCAATCTTATATGCCTTCAAGGAGGATGGCATGGAAACCTAGCAGTATGACAGATAGATGATGATTAGATGATAGATAGATAGACAGATAGATAGTTGCCACCAAATAGTTTTCAATTCATGGTGACTTCATCTGCAGCAGAATGAAACATTAGTCCTGCATCATCCTCATGAGTACTGGCATGTTCAAATCCATTGTGTTGGCTATTGTGCCAATCCTTCTCATTAAGGGTCTTCGTCAGCCTCGCTCACCTTCTACTTCACCAAACATGATGTCTTCCTCCAGCAATTGATCCTTCCAGATAACATGTCCAAAGCAAGTAAGTTGGGCAGTGTTCTTTCGTGGTCCATAAAGTTTTCACTGGCTGAGTTTCAGAAGTAAATTGCTAGGTCTTTATTCCTAGTCTGTCTGAGTCTAGAAGCTCTGCTAAAACCTGTCCACCATGGGTGACCCTGCTGATATTTGAAATACTGGTGGCAACCTTCCAGCATCATAGCAACATGCAAGCCATCATGGTACAACAAGACATACTGACAGATTAGTGGTAGAGTGTGTTCTAGGAAGGAGCCATTCCTTCATGACACCCTTCCCAGACCAGCAGAGGCTGCTCTTTCTGGCTGACAGGTGGAGCCAGGCTGGCCCTTGGTGGGAAGTGTGGAGCTGAGGGTCTGCAGTTATGGTAGAGGACCTGGGAGTCCATGGGCAGTTGAAGTCTCAGTTTTGAAGGGGTCTTGCTGAGAGGTGAAGACAAGATCCAAAGTGAGGGTCTAAACCCAGCAAGCCAATTCTAGATGATATGGGGAGGCAGTGTCAGGAGAGGGAGTAGGAGGCCAGAGATACCTCCAGGTCTTTTACTGAGAACTTTACAGGAAAGATGAGCTGAACTGAACTAAACCTGCTCCTACTATTTTATTGCCTAGTTCAGAAGTTGCCCTGGGGCTGTGCTTATTATGACATAAAGCACAGCTTTATTACAAATCTATAGCTGCCCAGATGTGGGCCTCTTTCCATGCTGCCCTGCTGCCTGGAAAGCCAGAGTGAACCTCTGCTTCCCTTGTGCTCATATGCAAACCATCAATGCATGTGCTTCTTCTTCAACCAGACTGTGAGCCTTTGCACAGCAGAGAACATGTTTTATTCATCTTCATATCAACCATGCAATAAGCATTGGCTAGGCTATAGTAATTACACTAATAATAAGAAAAAGATAAACAACACCCCAAGTGCTAGGCACTTTGCTAGGTATTTACATGAATGATTGCATTTACTTCTCAGAACAGTCATGAGATTGTTAGCTCATGGTCCTGTGAGTCAGTATCTCCATTTAAAAGATGAGAAGCTGAAGGTCAAAGAGGTTAAACAACTTAGTCAAGTCCTCCAACAGCTAAGTGACAGATTTTGCCTTCAAATCAAATGTTTCATTCAACACTAAATCAGGGCTTACTCCATGAAGGACTGATGCTTATAGACAATCTGGCTTTCAGGATAAGGAACCAGGCTAGTTCAGGGAGGCAGGAGGGGAAGGTAAAGGGAATGTAAGTTTGGAGGCAGGGGTGGGTCAGAGAACTTAGGAATGCAGAGGTTACCCTGCTCTGAGAAATACCCAGATGTGAGATGCCCTCTAGGCCTCTCCTTGTCTCCATACCTCCTGGAACTGCAAGGTAGTGCCCTCAGGACCCTCTGGCAGTCATGAAAGTTCCATTTTCCCTCATAGAAGAACAATGTGTATTCAGGAAGTACAGGAGAGTGAGTTCCCCAGAGCTCCAGGGCAACGAAAGGGAAGTCAACATCTCTGGTGAACCACTACGAGCTCAAAAAGGCAACACTTCAGTTATTGGGAAGAGTTCTTAGGTGGCACAAGCAGTTCAGGGCTCAGCAACTAACTGAAAGGTTGGCAGTTTTAGTTACCCAGAGGTGCCTTAGGAAGACCTCGAGATCTGAAAAAAAACTCATGGAACATAGTTTTACTTTAACACACATTGGGTTGCCATGAGTCAGAGTAGACTCAATGGCAACTAGGTTATTTTGTTTTGTTTTGTTTTAATTATTGGAATCACCTGTAAAAATAGGCAAAAATGGGCCACATGCCAGATGAGCCTTCAGCTCATTTATGTTCTACACAGAAATTAAGCCAAGCCCAGAACTTCTTACACCTCATACTGTGAAGGGGACCTTACAGCTGTGACTGCACTCTGCAGTTTGGCACGTCCTTTCCAGTATTTCACACACATCTCACAAGAACCCCAAAAGAGTTAAAATTATGCTATATGTTTGTATCCCATTTTATAGATGAGGACAGTCAGACCCAGAGACCTCCCCAAGGTCATGTAGCTCAAATCTGGAATATCTGGAAACCCAAGTCTGCTAATCATCACCAGCACTTTTCTGGCACAAAGCAAAGAGGGATGTAGACTCGGTGTTGGAAGTAGCGTTTGCTGAGGCCATCTCATCACTCCTACCCACACATGAATCTCCCCAGCAGCAGGCCAAGGGGTAATTCCTTGCTTTAGTGTTCTAGGCTGTGCACACTCACCATCCTACAAGACTGCCACACCACTTTTGGATGACACTCATTATTGCAATACTTGTCCTCATTCATTCATTTGGAGCATAGCTCTGCTTAAGCCCAAGATGAGCCACTCTTCAGCTCATCCCTGACTGCAGAGCTCTGTCTGGATGATGAGAGGACAGGGTATCAAGGACTTATTGACAAAGAGGCTATATTGGCTCCTATGAAGGACTCATAGGAAGGCTTCCTGTTGAAGATTAAAGACTACAGTCTGCAGTATGGGTTACATTTCAACATAAAGAAACAAAAATCCTCACAACTGGACCAATAAGCAGCATTAGGATAAATGGAGAAAAGATTAAAGTTGTCAAAGATTTCATATTACTTGGGTCCACAATCAACACTAATGGAAGCAGCAGTCAAGAAATCAGATGACACAAAAGTTCTGCTGCAAAAGACCTCTTTAAAGTGCTAAAGAGTAAAGATGTCTCTTTAAAGACTAAGGTGCAACTAACCCAAGTCATAGGAGCTCTGGTAGCGTAGTGCCTAAGGCACTTGACTGCTAACCAGAAGGCTGGCGGTACAAATCCACCAGCTACTCCTCGGAAGGAAAATGGGGCAATCTACTTCCGTAGTGATACTGCCTCGGAAACCCAAGGAGTGGTCACTATGAGTCCGGCCCGACTCGACAGCACATAACAACAACAACCCAAGTCATGGTATTTTCAATCACCTCACATGCATGTGAAACCTGGACAGTTAATAAGGAAGACCAAAAAAGAGTTGATGCTTTTGAGTTGTGGTGTTGGTGAAGAATACTGAAAGCACCATTGACTGACAAAAGAATGAACGAGTCTGTTCTGGAAGAAGTACAGCCGGGGTGCTCCTTGGAAGCAAGAATGGCCAGACTTCGTCTTACCTACCTTGGTCATGTTGTCAGAAGGGAACATTCCCCAGAGAAGGACATCATGCTTGGTAAACTGGAGGGACAGAGAGAAAGGGGAAGGCCCTCAATGAGATGAATTGACACAGTGGCTGCAATGATGGGTTCAAGGATAGCCAGGATTGTGAGGCTGGCGCAGGATCAGGCAGTGTTTTGTGCTGTTGTATTAGGGTCTGTATGAGTTGGAGCTGACTCAATGGCACTTAACAGCAACAACAACAACATGAAGGACTCAAGCTGAGTCCCCCTGTATGGTGTCTTTGTGAGTGCAAGTAGTGTGCCAGCTCCTACTGCTGATGGACAAATTACCTGCAACATATATAATACATGATGTACTTCCAAAATCAGCCAGTGAAAACTCTACGTAGGTCACAACAGTCTGGTCCACAACTAATCATGAAGATGGTGCAGGCCTGGGCAGCCTTTCATTCTGTTGTGCATGGGACAGCCATGAGCTGGGGACCAACTCAATGGCAGCTAACAACAGCAGAAATACTCAGAAGACAGAAACTACAGGACAGAGTAGAACAGCCCCATAGCGTTTCCTATGCTGTAATCTTTATGGGAGCAGATCTCCAGGTCTTTTCTCCTGCTGAATGCTGGAGAGTTCAAACTGCCAACCTTTCCATTAGCAGCCAAGCACTTAACCACTCCACCACCGGAGCTCCTTAACAAGCATATAAATGTGCTCACTCTTACCAATATACAAAACAAATTAACAGAACAATGAGATACTACTTTTTCATCCATTGGCAAAAATCTAAGAATGTTGGTGAGGATGTGGGAAAATAGACACTATAGTGAGAACATGTACTCCTACAGACGTTTGGAGTTTATTTTAGCTGTATTTATTAAGACTAAAAGTGTGTTTTCTCTTAAGCTCATCCTGTCCATTACATAGCCATCAGTCACATGTGGTTATTTAAATTCAAGTGAAAATTAATTAAAATTAAATATATTTCAGCTCCTCAGTTGTACTAACTACATTTCAAGTGCTCAGAAGTCCTAGGTAGCTAGTGGCTACCATATTGGACAGAGCAGAATAGAACATTTCCCTTATCACATAAAGTTCTATTGGACAGACTTGCCTTAGACCCAGAATTTCACTTATAGGTATTAAATCTTAGAGAAATGCTAATTCATGCACCCAAAGTGATATGCTCAAAGATAATTCCAGAAGAGAAAATGTGAAAACTGGAAAAAAGACTCTCTAGTAAAGGAGTGGTAACTCACTGCTGTCAAGTCAATTCTGACTTATGGCAACCCTATAAGACAGAGTAGAACTGTCCCACTGGGTTTCCAAGGCTGTAAACCTATATGGAAGCAGACTGCCTCATCTTTCTCCTGCAGAGTGGCTGATGGGTTCAAACTACTGACCTTTTGGTTAGCAGCCAAGCACTTTAACCACTGCCCCACCAGGACTCCTTAAAGACTGATTAGATCACGATATATCCATGCTATGAAATAGTTTATAGCAATAAAAATAAATAGGTACTTTTCCATTTTCCTAACATGAAAAGATCTCTAAAATGTATTGTTAAGCAACAAAAAAAAAAAAAAACAGTACAGAATAATAGCATGATCCTATCTGTATAAAAACTTGTAAAACAACTACATATTTTTATAAGTGTGTGTGTGTGTATGTATAAATACATAGGAAAAGAACTGGCCACAGTGAGTATCTCTGGAGAACAGGGTAGGGTTAGGTGGTGGACAAAGGAGAACTTGTACTTTACGTGTAATGTTAGAATGTGTTTGAATAAGAACATAACAATAAATAATTTTTAGAATATATCAGTGACCCAGGATTGGAGAAGACATTTAGATCTGTCTTCAGCACAGCATTTGTCACTGTCCTGGCTCTACCAAATCTCAGGTCTAGGCCAAGTCTCCCCAATACTGAGCAGTATACATTTCAAAGAAGTCCCTAAGTGGTGCAAATGGCTAAGTGTTCAACTATAGCCCAAAGGGCAGTGGCCAGAAGCCCTTCAGAAGACAAGCCTGGCAATACACTTCCAAAAGGTCATAGATTTGAAAAGCCTACAAAGCACAGTTCTTACTCTGCACTCGTGGGGTCACCGTGAGTTGGAATCAACTTGATGGCGATTAACAACAACGCTATCATACCAACCCCTCCTTGGGTTTCCGAGCCGGTATCTCTATGGAAGTAGATTCCCCAGTCTTCCTTCCAAAGAGTGGCTGGTAGGTTTGAACCACCAACATTCTGGTTAGCAGTCAAATACGTTAGGCACTACGCCACCAGAGCTCCTTTTTAGTTACACATTTAAAAGCACCAAGAGTGTGCAGTGTTGGCACCAGCAACCTTGATAGTGACCAGTAGCAGACCACGCCCACCACCAGGACTAGGCAGTGCCCTCAGCACTGACATCAGTGTGGCAGTGGCACAAGTCAACAGTCTCAGGCAGAGCCTAGCCCCTCATAGGGCACCAGCAGCCCATGACCAGACCCTGATGAGCAGTGGGGGCAGCAGTTGTCATCTCAGCAGCAAACACCCACCCACCCACCCACATGACATCATTGTTGGCAGCGATGTTAGACATCACCACAGACCACTGGGCAGGAAAGGAGGGAAATGGTCATTGGTACAGGGAGACATAAGCAGGTGGGAGACATCCTGTTCAGACTCCCAAGAGATTCTAGGGAATTGACAGACAATTTAGGGTATGGATGCATTTGGAGAAATAATGCTTCATGACTGTGAACTGTTTTATTCCTATATTGGTATTGCCTGGGAAATACCAGTTGTTCATTCAGTCCATCCTTCATTTACTCAAAAATATTTATTGAGCATTGTCTCTATAGCATGCACTGTATTTGGTACTGAGGATACAAAGATGAATAAAACATGGATTTGGCCCTCAAGGAACTCATAATAAGGGAACATATAAACAAATACTATAATACAACACAGAGCTGTCTCCCTGAGCTCCATTGATTGGTTACCTAGTCATTAGCTGCCTGCTGACTTTCTTTCCCAAGCCCCTATCCACCCCTGGAGTCTCCTGAACTTGGCTTGTGTGCTATTTCCCCACTGCTTTTTCTCTGTGTTTAATACAAACTTCTTGCCTGAACCATGACTGGAGATTGTTATTGCCCCTCAACAGCATAAGGAGCACTGGTGACGTAGTGCCTAAGGCATTTGCCTGCTAACCAGAAGGTTGGCGGTTCAAACTCAAAAGCATCCGTTTCATTGTCCATTCATTTAAAACATATTTACTAAGCACCTATTATATGTGCTGTAAAGGAGCCCTGGTGGCATAGTAGTTAAGTGCTTGATTGCTAACCAAATGGCTGGCAATTCAAACCCATCCAGTGGCTCTATAGGAAAGACTTGGTTACCTGCTCCCTTAAAGATTACAGCCTAGAAAACTCTGTGAAGCAGTTCTACTGTCACATGTGGTCCTTGTTGTTGTTGTTGTTGTTAAGTGCCATTGAGTTGTTTCCAACTCATAGCGACCCCACGCACAGCAGAACGAAACACTGCCCGATCCCGCACCAGCCCCACAATCCCTGCTATACTTGAGCCCATCATCGCAGCCACCATATCAATCCATCTACTTGAAGGCCTCCCCCTCTTTCGTCGACCCTCCACCCTACCAAGCATGACATCCTTCTCCAGGGAATGGTCCCTTCTT
>NW_006921626.1:8279060-8285509 GCF_000298275.1 Orycteropus afer afer | reverse complement strand
CTTCTTTGTTTCCAACTTTTGCATTCCAGTCACCAGTGATAATTAACACATCCTGATTGCATGTTTGGTCAATTTCAGACTGTAGAAGCTATGAGTCGGGTTTGACTTGACGGCACATAACAACAACATGTGGTCCTATCAGTCAAAATTGATTCAACAGCACCTAACAACAAATGCATGAACAAAGTCCCTGCCCCCAAGGATCTTATATTATAGGACAGGAAGACACACATAAACTAATAAAATATAATAGCATTTTGGTTTTGCAAACAGTTAATGTGCTCGGCTACTAATTGAAAGGCTGAAGGTTCAAGTCCACCCTGAGGCACCTTGGAAGGAAGGCTGGGTGATATACTTACAAAAAATTAGCTATCGGAAATGCTATGGACACAGTTCTACTCTGACATGTGATCCCACAGCAACTGGTAACTTGTGGTTGTTGTTGTTATGTGCCATTGAGTTGGCCCCGACTCATAGCAACTCCTCCTTGGGTTGCCGAGGCAGTATCACTATGGAAGTAGATTGCCCAGTCTTCCTTCCGAGGAGTGGCTGGTGGGTTTGAACCGCCAGCCTTCTGGTTAGCAGTCAAGTGCCTTATGCACTACGCTACCAGAGTTCCTAACTGGTAACTTATATGATGAAAAATGAAGCCAGGTATGAGAGTGAAGAGTAAGGAGAGGAGCTTTTTTAAACAAAGTGATCAGGTGATAAAGTGACTTTTGAGCAGAGATCTACATACCTGGGAGAGTAAACTGTGTTGATAAGTGTCTGAGGAAGAGATTGAGGCACATAGATGGAACAGAAAGTGCTTGAGGTGGGGGATGCCTGGAATACTGGAGGAGCAGCTAAGAGGTCAGCATGACTGTGGCAGACAGAACTAGAGGGGAAGATGAAGTGAGGCACAGAACAGGGGAGACGTTCTCCTGCAGGAACTGGTGGTGATTTCTCTGAGTGAGACAGGAAGCCACTAAAGACCTTTGAGTGACTTGGCCTGGGCTGGCTGTGTGTGGAGATGGTCTAAGCTGGCTGCTGTGTGAGGAAGGGAAATGATGGCAGTGGTTGGGAGGCTACACCAGGAATCCAGGTGAGAGATGACCAGGCTTGGGTATTAGCAGTGGGGATGGTGAGAAGTGATTAGGTCAGAGGGATGTTGAGAGTAGAACCAACAGATGAAAGACAAGATGAATGGCTCTCAGATTTGCTCTCAATTTAGTCTAGAAAGGAGCAGAGGGTATAAAAACAAAGTCAGTGTCTCTGATTCAGTTCAGCTTGCTAGTGCGGAATCAGCCCCCCACCTCATGAATGAGACAGATGGTGATGCTTTGAAAAGGCATCATTGATGAGATGTCTCCTTTTTATTAAATTGCATAAGTACATCACGACAGAAGAAAAGCTATAGGCAGCACTATAGAACAAACAAGTTTCCTCCATGAGCTCAGCCAAGGACCAACTAGAAGGCCTATAAAGATCTGACAGCTAAGATTAGTGCAAAGAACCCAAGCCAAGATCAATGTCCTCCTCTTATAAATGCGGATCAGAGAAGTTGAGAGGTGTCTACATTCCTCCTAGTGCAGCCAGAGGAAATGCTCTATGAACAGAACTTTTGAGAGCCTCTGAAATGGTGACTGTCACCAAAAGAAGACTATTTCAGTGCCTCTCAAAAGTTTTGTTCACAGATTAGGCCTGAATCCAGATCAGCCTGACCCAGGGAATGGCCAGTGGGTCAGCACACGAGATGATTGGGTTCTGGTCTTAGTTCTGCTTTGATTCAATGCTATGGCCCAGTTTCTCCATCTACAACAGTAGTAAAAATATCTTTCCTTTCCTCCCTTGCAGGGATATGAAGGTCCTGTGTACATCCACATGCTAATGCAATGTTTGGCAGCAACCTAACAATGGTAACTCAATTGCTGTCACAGTGCAGCAGAGACAAGATTATCGGGAGGCAAATGCAATTACTTTACCTTTCACGGAAGGAGTGCTTTCATGGTTAAAACACTTTCTGGCCATTATTATTGAGAAAAAGGCAAGAATATCCATTGTTACCATTTCTATTCAACACTGCACTGTAAGGCGAAAGAAATAAAAGTGTAGAAACTGGACGTAAAACTGTCTTTATTAACAGATGATTATATGTAGGAGCTCTGGTGACGTAGTGCCTAAGGCACATGACTGCTAACCAGAAGGCTGGTGGTTCACACCCACCAGCCACTCCTTGGAAGGAAAGTTGGGCAATCTACTTGCGTAGTGATACTGCCTTGGAAACCCAAGGAGGTGTTGCTATGAGTCGGGTCAACTCCACTGCACATAACAACAACAACAACAACAATTTTTGTAGAAAAGGAGCTCTGGTAGCGTAGTGCCTAAGGCACTTGACTGCTAATCAGAAGGCTGGCGATTCAACCCACCAGCCACTCCTCGGAAGGAAGGCTGGGAAATCTACTTCTGTAGTGATACCGCCTAAGAAACCCAAGAAGGGGTCACTATGAGTTGGGTCCGACTTGATGGCACATAACAACAACAACATATGTAGAAAATCCAAAAGAATCCACAAAGTGTTAAAATTGATAAGTGAATTTAACAAGGTCACTGTATACAAGGTCAATATTAAAAATTAACTGTATTTTATATACTACAAACAACTAGAAAAAGATTTTTTAATGCCACTTACAATAACATTAATTTAATAAAAGATATGCATAACTTCTACACTGAAAATGTGCAAAATATTACTGAGAGAAACTAAAGAAGACCTAAATTAATAGAGATATTAACCATGTATATGAATTGAAAGACTCAATATTTTTAAGATATAAGTGCTCCCTAAATAGGTCTGTAGACCCAATATACAATCACAATGAAAGCCCAAAAGCACTTTTGAGATATCAAGAAGCTGATTTTTAAATTTATATGGAAATACAAAGAACTTAGAATAACCAAAAATATTTTGAAGAAGAAGAATAAAATTGGTTAAAAAAAACTCTTAAAATAAAAAATTAAAACTAAAAAAAGAAGAAGAAAATTGCATGACATATGGAACCAAATTTTAAAATACAGAATTAATTTCAAAGCTACAATGATTAAAACAGTGTGATATTGGTGAAATGATAAACAGATAGGCCAGAGGAAGAGACTACAAAGGAAAAAAAAAATGTAGTCACTAGGCTTATGACTGCAATTCAGTGGAAAAATGGAGAAAGGGATAGTCTTTTCAATAAATAGGGGTGGAACAATTGCATATCTATAAGAAAAACAATTGCATATCTATAAGGAAAGAGTAAATAAACCATAATATACACAAAAATTAATTTGTGATGAATCATAGGCTTTATGTCAAAGAGACAAATAATAAAACTCCTAGAACAAAACATAGAAGAATATCTTTATGATCTTGGAGTAGATAAAGATTAGAAATTAGACACACAAAAAAATGACCAGAGAAGAAAATTGTATAAGTTAGATTTCGTTAAAATTAAGAACTTCTGTTCATCAAAAGGCACTATTAAGAGCATAAAAGACAAGCCATAGCCTGGGAGATGATAGTCACACTATATGTAACAGATAAAGTACTTATATCTACAGTATATAAAGAACTTTTAAAAATAAATAATAAAATGAAAATTGAGCCCACTTTAAAATGGGGAAAAAACAAACAAACATGAGAACACACTTCACAAAACAGGATATCCCAGACCTACTGGGCTGGTAGAGACTGGAAGACTCCTTGAGACTATTCCCCTGAGATACTCTTCAAACCTTGAACCAAAAGTAACCCTAGAAGTCACCTTGTAGCTAAAAAAAATGGCACAAAAAAATAATGATTATCACCTGTAAGTACTATGCTTCTTTAAAAATCACCTATACGAGACCAAATAGGCAAAGATTACTTTAAAACAAAGATGAGAGTGTAAGGGGGCAGGGGAACTAGATTAATGGAAACAGCAACCAGAACAGAAATGAGAATGTTCACACATTGTGAAGAATGTAACTATGTCATTGGTTAGTGTCAATCATTTTGTGTACAACTTGTGTAGAAATTGCTGAACAGGAGCTTAAACTGCTGTGTAAACCTTCACCAAAAACACAATAAAATATTATTTTTTAAAAAAGAGGATTGTTTAAATGATCAATGACCATATAAAAAGATGCTCAAAAGCATTGCTCACTGAATGAAACTGAAAGTAAAATGAAATTGAAACTACCTGCACAGTAAGAAAGCACTATATCGCCACAAGAATGGCTAATATTAAAATGATTAACAACACAAGAATTCACAAGGAGTATGGAAAAATTTTAAAGAGGTATTTTGCAACAGATTTGCTCGATGTGATACATTATTGATTTTCTTTCTTTTTTAAATTGTGATTTGGGTGAAAGTATACAGAGCGAATTGGTTTTCCATTCATCAATTCATACACAATTTGTTTTGTGACATTCATTGCAATCCTCACAATGTAACACCATTCTTTCCACTTCCTCCCTACGTTTAACTTTTGGCTTCATCCTTCTTATCTATCCTTCCTTGCCGTCTCAGCCTTAACCCTGGGCAAATGCTGTCCTTTTGATCTGTATGGTTGATTGTTCCAATGAGAACACACCTTCCTGGTATTATTGTTCACCTTATAGCCCAGTCAATCATTTGGCTGAAAGTTGAGTTTAAGTTTAGTTCCTAGTTTGAAGGATGTCTAAAGGCCATAGTTTCAGGAGTTTCAGCAGTCTTTTTCAGAACAGAAGCTTGGTCCTTTTTATTGACTTTATGTTTTGTTCCATATTTTTCTCCTATTCTATGCAAGATCTCCTATTTTGATCCCTTTCAGAGAGGTAGCCAGGCACCATCTAGTCCTTCTGGTCCCAGGGTCATACATGTTAGAATTGGCAGTGTCCAGTAGTCCATTGGATTAATTGTTTTCTTGCATCTTTGATTTTTTTTCACTCATCTTTGCCACAGATAAAGAGAGACTAATATGTGCACCTTACTTGGCCACTCACAAGCTTTTAACACCCCAGTTGCTACTCACCAAAACAGGATGTAGAACATTGTCTTTGTGGACTATGCCAATTGACCTTAGTGTTCCTAAGACTAAGGTCCTGAGCCCTCATGTCCAGTGACTCATTCCCTCAAGGTGTTTGGTTGTGACTAAGAAGTTTTATGCTCTACCATATTCATGGATATATTTGCAGCACACATAAATACATAGGTAGAAATATCCTCTGTCAAACTTATATATATTCATGGGTGTAGTCCTTATTCACCTTCCCACTACCTTTCTGCTTGAGTGTTTATCTATGTATCCACTCTAGATTATTGCTGTTATTACTATGGCAGGATTGTATATGTAATAGTATACACCTTTGTTGCCTTTAACTCTTGTGCTCCTTCCTTTGTCTTCCACTGTCTTGATCATTTTGTGCTGATCTCTCCCTTATTGTATATTGCTTTTCTTAGTGATTGGTCCTTCCTTACCTTGCCCTCCCCAAACATACACACCAGTAACCTTCAAAGAATGATTCTTTTTGTGTGTAAACCTATTCTTGCCTTTTTACAGCAGTGGTCTCATACAATATTTATCCTTTTGTGATTAACTAATTTCACTCAGCATAATGTCCTCCAGGTTCATTCATGTTTTGAGGTGTTTCACAAATTCATCTTTATTCTTTAACGTTGCATAATATTCCATTGTTTGTAGGTGCCATAGTTTGTTTCTCCATTCACCTTTTGATGGGCACTTAGGTTATTTCCATCTTTTTGCTATTGTGAATAACACTGCAATAAACATGGGTGTGCATGTCTGTTCATGCTATGGCTCTTATTTCCCTGGGATATATACCTAGTAATGGGATTGCTGGATCAAATAGTATTTCTATTTTTAACTTCTTAAAGAAACACCATCCCACTTTCCACAATGGTTATACCCTTTTACAGTGCCACCAGCAGTATATGAGGGTTCCAGTGTCTACACCCTCACCAGAATTTGTTCTTTTCTGGTTTTTGTTTTATTTTATTTTTTTACTTTGCTATTAATGCTAGGATGAGATGATATCTTGTTGTTTCTATTTGCATCTCTCTAAAGGCTGATGATCATGAATATTTCTTCATGTGTTTGTTAGCCACCTGAATATGCCTTCTTTAGTGAAGTATCTGTTCATGTTCTCTGCCCATTTTTCAAATGGATTGGTTTTTTGTTTGTTTGTTTGTTTTCTTGAGT
This sequence comes from Orycteropus afer afer, assembly GCF_000298275.1. NCBI lineage: Eukaryota > Metazoa > Chordata > Mammalia > Tubulidentata > Orycteropodidae > Orycteropus > Orycteropus afer. Next base: position 8,279,303 of record NW_006921626.1, on the reverse strand, counting down.
ACTGTTTCCATCAGCACTGATTGTGGATCCAAGTAAAATGAAGTCCTTGACAACTTTAATCTTTTCTCCATATATCATGATGCTGCCTATTGGTCCAGTTGTGAGGAAATTTATTTTATTTTTTTTCAGTTGTGATTTGGGTGAAGATTTACAGCAAATTCATTTTCCATACAGCAGTTCACATACACTTTGTCTCATGTCATTGACCACAGTTTACCACAATGCAACAGCTCCCCTCCCACT
>NW_006921626.1:8271470-8276550 GCF_000298275.1 Orycteropus afer afer | reverse complement strand
TCTGTTAACTGTTTGTGAAGAGCAGCCAAGGGTGATTCAGGCTCTTCTTGGTGGTTTTTTATCATTGGCCCATTGGTGGAGAAGGAGGTAGTGGCTCTTGCTCAGTAAGTGAAGTTGCAGGAGGTGTGGGTGTAGTAGTGTCTTATGGGGACTGTTGTTGTCTCCCACTCAGTTAGACACAAACTACAATTGAATAACCATCAAAAAACTAAAAGCCCATGGACGAAAAACACACCATGTAATCACACAGGAACAGTAACCAAAAAAAGAAAAAAGGCAACAAAAAAAAGAAGAAAAACCAAGATAACCTGCAATATCTGGGGATAGGGCACTAAGAAAAAAAAATATAGAGAAGAAAAATAATAAATGAACAAAAATGGGAAAAATGCAAAAAGAAAATCAAGGAACAGGGTTAACCACAAGAAAAAAGGGGGGAAAGAAAAAAAAAACCTTAAATTAAAAAAATAATAATAAAAATTTCAATGAGGCACAGGCAAAAAAAAATGCTGAAAACTAGGACCTGGGAAGGGAAGATCAAACTAATCACCAGAATAAAGAAAGTGAAAAAGAAAAAAAGAGAAAAAAAAAATTGGTGGAGGACAGCGCAGGGCACCCAGGCTCTGTCTGAGCACAGACTGTGATGGAGTTCCTGTGGGCCCAGAAGGTAGGTGGGAGTGGAGGATGGCTGCACCTCCGTTCACCAAGAGTAACAAGAAGAATGTCATTCATACCTTGTCAGTCTTGCAGGTCCCAAGTGTCCTTGGGGTTGCTGGCAAGCAGAACGTGTTCTTAAGCCCCAGGAATCTACGAGAGCACTGTCTCTTTAAATATCCAAAATAGTCAAGCTGCTTTTTAAACTTTCAAAATGGCAGCGTCCTCCAGACCGGCAAAAGTCCACAGCTTAGCCCACCTTTCTCTTCACCTTCTCCGTTTGTTCCCCAGCCACCGTGCATGGTCCCTGGCTAGAAGGGTGATTTTTAGGTTAATTCTTAGGTCCTACCACCACTTGGGAATCTCTAAGCTCTCTGTGCTGTCAGGATTGCTCAGGATTGCTGCCAAACCATAGCTCCATCTGTCTCCTTTTTTGGTATTTTCATGCAAATTCTTCTGCTAGTTGGGGTTTAGTCCACTTTTATATCCTTCCCTTCAAGGTCCAGGGGTCCAGGATTATCTTCTGTGTCTGTGTTAATTGGTTTCCCTTTTCTTTGTTGAAGAGAGTCTGTGCAGTGTTTTTCCCTAGTCCACCATCTTGCTGGATCTCCCGGAAATTTATTTTCTTTATGTTGAGGTGTAATCCACACTGAAGACTGTCGTCTTTGATCCTCATCAGTAATTTCTTCAAGTCCTCTTCACTTTGAGAAAGCAAGATTGTGTTTTCTATATATCACAATTATTATATCCCAGCTTCTTGGATAATTTGCTCAGCATACAGACTGAGTAAGTATAGTGTAAAGAAATAACCCTGATACATACCTTTCCTGATTTTAAACCGTGTATTGTACCCTTGTTCTGTTCAAATAACTGCCTCTTGGTCTATGTACAGTTTCCTCATGAGCCCAATTAAGTGATCTGGAATTCCCACTCTTTGCAAACTTATCCATAATTTGTTATGATCTACACAGTTGAATGCCTTTGCACAGTCAATAAAACACAAAAGTTTAGGGGAATTTATTCTGTTACATGTAGAACTAATGGATCATGAATCAGAGAACATTTGGTTTTAATTTAACACCAAATTTCCTAACATACATCCTAACAATATGGTTTGCTCATTAGATTTCAAGGACCAATCCAAGCTAACTTTCCAAATATACATCTTGGAAAAAAAGGAATATTAAGGAAAACCCAATAAAATACAAGTGTTCTTTTGCTGACACAAGCATCAGGAAAATAGACTCATTGCTGAAAAGCACCAAATACACTAATGTCTCCAACAGTTGCAACACTCATAATACTCAGTGTTTCCATCTGGATGTCTTTCCCTTCAGGGTTCATCTCCAGGGCACATCAGGTCCACCCAGGCACACATCTGAGCATGCTGGGATCCCTCCAGGGACACTGCCTTGTGGAGATGTGCCTGTGCCACATGATTTCTCTTCTGTGGATAAATGGTTGCCTTGTGCTTCTGCAAGGACATCTGCTGACTGTCCAAAGTGCTGCCCTTGCCCCTGGAATGTTAGTCCAGAGTCTAGAAGAGTAGCTGCCTTGTGGGGGTGGTACAGGAACTGAGTGAGTAATGACTGGGAAGGAGCTTAAGGGAGCCTCTTTGGGCACTGGAGGTGTTTAATATCTTCATCTGAGTGATGATTACATGGGTATCTACATCTTTCCTTTTGCATTGTTCAGCTTTCATATGCATATGAGGCAATTGAAAAGACCATCACTAGAAAAGGACATCATGCTTGCTGGAGGGTCATCGAAAACAGGATAAGGAGTTCTGGTAAGATGGTAGAATAGGCAGAAAGACTGCACAGACCCTCTTCAACAACGAAAAGGGGGACCATTTAACACAGATACAGGAGATAATCCTGGATCCCTGAGCCTTGAAGGGAAGGTCATAGATGTGGACTAAACTACAACTAGTGGAAGAATTTGTATGCAAACACCAAAAAAGGAGACATGTGGAGCTTCAGTCTATCAGCAATCCTGACAGCACAGACAGCTTGGATATTGCCAAGTGGTGTTAGGACTTAAGAATTAACCTAAAAATTGGCCCTACTAGCCAGGGACTGCACAGAGGACTGCTCTGGTGGCTGGGGAATAAAAGGGGAAGCAGCAAAGAGGAAGGTGGACTGAGCTGTGCGCTTTTCTCTGTCTGGAGGGTGAAGCATTTGGAATGTTTACAAGCAGCTTGACCATTGTAGTTATTTAAAGTGATAGCATTCTCCCAGATTCCAGAGACTTAAGAACAGGCTCTATTGCCAGGAACCTGAAGGACATTCTGGACTAGATGACTGGAAAGGTGAGACATTCCCCTTGTTACTCTTATACCCCACACCCTATTGGTGAATGGAGGTGTGGCCACCCCTCACTCCCACACACTTTCTGCACCGGCAGGAATTCCATCCCAGTCTGTGTTTGGATGGAGCCTGGGGACCTGCCCCACCCTGCCCCCATTATTTTTTTGTTTTCTGTTTTTTAGTTTGTTTGTTTTTGTCTGTTTTAACCCTACTACTATTATTATTACTTTTGTCCTTTTTAATTCTTTATTTTTTTTTTCATTCTTTATTTTTCCTTTCCCAGGTTCTAGTTTTCAGATTTTTTTTCTTTTCCCTGTCCCTGGTTCCAATTTTCTTTCTTTGTCATGGTTAACCCTGTTCCTTATTTTTCTTTTTGTGTTTTTCCCATTCTTTTCTTCATTATTCTACTTCTCTACCTTTTTTCTTTTGTTGCCCTCTCCCCAGTTGTGGTTTTTTTTCTTTCTTTCTTTCTTTTTCCCTTTTTCATTTTTTGGTTACTGTCACTGTGTGATTACACAGTGGTTTTTTTTTTTCTGCATTTCCTTTTACTTTTTGATGGTTATTCAATTGTTATTTTTGTCTAACTGAGTGGAAGACAGCAACAGTCCCCATATGACACAACGACATCCACACATCCTACAGCTTCACATACTGAGTGAGAGCCACCACTTCCTTTTCCAACAATAGCCCAATGATAAAAATCACCAAGAAGAGCCTGACTCATCCTTGGCTACTCTTCACAAACAGTTAACAGAGATCTATATACAACAATGCCACAATGTCTCCAAGACAAAAACCATCACAGTCCACACAAAGAAACAAGATAAAGTGGTAGAAACAAGGGAACAGGATACAGACCCAGAACACATCCCTAAGGAAGAAGCAGCATTGGAACTCTCTGATAAGGAATTCAAAAGAATTATATTCAGGTATCTTCAAAAGTTTGAGAGACAGACCAAGGAAAATACAGACAACACCCTAGAATTTTGGAAGAAAATACAAGAACAAAATGACAAAATAAATGAAAAATTAGAAATGATTCTAAATCTACAGATTGAAATCCAGAAGATTATTACTAAATAGTCAGAAATCAATAACACATTAAAAGAACAAAGGAGTAGAATTGATGCAATGGAATATAGAATTAATGAGATTGAAGACAAATATCTGAATACTTCTTTGGAAAGGGATCAATCAGAAAAAAGATCAAAACAAAATGAAGAAAGCATAAGGTTCATGTAGGATATCATCAAAAAGAATAACCTTTTGTCATTGGAATTCCAGAAGAGGTAGAGAAAAATAAAACCACTGAGAAAATTGTCCAAGATTTGTTGGAGGAGAACTTCCCTGATATGATGAAAGATGAGAATATATCAATTCAGGAAATCCAATGAGCCCCAAACAAGATAGACCCCAAAAGAAAATCACCAAGACACATCATCATCAAACTCATCAAAACCAAAGACAAAGAAAGAATCCCAAAAGTAGCATGGGAAAAACCAAAAGTTACTTACAAAGGACAACCAGTAAGAATAAGCTCTGATTTCTCAGCAGAAACCATGCAAGAGAGAAGGCAATGGGATGGTATAGATAAAACCCTGAAAGAGAAAAAATTTCAATGAAGAATTATGTACCCAGCAAAATTGTCCCTCAAATATGATAGTGAAATTAGGAGAATTTCAGATAAACAGAAACTAAGGGAATTTGTTAAAACTAGACCAACCTTACAAGAGATACTCAAGGGAATCCTTTGAACAGAGAACCAAAAATAGCAAACAATAACCGACCAGTAATACACAAGATGACATAACCCAGAAACTATAGTTATGGACATATCCAAAGTAAAATAAACTTACAAAATTGAAAACAGGGAACCAGAGACATCAAATGGCAAGTGAGGACAACTCTAAACAAAAAGAGGGAAAAGACTGTGTAGTTACAGAACTTCTAAATGTTGAGGAAGTTAAGAAAGTTGCAAGATAGAATGAACTGTTATAAACTTGGGGATAAAATTATAAATCATAGGGTAACCTCAAAGAAAAATGACAAACCTTCACATCACAATAAAAAATAGGACAAACACAAATATTCAGCATATACTAAAACAACAGTAACAAAGG
>NW_006921626.1:8268745-8271116 GCF_000298275.1 Orycteropus afer afer | reverse complement strand
CCAATGAAAGAGCCCCAAAATACATAAATCAGACTTTAAAAGAGTTGAAAAGGCAAATTGATGACTCCACAGTCATAGTGGGAGAATTTAGTACACCACTTTCTTTGAAAGATAGAACAACTGAAAAGAAACTCAACAAAGATGCAGAAAAACTAAACAATACAATCCACCAATTTGACCTTATAGACATCTACAGAGCATTTCACCCAACAAGAGCACAATATACATTTTTTTCCAGTGCACATGGAACATTTGCCATGATAGACTATATGCTAGGCAATAAAGTTAGTCTTAATAAATTTAAAAACATTGAAATACTGCAAAGTATCTTCTCAGATCATAATGCTATCAAATTAGAAGTCAACAATAGGAAGATCAATGGAAAAAAAAGTAAACACATGGAAACTGAACACCCTCCTTGAGAAAGAGTGGGTAAGAAAAGAAATAAAAATCGAAGTTCAGAGGATTCCAAGATGGTAGAATAGGCAGAAAGACTGCACAGACCCTCTTCAACAAAGAAAAGGGGAACCAATTAACACAGACACAGAAGGTAATCCTGGACCCCTGAGCCTTGAAAGGAAGAATATAGAAGAGGACTAAACCCCAAAAGCAGAAGAATTTGCATGAAAATACCAGAAAAGAAGACATACGGAGCTGCGGTCTGGCAGCAATCCTGAGTGACCCTGATGGCACAGATAGGTTGGAAATCTCCAACAGATTTCCAAGTGGTGGTGGGATCTAAGAATTAATCTAAAAATCAGCCTTGCTAGGCAGGAACTGCATGGAAGACTGCTCTGGTGGCTATGGAAGAAAAGGGGAAGTAGTGGTGAAGAGGAAAACAGGCTGAGCTGTGGACTTTTGCCTGTCCAGAGGACACTGCCATTTTGAATGTTTACAAGCAGCTTGACCATTTGGGATATTTAAAGAGACAGCTCTCTCTGAGATTCCAGGGACTTAAGAAGAGATTCTGTTTGCCAGTAATCCCAAGGACACTCCGGACCTGCACGACTGAAAAGGTGCGACATTCCTCTTGTTACTCTTATACCTCACACCTGCTTGGTGAAAGGAGGTGTGGCCATCCTCCACTCACACCCACCTTCTGGGCCCACAGAAACTCCATCCCAGTCTGTGTGCTCGGACAGAGCCTGGGCGCCCTGCCCTGTCCTCCACTGATTTTTTTCTTTTTCTCTTCCTTTTTTCTGGTGTTTAGTTTGTTTATATTTGTCTATATTAAAACTACTACTATTATTAATACTTTTGTCCTTTTTACTATTATTCTTTAATCTTCCCCTCCCAGGTCCAAGTTTACAGCTTTTTGTTGTTGTTGTTGTTCCCTGTTCCTGGTTAATTTTTTTTTTTTAACTTAAATTCCTTTTTTCCCCCCGTGTTTTCTCAAGGTTAACCCTGGTACTTATTTTTCTTTTTGCATTTCTCCCGTTTTTTTCTTCACTATTCTCCTTCTCTAACTTTTTTCTCTTAGTGCCCTATCCCCAGATATTGCAGGTTTTCTTGGGTATTTTTTCTTCTTTTTTCCCTTTTTTCTTTTTTTGGTTACTGTTCCTCTGTGATTACATGCTATACTTTTTGTCCATGTGCTTTTAGATTTTTGATGGTTATTCAGTTGTAATTTTTGTCTAACTAAGTGGGAAACAGCAAAAGTCCCCATAAGATACAACTACACCCACACCTCCTGCAACTTCACTTACTGAGTGAGACCCACCACTTCCATATCCACTAAAGGGCCAATGATAAAAAACTACAAAGAAGAGCCTGAATCACCCTTGGCTGCTCTTCAAAAACAGTTAACAGAGATCTAAATACAACCCCATGGTGTCTTGGAGACAACAGACCATCACAGTCAACAAAAAGAAGCAAGATAAACTGGTAGAATAAGGGGAAAAATTAGAAACAGGAAGAGAAAAATAAAACCACTGAGAAAACTGTCTAAGAGTTGCTGGAGGAGAACTTCCCTGATATTATGAAAGATGAGAATATATCCATTCAGGAAGTCCAATGAACCCCAAACAGGATAGACTCCAAAAGAAATTCACCAACACATATCATCATCAATCTCACCAAAACCAAAGACAAAGACAGAATCCTGAAAGCAGCACGGGAAAAACAAAAAGTTACCTACAAATGACAGCCAGTAAGAGTAAGCTCTGATTTCTCAGCAGAGACCATACAAGAGAGAAGGCAATGGGATGGTATATATAAAATCCTGAAAGAGAAAAATTTTCAAGAATTATATACTCAACATAATTGTTCCTCAAATATGATGGTGAAATTAGGAGAATTCCAGATAAGCAGAAACTAAGGGAATTTGTTAAAACTAGACCAACCTTACAAGACATGCTAAAGGGAGTCCTTT
>NW_006921626.1:8238586-8244138 GCF_000298275.1 Orycteropus afer afer | reverse complement strand
TTGAACAGGTCATCAAAAAATTACCAACTGAAAAAAGTCCTGGCCCAGACGGTTTTACCAGAGAATTCTACAAAACATTCAGAGAAGAACTGATATGAATCCTACTCAAACTATTCCAAAACATAGAAAAGGATGGAATCCTCCCTAACTCATTTTATGAAGCAAGCATAACCTTGATACGAAAACCAGGCATAGACATCACTAAAAAATGCGCAGAAGACGTGAATAGACACTTCACCAAGGAGGATATTCAGGTGGCCAACAAACATATGAAGAAATGCTAAAGATCATTAGCTATTAGAGAGATGCAAATCAAAACAACAATGAAATACCATCTTGCCCCAGCACTAGTAGCAAAGTTCAACAAGACAGAAAATAACAAATGCCTGCCATGATATGGAGAGATTGAGACTCTCATACGCTGCTGGTGGGGCTGTAAAATGGTACAACCACTGTGGAAAGCAGTACGGCAATTCCTTAAAAAGTTGAAATTAGAAATGCCATTTGACCCAGCCATTCCATTACTAGGTATATATCCTAAAGGAGTGAGAGCCATGACAAGAACAGACGTATGCACACCCATGTTCACAGCAGTACTATTTACAATAGCCAAAAGACGTAAACAACCTGGATGTCTATCAACTGAGGAATGGATAACCAGACTATGGTACATACACACAATGGAATACTATGGAACCCTAAAGAATAAAGTAGAATCTGCAAAACACCGCATAACGTGGATGAAGTTGGAGGACATTATGCTGAGTGAAATAAGTCAATCACAGAAGGACAAATATTGTATTAGTCCATTATTGTAAAAGTTAAGGAAAGGTTTATATATGGAAAGAAATTTTCTTTGCTGGTTACCATGGGTAGGAGAGGAGGGAAAGGAACCCTGTTAGATAGGTAGAGATAAGTATTGATTTGGGTGAAGAGAAGGGCAATGTACCAAATGTGAGTGACCAATATGGCACCATTGAGGAAGAGGAAGACAGAGAGGTACATGGGAGGTACAGACAACAAAGATGAACCCTTTTGCACATACAGTACTGTGTTGTCAGTGAGGGAAAACATGGGTATACAGGTGGATAAATGGGTGGACAGGGTGAACTATTAGGTATGTCTGTGAAGCAGGGAGTGTACCCAAGACCATGTATAGGTTTATCAGACAACAGTCCTATAAGTGTATTTGTATGATCTGTAAGAATTCCCAGGTGTATAGTAGAGCTGGCAAGGGACAAGGTTGTAGTCACCTCTGGGGCACAGCCAGCTACCCTGAGGGACTGAGTAGTTGAACCTGTGGGTTCGGGACCATAGTTTCAGGGGACATGAAACTCAATTGGCGTAACATACTATACAAAACATTGTTCCACCTCCTACCTTGGTGAGTAGCAACTGGGATCTTAAAACCTTGCAAGCAGTCATCTAGATTCAACGATGGGTCTTTCCTCATCCAGAGCAAAGAAGAATGAAGAAAACCAAAGATTCATGGAAAGAATTAGTCCAAGCGACTGGTACACCATGCGATCTTCAGCCTATACGGCTATGAGATCAGAAGAACTAGATGGTGCCTGGCTTCCACTGTCAACCATTCATAGGAGGATCTATGTAAGAGATCCTGGATAGAGAGGGAGAAGAGTGTGGAATAAAACTAAAAATCATTTGGAAAAAAAAAGGGGGGGACCAGGTTTTCTGGTCTGATAGAGCCTGGTGGAACCACTGAGACTATGGCCCCTAGCTGCCCTTCCTGTCTGGAATTGAACCCCCATCTGTGGCTTCCAACCAAACAAAAGACAGGCATATGGGTTGAACATTTATCTGAGGTAGATACACTCCTTGGAGAGAACAATCATGGGAGAAAGAAGGGCTGTTTATGTACAGGGAGATAGCTCAGGGGGCAGTAGTGCATGGAGGGATGGACGCTGGGAAGAGGTAACTATGGGGAGGAAGTGGGAGGGGAGCTGTTGCATTGTGGTAAATTGTAGTCACTGTCATGAGACAAAGTGTGTGTGAACTGCTGTATGGAAAATTTGCTCTGTAAATTTTCACCCAAATCACAATAAAACAAAACAAAAAATAATAATAATAAAATAAATAAATAAAAAGAAAACAAGAGAAACCCTCCATGAGACAGATTGATGCAATAAATATAACAATGGGTTCAAACATACTAACTATTTTGAGGACAGCACAGGAGTGTCGAATGTTTCATTCTGTTATACATAAGGTCTCCACCATGAGTTGGAGCTGATTCAATGACAATTCACTACTATACGAGCACACATGTTTAAAACGTCGTTGAGCTGTACACTTAAAATTGGGGCACCTTACTGTATATATGTTAATTTCTCAATTAAAAAAAAAAAAGTCAGAATAGAGAAAAGAGAGAATGAAAGGAGTTAAATTGGAGATGACAAGTAAATATACTCTTGAGGGGTTTTGCTGTAAGCAACAGCAAAGAAATAGGTCAGTGGCTGGGGGCAAATGTAGTGTCAAGAGAAATTTTTTGACATGTGAGATATTAGAGCAGGTTTCTATGCAGATTGGAAGAATCTGATAGGAAGGGGATATTGACTATGAATAACAGGAAGAGTACCGTTGCTGAGCAGGGAATCAGGTACAGAAATATAGTGCTTGGCCTTCAGTGCACAATTCCTTCATAGGAACAGGAAGGAAGACAGAATTTTGGGGAACAAATGAAAGAGAGATGAATATAACATGTGGAAATTCTCTTTGACAGCACCTAATTTCTCAGTTACTAATACAGAGAGTAGCATAGTGCCTAAGGCACTTGACTGCTAACCAGAAGGCTGCGGTTCAAACCCACCAGCCACTCCTCAGAAGGAGCGTTGGGCAATCTGCTTCCAAAGTGATACCGCCTTGGAAACCCAAGGAGGGGTGACTAGGAGTCGGGTCTGACTCGACGGCACATAACAACAACAATACAGACAGTGAGGCCAGTGGTGGTTCAGTGGTAGAATTCTCGCCTCCTTGTAGGAGATCCAGGTTTGATTCCTGACCAATGCACTTCATGTACAACCACCACCCATCTGTCATTGGAAGCTTGTGTGTTGCTATGATGCAGAACAGGTTTCAGCAAAACTTCCAGACTAAAACAGACTAGGAAGAAAGGCCTGGCGACGTACTTCCAAAAATCAGCGAAAATAAACCTATGGAGCAAAAGAGTCCAATCCATACCTGATCATGGGGTGACGCAGGACCCAGCAGTGTTTTTTCTATTGTGCATGGAACAAAACATGAGTTGATCTATTGTGCATGGAACAAAACATGAGTTGAGGGTCAACTAGATGACAGCTAACAACAATAAGATATCAGCTGAATGTGAGCATATGAGAGGGGAGAGTGAATGGATGAGAAATGAAGAGTGTGAAATAATAATTTAGGAGAGTGGGAAAGTGAATGGGCTGAGCTTGCCAGGCAGCATTAGGGACCACTTGAGGCTAGTGGTCATGAATCTGAAATGAGAGAGCACAGCCTGGTGGGGGTTTTCTTCCTCCATGTTCAGTTGATGCACAAAATAGATGGGAGTTAGATCCAACCAGAGATGAGAAATTTGTCAAGTGATCAACACAAGGGAGCAAGGGATTTAGGGTGTTGGTAAAGGAGTAGGGATCATAATGGAACATAGGACCCTTGCTGGAGGAGGGAAGAAAACACATGAGGTGGCAAGGAACTGTTTAAAAAGTGATAGAATGGATTGCCACCCTAGTTCAGTGGAAGAGTGGGCACCAGTGGGAGTAAACTAGAAAATGGTTGGAGAAGAGTATAGTTTTCTATTGAGACTATGGAGGGGTGTTTTTATTAGTAATGGCAAGGTCTAGGATACCACTATTGGAGCATGTGACTCAAGTTCATAGGGACCAACATGAATGAGGGTGGGAGTTCAAGGTCAGAGTGTGAGAAGAGTCCTCCTGGCAGTAAGTCAAAAGGTGTTGTAGAGATTGACAGTGATACAGGAGGAAAGGGAAGGACTCACGGGTTCAGTGAATGACTTGAAAGGACATCTCAGAAAGTCTCTCTGAAGAAATAAGATGAAAATCTAAGGTGTTTTTTTTTTTTTTTTTTAAGGAGGAGAGGTAGCAAGGCAGAGAAAGGAAGATACCTGTCTCCCTCCAGGTTCAGTGGTAGACAACCTATTCCACTTGAGTGGGTTTTTGAGGAATGAATTCTGGGAGAGCCAGATTTTCATTAGAGCAAGAAGACAAATGGAATCCTCAGAAAAGACTATCTGGGATTCTATGAATAATCTATTGTGATCCCCAGAATGCCAATGAGGCAGTTGGAAAGGTGGAGATATGTGCAATTCTATGAGGACGAAAGTCCTGGGGTGAGAATGGACCTGGACCATTCCCCTCTGAAGTTCTGCTCCACTCATAGTCATGGCCTGGGGAGCAACAGGTAGTTCTCTCCTGCTCTGGAAACCCAACCAGACCCCTCCCCCTTCCCAGGCTTGTAGAATGTTCCCATTCCTTGTGAATTATCATTTTAGACTCCATCCTTGATGCCACTCCCAGTGCAATGGTTCTCCCCTCCATTCCCTTTATCCCTGGAGAACTCCATCCATTCCTCCCTTACCAGGCTTGAGGAAAAGTGTTTTTCCTGGAGGTGATGGTCAGATGATATCAATGTCTGTTTTACCAACTCTCTCTCTTATGCTAGCACAGGGGCTATAGTAAATGACTCCCAAAAGGTCAGCTGTTGTTAGCTTCCATCCAGTCAGCCCCTGACTCGTGGCAACTACTTGCACAAAGAAATGAAATGCTGCCCAGCCCTGCCCATCCCCCGGATGGATTGGGAATCAGACCCTTGTGATCCATAGAATTTTCATTGGCTGAGTTTTGGAAGAAGGTCACTGGGCCTTTCTTCCTAATTTGTCTTAGTCTGGAAACTCCACTGAAACCTGTTCAACATCATAGCAACATACAAGCCTCCACTAACAGATGGATGCTAAGAATAAAGCATTGAACGCTGATCTCCCAACGGAAGGTGAAATTTCTACCACTGAATCCACTGAACCACTTGAGAAGCACAAATTCCATTACCCAATGACTCTGAGGCTGAGTGGCATAAAAAATTCTGAAAACTGGTATAAAATTATTTTAAATATGACCTTGTTGTTGTTGTTGTTCGCTGTCGAGTTGGCCCCGACTCATAGCGACCCCTCCTTGGGTTTCCGAGGGAGTATCACTACGGAAGTAGGATTGCCCAACCTTCCTTCCAAGGAGTGGCTGGTGAGTTTGAACCGCCAGCCTTCTGTTGAGCAGTCAAGTGCCTTAGGCACTATGCTACCAGAGCTCCTAAATATGACCTTAGGGCAGCTCATTTCTCTCTTTTTCCCTCTGTGTAAACTGAGGGGGTTATATCAGGTGATATCCAAGGTCCTTTTCAGTTCCCATATTCTAAATCAGTGAGTCTACGAACCAATATGGTGTTTGCATGTGTAGACACAGCCTGAGTCAGCTAATACCAAATTCTTGCCTCCCTGTTTCTCTGTGGAGTTTATCACACAGGAAAGGCTGACCATATTAGTC
>NW_006921626.1:8220371-8238095 GCF_000298275.1 Orycteropus afer afer | reverse complement strand
CCCCCCACCTTTTTTTTCCCCAAATTATTTTGAGTTTTGTTCCACATTGTTCTCTCTCTCTATCCAGGATCTCCTACATAGATCCCCCTCCGAGTGGTTGACAGTGGTAGCCGGGCACCATCTAGTTCTAGACAGACAGATTTTTTAAAAGAAATTGGCTCGCATAACTGTAGGGGTTGGCAAGTCTGAAATCTTTAGGGCAGGCCAGCAGGCTGGAAATTGAGGTAAAAATTTGATATCACAATCTTGAGTTTAAAATCTGTAGGGCAAGCAGGCAGGATTGAGGCAGAATTCCTTCCTCTTCACAATCTTCAGTGTTCGCTCTTAAAGTCTTCAAATGATTGGATGAGGTCCACCACATTATGAAGGGTGATCTGCTTTATTTAAAGTCAACTGATTATAAATGTTAATCATGTCTAAATACTTTCACAATAACTGCTAGTGTTTGACCAAACAACTAGACACTACAGCCTAGCCAATTCGACACACAAAACTAACCATCACATGGGCCCATGCTCCCCAGAGTCCCCTCAGGGCCTTACAGCCTAGTTATCAAAGCCCATATCTACCAAGCATAATAACTAGTTTATAAATGAAGAACAGGGAAAAAAATGCACATTTATGGATAAGGCAGGATGCTGGAGCTGACAGCAGAGATTTTGCAGTGTCTGTTAGAGGCCTGAGCTACAGGCAAAGCCAGGCACACAATGCAAATGGAGACCCGAAGAGGGGCCTGCAGAGTTCTCAGGAAAACGCACCAAAAGCCAAGATGCCTCAGCCTGCCAGGTAGGGAAGAAATGTGAGAAGAAATTAAGTGGGGGCTTTATTGGGTGTTTGACTTAAGGATTGTTTTTGTTTGGGATCTAGTCATAAATTAATCCTACATGTAAGTATTCTCTAAGAGAGAATCCAGGAAGAAAATTTCGTTTTAATTTTTGGAGATTAAATAAATCTCAGCTGTTTCCAAGGCCCAACAGAGCTCTCTGCTCTCTCAGCCTTCCCCTAAGCCAATGACTCACTCTCTGGGGAGATACCCAGAGCTGAACACAGGACACAATCTTCCGGGAGAGAGAGGAGGTTGGAGCAGGAAGATAAGTGGTGATTACCAGCCAAGGAGGTAGATAAACCGTTGTTTGATTTGGCTGTACTTGCCTCACCCTGGTCCTTGCCCAGTCCTTCAAAAATAGAACGACCAGATGTGTTGAAGGAAAAGGACAGACGAGCAGGAACACACGTAAATAAGTTTTAAAAGAAAACACGAGAGGTTAGAGATGGGCAATCACTGAGCAGTCAGTCACTCCCTTCCCTTCCCTCTTGGTCCCTACTCTCAAGGCCCAGACAGCACCAAACACTGCTCTGGGGCTTCCCAGTTCTGTGGTTGTGGTGGTTGTTGGCTGCCATCAAGTCAGCCTCCAATTCCATGCCCAATGGAATGAAATGCTGCCTGGGCCTGCTCCATCTCCACAATCACTTGCAGATTGGGTCTTTGTCATCCACAGGGTTTTCACTGGCTGATTTTTGGAAGGAGATCACCAAGCTTTTCTTCATAGTCTGTCTTAGTCTGGAAACTCTGCTGAAACCTCAAACATCATAGCAACATGCATACTTCCACTGATGGACGGGTGATTGCTATGCTGAAGGTACATTGGCCAGGAATCAAACCCAAATCTCCCGATAGAAGGTGCGAATCCTATCGCTGAACCACCACTGCTCCCTCACAATCCTGACAGAGTAGATAACAGGTGTAGAACTGAGCCAAGCAGTTTGAGGTAGAAGTTGGAATAGAAGGATTTTAAAAGTAGCATGTACCTCTAACCAGAGGGTTCCATCCTACCTCCCCTGGGAAAAGTTCTATCTGCTGGAACCATGTCCAGTGTCCACAGGGCCTCACAATCACATTCTCTTGGTGTCAGACAAGAGAAGTTCCTGCCCTGAGACCCACACTTCAGAGGATCTTCCTCTAGTTTTCCTCCTAAAACCATTCCCACGTGGTCAAGGGTGGATCCAGGACCTCAGAATTCCCTGTCCACATAACCCTAAGCCTACTTCCAGGACCTGCATGGGATCCTTCCCAAGGTGGTCTCTTCCAGGGCATGGGGGACATGAGCAAACTATGAATGGTGAGCCAGAGGGTCCATAAGTATGTGTGCAGCCCTCCACAGTGCTGGTAGAATGCAAAGGGAGAGAAGGGGTGAGCTGTGACCAATAATCTTAGCATCTGGACCTCTGGCCCAGGGGCCAAAGAATCCAGAAGTCTAAATTCAAATCTAGCCTTTCAGATTGTTATAGACATATATTTGTCAAGGTTAGAGAATAGAACACATTACACTTAATGATTTGTTACTTCCTTATAACTAAATATTTAGACTTATGGTATGTGGGCCTCTATATGTATTCTTGCCCTGGGTCCAACAGATGTTAGGGCAGGTGTTCCTAGAAATGAATAAACTCTTTAGGAGAAACTCTTTAGATTGTTCCTAAAAACTTGATTGCAATCCCTGGCACTGGTTACGCCTCCCGTTTATTCAAGATGTCAGGCTAACAGGAAGTAAATTATTGAAGTGTTAAGTTGGTAACTGGCCAGAGCAAAAGTAAATCTGATAGTGTCCTTGTGTGCTTAAAACCCTTCAATGGCCCTTGCCTCTAATGACATTTCTTTGTCTGGCTTTCTAGACTCTTCACGTCCTCATTCCTCCCCAAATTCAGCCTCACCTTGCATCTATACCAGCTTCCTCCCAAATGTCATGTTTCTTCTTCTTCCCATGTTCCCACATTTTGTCCCTCTACTTCTGATTCTTCACCAGGCCACTTTCTATGTCTTTCCTGACTCAGCTGAAATATCAACTCCTCCAGAAAGCCTTTCTGGTTTGAATGAACCAAAGCCTTTTCTGGTTCCTACAGCACTTATCACTGGGTCTTAATCTTGCTCTCTCACAAGGCAGGGGAACCTGACAACAGGTCCAAGTTTTCATCTCTGCACTGTTAGGGCTGAGGGAACAGAGCAGGCATCTAACATCTGCTTGGTGGTCCAGTGGGTCCCTGAGAACAGGTGGCCACCTGAGGACAAATCCATGCCTTCATCTCTTCGCCACTAGGGCTGAGGGCACAGAGCAGGCATCTAACACCTGTGAGTAAACAGAAAAACACTTAATACATGAATGTGCATAGGGTCTGGGAGCTGGGAGAATCTAGTTCTAGATTAAGTTCTTTGACAAAGTTAGCTGAGAGGTTTTCCTTCTTGGTCTTGATTTTCTTATCTATAAAATGGTCCTAATAATGTCAAAGTGCTCTAAAACTGCAGAGTATATAACTATTTTTATTGCTGTTCTCCTTGCCCTGAGAAGCATTTAGCCCTCTCTCTTCCACCCCAAATGGAAGTATTCAGGACAGTGTGATAAAAACAGTGATAAACACAAGACATCAAACAACTTATCATAAGCCTCATAAAGTAGTCCCAAAGGATGAGGATCTGTGTGTGAAAAGCATAGACTCTGACCCTGTGGGTAACCTTCATCCCATAGCATTTGAGAACAAGGAATCCCCTGGGAACAAAGACCCTCTTCACAATGCTCAGAAAGCTACTAAGCCAAGAGGTGAGGATTTCTGGAGGTGGGCTGCCTGTTACAGGACCCTCCCAGGCTCCCAATACTGGCCCTCTGTGGTAGTTAAGGTTGAGTGTCAACCTGGCTGGGCCTGGTTTTGAGTGGCTGGGCAGCTGGTGGTAGTTGTTCCCCACAATAAGAATGGCAATCAACTCCATGGTGGAATCTGTTGTGAGCAGCCAAGTAACTGCTTTAGAGATGTGATCTGCTTCCCGTATATAAAAAGAAAAAGAGAAAGAAAACCCACTGCCATCAAGTCTGTTCTGACTCATAGCAACCCTTATTGGGTTTCCAAGGTGGTAAATCTTTACAGAAGTAGATTTCCCAGTCTTGCTTCCATGGAGTGGCTGGTGGGTTTGAAACATCAACCTTCTTGTTACCAGTCAGATGCCTTAGTTACTGTGCTACCAGAACTCCTTACATAAATAGAAATTTTGGGAAAGGTTTTGGCACGCTTGATGCCAGCATATAGCCAAGTTGTTGTTCAGCAGCCATGATGTTGCCGATATTGGGACTATTGTTGCCATGTTGTCTGCCAATATTAGGTCTATTGATGGACTTAAATCAATGACCTGCTGTAGGATTTGGTAATATCGGGAGTGTGCCTTTTTACTTGTTGACCTTGGACTTGTCAGCCTCAGCAGCCAGCAGCTGCCTGAGTGAAGAGATGCCTTCAGTTTTGGTGGGCTGGGAGCAAGAGCAGAGCTGAAGCCCAAGATCAAGGGGATTTCACCCACTCCTAGAGCCTGGTACTTTGAATTCGGACTTCTAGACTCTAAAACCATAAGAGAATAAACTCCTGTTTATTTCATCTGTGGTATTTCTGTTAGAGTGGCATGAAGTAACAAAAACACCCTCCTTAGTGCTAACTAGGTCTTAGTCCTTTCAAATGACATA
Organism: Orycteropus afer afer; assembly: GCF_000298275.1. NCBI lineage: Eukaryota > Metazoa > Chordata > Mammalia > Tubulidentata > Orycteropodidae > Orycteropus > Orycteropus afer. Next base: position 8,233,596 of record NW_006921626.1, on the reverse strand, counting down.
TTGCATTGGTAAATCTGCTGCAAAAGAACTCTTAAGTGTTAAAGAGCAACAATGCCACTTTGAAGATTCAGGTGCATCTGACCCAAGCCTTGGTATTTTCAATAGCTTCATATGCATATGAAAGCTTGACAATGAATAAGGGAAACTGAAGAAGAATTGATGCCTTTGAATCATAGTGTTGGCGAAGAAAATTGAATATACCATGGAATGCCAGAAGAACAAACAAATCTGTCTTGGAAGAAGTACAGCCAGAATGTGCCTTAGAAGCAAGTATGGCAAGACTTCATCTCTTGTACTTTGGTCATGTTATCAGGAGGGACCATTCCCTGGAGAAGGATACCATGCTTGATAAAGTAGAGGGTCAGCGAAAAAGTGGAAGACTTCAATGAAGATGGGTTGATACAGTGTTTGCAACAATGACTTCAAGCATGGTAACAATTTTGAGGATGGCACAGGACTGTGCCACATTTCATTCTATTGTACATAGGGTCGCTTAGAGTCAGAACCCACTCGATGGCACCTAAAAACAACAACAGTTGTTCCATTATGTGCCGGAATCAACTCGACAACAGTGGCTTTTTTTTTTTTTTCCTTTCATTCACCTCTTCTCTTTCTACCTCCTTCTCCATATTGCCCTTCTCTTTGTTCAGCATATCTCATCTGCTGAACCTTAGACTCTGTGTTCCTTGTGACCTGGTGTTTTAATATAACACTATTTTATTTAGGGATCCCTGGGTGGTGCTAACCAAAAGTGGATGGTTTGAATCTGCCCAAAGATACCTCAGAAGAAAGGCTTCGCAATCTACTTTGGAAAATTCAGCCACTGAGAACCCTATGGACCAGAGTTCTACCCTGACACGTATGGGGTCTCCATGAGTCAAAATCAACTTGATAGCAACTGGTGGTGGATTTTATAAAAGAATGGAATTTGAAATAAGATTGGAATGCTCTTAGGGTCTATCCAAGGGGACTTATAATCCTAAATGCCAAAAGGATCTCCATGTATTGATATAAGCTGGCTACACCTGGAAGGCATCATTGCTCCTTCATGCCAAGGAGTGTGGCAATGAGTGTTTTGAATGCTAGAGCAGCTGGTCCCTGTTGGCCTCTCCCAACATGTCTATCCTATATCACAGTCACTCTGGCAACATTCATTTCCCAATGGCTTCAACTAGGTAACTACAGGGAGAAAGTGGGAAGAGAGCTATTACATTGTGGGGATTGCAGTCAATGTCATGAAACTAAATGTATATGAACTGCTGTATGGAAAATGAATTTGCTCTGTGAACTTTCACCCAAATCAAAGTAAAATTTTTAAAAAGAAGGTATAAATCATGACACTCATATCAACATAAAATGAACACGTCAAGCACTTTATTTAACTCTTTAATTAATGAAGAAGCCAGTAAGATGTTACTAAACCAAAAACAAACCAAACTCATGGTCACTGAGTCGATTCCAACTCACAGTGACCCCCATTGGGTTTCCAAGGTGGTAAATCTTTATGAAAGTAGATTGCCCAGTCTTGCTTCTATGGAGTGGCTGTTGGGTTTGAACAACCAACCTTTCTGGTTAGCAGCCAGATGCCTTAGGCACTGTGCTACCAGAGCTCCAAGATATTACTAGTGCAATACATATAAGCAGGAAAAAAGTGCTGAGGTGAATTTACAAGTATCCAAAACAGGTCAGTAATAATTGCATTCCAGTGTACAACTAATTTGCTTTTTTATTAACAAAAGTAATTTGCATTATTCTCAATTCTCTATTAGTTACAGAGTTGTACAATAGCTCAAAAACAATGAAGGACAGAGATAATTTGGAAAGATGCACTAGACAGGTCCCCCCCCCGCAGCCATCATTTCTTTTGTCCCATTTCAAGATCTTTCATAATTTTTCCTTATAGTTACAGAAGGAATTGGACAAGATGATCTCTGGAGTCCCTTCCAGCCCATGTGACTGGACCCAAAAGCTCCTGTGGCAGATCTGAAATCTGGTCCTTTTCATGCTGCTGGAACCTCCTACCTTGGCAGAATCAACCCATAGCCTTCCTCTGAGCATGACCCTTGATTCACAGGGATACTCTATAGTTTCTGGGTTAAATGTTTGGGCTCAAGAATAGCAAGGATTGTGAGGATGGTGCATGACAGGGTAATTCTATTGTACACAGGGTTACTATGAGTTAGAGTCAACTCAATGGCACCTAACAACAGCAATTAAAAACTAAGAAGCATAAAGGATAGTGCTTTGGCATCATAAAGTCTTTAAAACTGAAAGGAACCTTACAGATTGCAAAACAGTAACCAGGGTTCTATTTTTCAAGTAATAGAAGCCAGCTCTGTTTAACTTAAATAGAGGAAGGTCAGTAGCTCATAGAATCATGAGACATCTAGAAAATATGCTCAGGCAAGAAACATAACTAAGGTGAGGGTAATAGATGCAAGCCCGGCCCAAATGTTGCTTCAATAATAGCAAGGCCAAAATTTACTATGCCTGGACACTTGCACCAACACTGCTAGGCACTAGCTGCTGGGTCATGAGATTTTCCTCTTGGCCTCAGCCACTATAAAAAGAAGTCTCTAATTGATCCAAGGAGTTGTGGTATGGCACAAATGGTTAATTCACTCAGCTGCTGACTGAAAGTTGGTGCTTCAAGTTCACACGGAGGCTTCTTGCAAGAAAGACCTGGTGATCTACTTCTGAAAAACCAGCCATTGAAAACCCTGTGGGGCACAGTTCTACTCTGACACACATAGGGTCACCATCAGTCAGAACTAACTGGATGACAACTGATTTTGGTTCACTGACTCAGAATCTTTGTTCATTTCTTCAATATTTGTAATAGCTAGTGGCAGGAGCATCTTATTCATTATGCTTAGGAGACATTCCCACAATCTAGCTACTTGAAGTTGGAAAAGAATATCTAGCCCCTTTGAGCTTTTGTAAGGAGAGGTAGCATTACCTCCCCAACCTTAAGATTTGCCCCAAACAGGAAAGGTGCTCAGATGATGGACAACCAAAATAACTAATGTCCACTGAGATGTTCCTCTTCTGTGCTTCCAACCTTTTTTCACCCATATTTGATTGTGACAAATATAAAACGCTCACATCTTCTGTTAGGCAGAAACATGGCTGGCCAGGCAGGTGAATGATTGAGCTGGAGGGAATTATAAGAACTGGTCAAGCAAGGAGGCACCTGACCAGAGCCCATACCAAACCCCAGCACGTAGCCCTTGCTTATGAAAGACCCCAGCACCTGACTCTTACTCAGGAAAGCCCCCAACCATTTCTTGCCCACTATGTTAATGAAGTACTTCAACTCTACTTCCTACCCCCATGCTAATAGGGTACTTTAACCTTATTGGTCCCTGTAACACATACCCTGCTCTCACTCTGGTCCTCTAAGAACCAGGAAGAAAATCACTATAAAAAACCCTTTCTTTCACCTGGGCAGCACGACTTCTCTGGCCCCTCTCAGGGACCTGTGAACCTCGCCCGGGCCCCTCTTGGGGACCTGTAAACCTCTCCTGGGAGCACAGAATAAAAACTTCTCTTTAACCCCACTTTTGTGTGTCCTCTTCTCCTTACTGCAACCTTACATCTTCCTTTAATTTTTTTTGAGAAATTTTAAGGTACTCAATGAGGATCTCATAGCAAATTTGAAGTTTTCTAGATCCCTTTTGCTAATTACAAACACCTCCACCTAATTCATGCACAACACTCTGTGCCTGTTCAGAAATAATCTCCCTAGTAAGAAAACAAAGCCTAGAAACCAAATGACAGAACCAGAATTCTACCCATAACCTCTGACTCTTATTGCCCAGTATTCTTTCACCACACCCAACGGCAGAAACCACAGCCACACCAAAGTCTCTCAGAGATGGACAATAAGAGATAAAGAGCTGTAAGACTGATTCACCTAAGGCATAAGCACCCTCTCCCTCATTCAGTGGGGAGACAGACACAAGGACACAGCAAAGGCCTCAGGAACTCAGAAGAGAGCACTTAGTATGCACAGATGCACTGATAATAACTCTCTCCACAGCCTGTCAAACCCACTTGAACATCAAAGGCTGAACAGGAACAGCTGGGCCCTCAGCCAAAGTAGCTGAAGTGGATTCCCCAAAGCCCTGAAGAAGTTCCTCCCTTAACCCCAACAGGCAGCTCCTTTCATTAGAGGAAGGAGGCATCTCGACTTACCCTGGAACTGAAAGGGACATTCTGATGTAAATTGACCTGGCAGCCTGGGACCCTCCCCATATAAAGATCTCTTCCCAGCCAACCACCTTACTAGCTTCTAATCCACAACTGTCACTAGATTTGGAGTAGGCTTCCAAAGAATTCAGAATTTTTTCCTAGAAGCACAGTGCCAAAAGGATCCCAGACCAGAAGGTAGTCCTTTGTCTGCAGCCAAGTAAACTGGCCTTAAACTAGTCCTTTAATCTTTGACATGCATCTTCTCATTTGTCAGAGGCTTCACTTTTGGCATCTTTATGTACCATATCTATAAATACACTTTGAAAAAAATATAAAGTTCTAAATGGAAACATTGCTCTTGTTAGTTGCCGCCTAGGTGGGTCCAACTCATGTCAACCTTACGGATAGCAAAACAAAATGTTGACAGTCTTGTGCCATCTTCCTGATCTTTGATACATTTGACCCCCTTGTTACAACCATTGGGTCAATCCATCTCATTGAAGCTTTCCTTCATTTTCGCTGACCCTCTTTATTCAGCATGATGTCCTTTTCTGGTGATTGGTCTTTCCTGATGACATATTCAAAGTAAGCGAGACAAAGTTTCACCATCCTTGCTCCTAAAGAACATTCCAGTTTTATTTCTTCTAAGATTTGTTTGTTCTTCTGTCAGTCCTTGGTACAGTCAATATTCTTTGCCAACACCAGAATCCAAATGCATTAATTCTTCTTCTGGTCTTATTTCTTCATTGCCCATGAAAATAAAGTAACTGTATTATTACCAATTCACTGCATTTAGGACAAGAATGAAAAAATGACCCCTTAGGAATTTGTCAGAAAATTTCCATAACAATGTATCTTGATGTGAATTTATTTTTATTTACCTTGCTTGTGATTCATTATTTCCTGAATCTAAGTACTCATGTCTTTCATGAATTTGGATTAATTCGGGGGTGGGGGAAGTGGGAGGCACAGACACCGTTTTGAATATTGCCTCTCTTCCAATCTCTATTGTTTCTTTTTGGAACTGTTATTATAGTTAGATCATCTCACAATATCTCTTATGTCATTAATTTCTTTTTCATATTTTTCATCTTTTCTTCTTTGCATCAAGTTCTGGGTAATTTCTTCAAATCTATCTTCCAGGTAATTAATTATCTTTTCAGTTATTTACTCCTTCTGTTGTGTTTTTAAATTCCATTGCCTGTTTTTTTCATTTCAAGAAGTATTTTATTTTTCAACTAACCCAATATTTCCTTAATATTCTTTTCTTATTCTTTTCTCATTTTTTCAGTTTCAGTTTTAAGTTTCTGTGATCATTTTAAACATTTATTTTATAATACACATTTGATAATCCCAATATTTTATTTTTCTAAAGGTTTAATTCTTCTTGTGGTAGTTAAGATTGTTGTCAACTTGGCAGCTGAAGGTAGTTATTGCCCATGATGAGACTGGCAATCAGCTCCATGGTGGAATCTGCCACGAGCAGCTGAGTAGTGACTTTTGGGAAGTGGTCTGCTTCCCGTACATAAGGAGACGCTCTGGCATTGGTCTCTAGCCTTTTGGCATGCTTGAACCCTGCATGTAGCCAAGTCATTGTTCAATAGCCTGCCATGCCCTGCCAATCTTGGGACTTCATATGGACTTGAATTTGTGGCCTGCCATGTTGTTTGGTAATATTGGAACTATGTCTTTTTAATTGTCAATCTTGGGCTTGTCAGCCTCAGCAGCCACCTGAAGAAAAGCCTCCAGCTTCAGTGGGCTTGGAGCAGGAGGTAGAGCTGAAGCCCAAGGTTGAGGGGCTTTCACCCAGCCCCTAGAGCCTGGCACCTTGAAATCAGACTCAAAGACTCCAAAATTGTAAGAGAATAAACTCCTGTTTGTTCAAGCCATTCCAATTGTGGTATTTTCCTGTCAGAGTGGCACTAAGTAACCAAAACACTTCTATTTGTTGTTTTTGCTGTTTCTTGTTCTTGGTAGCTTATTTTCATAGTTTAAAATTTTAAGCTCATGTTTCTTGCCTTTATTTGGGGAATTCTTGGCTGGGATTAGAGGGATATGTATTTGTTTCTCTCAGGCACCTTAAGAACATTACCAACTAGGAATTATATTCTATTTTAGTTCTGAGTGATTATCAGGCCACATCTTCCTGGGTCTTTTATTTATTAATGAGTAGATCTTTATTTATTATATTGTTTTGAAAATTGTACTTTAACTATGCGTTTGTGTGTGTGTGGTTCATTGACACATTGCTGAGAACATCAGATAAGTAGAAATAGCCTAACAATCCATTAGCTCTGAGCCGGGCTCAGGGGCTGCTTTTTAGCTTGAGGAAGGCTCTATTTTAAGGCTGGGGCCCAAGGTAGTCAGGTGCAGAGGGATTAGAAACAACTAAGGGAGATGAACTGTCTGTCAGTGTGTTGTCCTGTGGTGGCTTATGTGTTGCTATGAGGCTGGAGGCTATGCCACCAGTGTTGCAAAATGTCAGCAGGGTTTTACCCATGGTGGAAAGGTTTCAACAGATCATCCTGGCTAAGACAGACTTGAAAGTAGGAAGAGGCCATCCACTTCTCAAACAATTGGCCAGTGAAAAAGTTATGAATAGCAGTGAAACACTGTCTGATATATTACTAGAAAACTTTATGAATAGCTCTGAAACATTGTCTGATGCAGTGCCAGAAGTTGAGCCCATCAGGTTGCAAGGTTCTCAAAATTTGATTGGGGAAGAGCTGGTTCCTCAGAGTACAGACAACCTTAATGATATGGATAGAGTAATGCCTTTGGGACCTCCACTGGTTGATGTGGCATGACTCAAAATGAGTAGAAACAGATGCAAATATCCATTAATAATTGGAACATGGAACGTATGAAGTATGAATCTAGGAAAATTGGAAGTTGTCAAAAATGAAATGGAATTCATAAAGATTGATATCCTAGTCATTAGTGAGCTGAAATTGACTGATTTTAGCCATTTTGAATCAGACAGCTATATGATCTATTATGGTGGGAATGACAAATTGAAGAGGAATGGTTTGGCATTCATCGTCACAAAGACTGTTTCAAGATCGGTCTTGAAGTACAATGTTGTCAGTGATAGGATAATATTCATATGCCTACAAGGAAGACCAGTAAATACTACTATTATTCAAATCTATGCACCAACCGCCAAAGCTGAAGATGAGGAAACTGAAGATCTCTACCAATTTCTGCAGTCTGAAATTGACCAAACATGTAATCAAGATGTGTTGATTATCACTGTTGACTGGAATGCAAAAGTTGGAAACAAAGAAGAGTTACTGGGATGGGAGTTGGAAAATATGGCCTTGTGATAGAAATATCACTGGTGAGTGCATGATAGAATTTTGCAAGACCAATGACTTACTCATTGCAAATACCTTTTGTCAACAACATAAGCAATGGCTATACACATGGAGTTCACCAGATGGATTACACAAGAATCAGATTGACTACATCTGTGGCAACAGGCGATGGAAAAATTCAATATCTTTGGGCAGAACAAGGCCAGGAGCTGATTGTGGAACAGATTATCAACTCTTCATATGCAAGTACAACTTGAAGTTGAATAAAATTAAAACAAGTCCATGAGAGCCAAAATATGACTTTGATAATATCCCTCCTGAATTTAGAGACCATCTAAAGAATAGATTTGATGCACTGAACACCAATGACCGAATGCCAGAAGAAATGTGGGATGACATCAAGAACATCATCCATGAAGAAAGCAAGAGGTCATTAAAAAGATGAGAAAGGAAGAAAAGACCAAAATGGATGTCAGAAGAGACTCTGAAACTTCCCCTTGTGTGGAGAGTAGCAAAAGGAAATGGAAGAAATGACAAGATAAAAGTGCTGAAGAGAAGATTTCAAAGAGCAGCTCAAGAAGGCAAAGCCCACTATTATAATGAAATGTTCAAAGACCTGGAGTTACAAAACCAAAAGAGAAGAACATGCTCAGCATTTCTCAAGCAGAAAGAACTGAAGAAAAAATTCAAGTCTCGAGTTGCAATATTGAAAGAATCTATGGGAAAAATACTGAATGATGCAGGAAACATCAAAAGAAGAGGGAAGGAATATACAGAGTCACTATACTAAAAAGAATTGGTCAATCTTCATCCATTTCAGGAGGTGACAATATGATCAAGAATGAATGGTAATGAAAGGAGAGATCTAAACTGCAGTGAAGGAATTGGCAAAGAACAAGGCTTCAGGAATTGATGGAATACCCACTGAGATGTTTCAAAAAATAGATGGTCCACTGGAGGCAATCACTCAGCTAGCTATGCCAAGAGATTTGAAAGACAACTACCTAGCCAACTGACTGGAAGAGATCCATATTTGTACCCATCCCAAAGAAAGGTGATCCCATAAAATGTGGAAATTATTGAACAATATCATTAATATCACATGCAAGTAAAATCTTAACTGAAGATAATTCAAAAACGGTAGTAGCACAGTGAAGTATATTGACAGAGAACTTCCAGAAATGCAAGCTGGATTCAGAAGAGGATGCAGAATGAGGGATATCATTGCTGATGTCAGATGTATCTTACCCGAAAGCAAAGAATACCATAAAGTTATTTACTTATGTTTTATTGACTATGCAAAAGCATTCGATTATGGAGATCATAACAAATTATCAATAACATTGAGAAGAATGGGAACTCCAGACCACTTGATTGTACTCATGAGGAACCTATACATAGACCAGGAGGCTGTCATTCAAACAGAACAAGGGGATGCTGCAGAACAAGGGGATGCTGGTTTAAAATCAAGAAGCAAGTACATCAAGGTTGTATCCTTTCACCATACTTATTCAACTTGTATGCTGAACAAATAATCTGAGAAGCTGGATTATGTGAAGAACATGGCATCAGGATTGGAAGAAGACTCATTAGCAACCTGCGATATGCAGATGACACAACTTTGGCTGCTGAAGGTGAGGATGACTTGAAGCACTCACAGATGAAGATTGAAGACCAGTCTGTGGTATGGATTTGTTATCATTGTTGTTATGTGCTGTTGAGTCAGATCCAACTCATAGCAACCCCTCCTTGGGTTTCTGAGGCGGTATCACTACAGAAGTAGATTGCCCAACTTTCCTTCTGAGGAGTGGTTGGTGGGTTTGAACCGCGAGCCTTCTGGTTAGCAGTCCAGTGCCTTAGGCACTACACTACCAGAGCTCCTCATCATGGATTACACCTCATATAAAGAAAACAAAAATCCTTACAACTGTTCCAATAAACAGCTTCACAATAAATAGAGAAAAGATTGAAATCATCAAGGACTTTGTATTACGTGGTTCTACAATCAACGCCAATGGAAGCAGCAGTCAAGACATCAGACGATGTGTTGCACCAGACAAAATCTGCTACAAAAGCCTTCTTTCAAGTGCTGAAGAGCAAAGATATCTCTTTGAAGACTAAGGTGTGCCTAAACCAAGTCATGTTATTTTCAATCACCTCTTATGCATGTGGGGAGCTTTGGTAGTGTAGTGCCTAGGCACTTGACTGCTAACCAAAGGGCTGGTGCTTCAAACCCACCGGCCACTCCTCAGAAGGAAGATGGGGCAATCTACTTCCATAGTGTTACTGCCTTGAAAACCCAAGAAGGGGTCACTATGAGTTGGGTCTGACTCGACGGCACATAACAACAACAACAACAACTTACGCATGTGAGAGCTGGACAATGAATAAGGAAGACAGGAGAAGAGTTGGTGCTTTTGAATTGTGGTGTTGGAGAAGATAGTCTGCTAAAAGGACTAACAAATCTGCTCTGGAGGAAGTGCAGCCAGAATCCTCCTTGGAAATGAGAATGGCCAGACTTCGTCTCACCTACTTTGGTCATGTTGTCTGAAGGAACCATTCCCTGGAGAAGGGTATCATGCTTGGTAAAGTGGAAGGTCAGCGAAGAAGGGGAAAGGTCTCAACGAGATGGATTGACACAATGGCTGTAATGATGGGCTCAGGTATAGCAAGGATCATGAGGCTGGCACAGGACCAGGCAGTGTTTCATCCTGATGTGCATAGAGTTGCTATGAGTTGGAGACAACTCTACAGCACCTAACAACAACAACAACCATTAGTAGGGGACTAGCTAAGTAAATTCAGGTATATCCATTGGCTGGAGTACTATTCAGTCACTAAAAAAAAAATTAAGAAGACCTATAAATATTAAAGGGAAAAAACTAAAAAACTGAGTTATGTGAAAAACAGCAAGCTTCAGAAGAACCTTATAGTTTCCTGTCATCTGTACTTTTTAAAAACTGACTCTCTCTCTCTCTCTCTCTCTCTATATATATATATATGTATATATAGCCAACAATCATCTGCCGGTTTGTTGTATTGTGGTGGCTTGTGTGTTGCTGTGATGCAGGAAACTCTCCCACTGACATTTCAAATACCAGTAGGGTCACCCATAGTGGACAAGTTTCAATGGAGCTTACAGACTAAGAAAGACTGGAAAAAAGGATGGGGCCATCCACTTCTTAAAAAATTGGCTGCTAAAAACCTTATGAATAGCAGTGAAACATTGACTGATACATTACTGGAAAATTTTCATTTTACTTGGATCTACAATGAACACCCATGGAAGCAGCTGTCAGGAAATCAGACATATATCATGCTTGGTAAAGTAGAGAGTCAGAGAAAAAGGGGAAGATCCTCAATGAGATGGATTGACACAGTGGCTGCAAAGATTGTGAGGATGGCACAGGACCAGGCAGTATTTTGTTCTATTGTAAATAGGGTTGCTATGAGTTGGAGCCAAATCAATGGCATCTAACAACAACATGTATATATCTAAACCCAAAAAACAAAATCCACTGCCATAGAGTCAATCCAACTCATAGTGACCATATAGGACAGTGAAGAACATCATAGCAACACACAAGCCTCCACCGACAGATGGATGATGGCTGTGTGTGAGGTTCATTGGCGAAGAATCAAACCTGGGTCTCCTGCGTGGAAGGAAAGAATTCTAAGAACTACTATATTATATGTTTTATGTACTGTTGATCCTCATTATTCACAGATTGCATATTCACAAATTCACCCGTTTGCTAAAAATATTTGCAGCACTTTGACAGTAATTCATAGACATGTGCATATGCAGAGCAGTGAAAAATTCCCAGCTGACTTTGAACAAGGCTGGTTCAGGGTTCACTAATTCACTGTTCCAGAGGACATTACAAACACAGCTACGAGGAACAATAATTGGCTGTCTCTTTCTCTCTCTCTTTCTCTACGTGGTTGTTGTTAGTTGCCATTGAGTTGGCTCTGATTCCTAGTGATCCTGTGTACAACAGAATGACATCCTCACAATCTTTGCTATACTTGAGCCCATCATTGCAGCCAATGTCAATCCATCTTGTTGCGGGCCTTCCCCTTTTTCGTTGATCCACCACTTTACCAAGCATGACATCCTTCTCCAGGGAATGGTCCCTTCTGACAACATGACCAAAGAAGGTGAGACGAAGTTTGGCCATTCTTGCTTCCAAGAAGCATTCCAGCTGCACTTCTTCCAGGACAAATTTGTTAGTTCTGGCAGTCCATGGTACTTGCAGTATTCTTCACCAGCACCACAACTCAAAAGCATCAACTCTTCTTTGGTCTTCTTTATTCATTGTCCAGCTCTCACATGCATATGAGACTGTTGAAAATACTATGTCTTGGGTTAGGTGCACTTTAATCTTCAAAGAGACATCTTTGCTCTTCAGCACATTAAAGAGATCTTTTGCAGCAGATTTGCCCAGTGCAATAAGTCATCTGATTTCTTGACTACTGCTCCCATTGGTGTCGACTGTGGATCCAAGTAATATGAAATTGCTGACAACTTCAAGCTTTTCTCCATTTATCATGATGCTGCTTATTGGTCCAGTTGTGAGGACTTGTGTTTTTCTTTATGTTGAGGTGTAATCCATTCTACAGACTATAGTCTTTAATCTTCATCAAGTAAATGCTTCAAGTCATCTTCACTTTCAGCAAGCAAGGTTTTATTGTCTACATATTGCAGATTGTCAATGAGTCTTCCTCCAATCCTGATGCTGCATTCTTCCTCATATAGTCTAGTTTCTTGGATTATTTGCTCAGCATACAAGTTGAATAAGTATGGTGAAAGGATACCACCCTGATGCACACCCTTCCTGATTTTAAACCATGCAGAACCCCTTGTTCTGTCCAAATGATAGCCTCCTGGTCTATGTACATGACCACAATTAAGTGTTCTGGAATTCCCATTCTTCTCAATGTTATCCATAACTTGTTATGATCCACATAGTTGAATGCCTTAGCATTCATCTGTTACCACTCATCTGGCTGTTTGTCGTATTGTGGTGGCTTGTGTGTTGCTGTGAGGCTGGAGGCTATGCCATTGGTATTTCAAATACCAGCAGGGTCACTCATGGTGAACAAGTTTCAGTGGAGCTTCCAGGCTAAGACAGACTCAGAAGAAGGAAGAGGACATCCACTTCTCAAAGAATTGGCCAGAGAAATCATTATGAATAGCAGTGAAAAACTATAATACCAGAAAGATGTTTACATGTGCTTTATTGACTATAAAAAAGCTCTCTCTCTCTCTCTCTCTATATATATATATATATGTTGTTGTTGTTGTTTGCCATCGAGTCGGCCCCGACTCACAGCGACCCCTCCTTGGGTTTCTGAGGCAGTATCACTACGGAAGTAGGAATGCCCAACCTTCCACATAGACACACACACACACACACACACATTTGTATTGCTTGTTAATGAACATTAACTCTGGGTAATAAGACTGAAGAGTTGTGAAAATTTTGAACTGTTTGACTATATTTTAATGAGAATATACAATTTTTAGCTTAGGGTTTTTGTTTATTTGTTTGTTTAAAGATGTAGGTATGAAGATATGAAGGTATGAAGATGGCAGACTAGGCAGAAGGACTGCACCGACCCTCTTCAACAAAGAAAAGGGAAACCAATTAACACAGACACAGAAGATAATCTTGGACCCCTGAGCCTTGAAGAGAAGGATACAAAAGTGG
>NW_006921626.1:8205521-8216436 GCF_000298275.1 Orycteropus afer afer | reverse complement strand
GGTAAACTGTGGTCAATGACATGAGACAAAGTATATGTGAACTGCTGTATGGAAAGTGAATTTGCTCTGTAAATCTTCACCCAAATAAAAATAAATTAAATAAATAAATAAAATAAAGATGAAGGTATGAGAGGAGAGACATGAAAAAATAAACCAAATCCACAACCATGTCTTTGCTTCAGTCCTACATTCAAATCCAGCAGCTAAATATAGGAATTTATACCAAAGGAACAATTATCCCACATTTGACAGAGCACCTCTCACCTGTGGTCCCACCCCCAGCTCTACCCTGCCCTGCTCCAGTATCCTTACCAATAGTGTTATTAGTTCTCTAATCATTCTCTCAAGGTCTCTGGGTGGTGCAAACCATTTGTGCTTGGTACTAAAAAAAAAGTTGGGGGTCTGAACCCATCCAGGGCACCATGGAAGAAAGGCCTGGCAATCTGCTTACCTGGAAATTATTGTTGTTAGGTGCCATCGAGTCGTCTCCGACTCATGTGACTCCATGTACAACAGAACGAAACACTGTACAGTCCTGTGCCAGCCTCACGATCCTTGCTACACCTGAGCCCATCATTGCAGCCACTGTGTCAATCCATCTTGCTGAGGGCCTTCCTCTTTGTGATTGATCCTCCACTTTACCAAGTATGATATCCTTCTCCAGGGAATGGTCCCTTCTAACAACATGACCAAAGTAGGTGAGACAAAATCTGGCCATTCTCACTCCCAAGGAGCATTCCAGCTGCACTTCATCCTGGACAAATTTGTTAGTTCTTTTAGCAGTCCATGGTACTTTCAGTATTCTTCACCAGCACCACAGCTCAAAAGCATCAACTCTTCTTCAGTCTTCCTTATTCTTTGTCCAGCTCTCACATACATGAGGCGTTTGAAAATACTATGGCTTGGGTTAGGTGCACCTTAGTCTTCAAGGAGACAGCTTTGTTCTTCAGCACTTGAAAGAGTCAAAAAGAGCTCGTCTGCTTCAAGAGACTTGGAGAGTACAACCAAGAAAATCCTATGAACAGTTCTACTCTGAAACACATGGAATTGTCAGTCAGAATCAACTCAATGACAATGGATTGGGCTTAGGTTTAATCTTTCTCACCAAGAGTCTCTGAGCTGAGCCCAGGGCAGACCTTAAATCCTTAGAAAGCAAACCAGGCACAGACCAGTGCTTCTCTGCAGCGCCACCTAGACAAATGTCTTCCTGGCAGATTGAAGAACTACTTAGAGCAGGCTTTGCCTCTGTCAGTCAGCCTGTGGGGTGTCTCATGTTTTTGAGGGCAGGGCAAGTCCTATTTCTATTGCAGCCTTTGGAGGCTCTTCCACTCAAAGCAGGACATCAGAGAGCTCTCCACCTGTTCTAAATTCTTGCATAGATGCCAGGTATGATCCCTGCCTTCAGGGCAAAATTAACCCCTTGACCTTCTCAAGCTTCATCTGATGCTAGCAAAGACTTGTGTCAAAGCTGGCAATTATAAATCATGGCCTCTGGACATGTGCTGAAAGCAAACAGATCAGCTCCTGCACCTTCCTTCTCAGCTGTGTGTGCTGCAACATCCTGCATCCCCTCCAGGGAGACAGAAACCTCCGGTCCCTGTGTCCCTACCCTACCTCAGTAAGCAATACCTTCTAGGAAAGCTGCTAACGAAATAGAAAATCTCCTATTATTTCTGTCTGGAGGTCCTATTACAGTCCAGTTTTTAGTGGCATTGGACTTTCTCAAGGTGAAAGCCCAGGTGTCATCCCTGGTTTCACTGTTTTACCTCCCACATCCAACTCACTGAAAAGTCTCATCAGCTGTATGTCCCAGGTATTTCCTAAGGGTGTTAACTTCCCTCCATCTCACTGCCACCACCCTAGTCAAAACCATCAACATCCTTTTCTCTCTTGTCCTCTGTAATCAGTTCTCCTCCCAATGACAATTGATGCTGAGAACATTCCAACTCATAACAAACCTATGTGTCTCAGAGGAGAACTGTGCTCCATAAGCTTTTCAGTAGCTGATTTTTCAGAAGTAGATCACCAGGCCTTTCTTCAGAGGTGCCTCTGCATTGACTTGAAGCTCCAACCTGCCAGTTAGCAGCCGAGTGTGCTGTTTGCACCACCCAGGAATTCCCCCAACAGCCAGGGTAATCTTTAAAATGGCTGAGTCAGAGCTGGTCACACTCCTGTTACAAGTCCTCCAGGAGTTTCCCAACAGCACTTAGAATCAAATCCCAACTGACTACATAACCCCACGATCTGCCTTTCTGTCTGCTTCCTTCCAACCTTGTTTCCTTCCCATTGTCCTTACTCATGACTCTTCAGTCACACACTGAACTCCTAACTGCACCTGGAACGTGCCAAACTTGTCCCATCACAGGGCCTGGGCCTCTTTTCTCCAACCTCTTTATGTGGCTAACTCTCTATCATGATTCAGTACTTGGCTCAGACTCCCTCCTCAAGCAAGGCAAGGAGACTACCTCTTCTAGTCTCCTGAGCATCCCCTACACATGTTGTTGTTATTGTTGTTAGCTGATGTCCAGTTGGTACCTGACTCATGGAAACTCCACACACAATGGAATGAAACACTTCCCACTCTGTACCAGCATCATAACTGGTTGTAATCTGGCCACTGTGATCCATAGGCTAATTTTTTCAAGTAGATCACTAGGGCTTTCTACCTAGTGCACCTTGTTTTGGAAGGTGCACTGAAACCTGTCCAGCATCACAGCCACATGCAAGTTTGCATTGACAGAGTGGTGGCTGCACTTGCGCTGCATTGGCTAGGAATCAAACCCAGGTGTCCCACTTGGAAGGTGAGAATTCTACTGCTGAACCACCACACACGCTTTATGCTGTTTTGCTGTCACTTGTTGTTATTATGTGCCATTAAGTCGGACCTGACTCAAAGCGACCCCTCCTTGGGTTTCTGAGGCGGTATCACTATGGAAGTAGATTGCCCAACCTTCCTTCCAAGGAGTGGCTGGTGGGTTTGAGCCGCCAGCCTTCTGGTTAGCAGTCAAATGCCTTAGGTACTATGCTACCGGAGCTCCTTCTTAGCACCATCTAAAATTAACCTCTTATTTTATTCACTTGTGGCTATGTGTTTCCACAGTCTCCATAAACACAGAGACTTAACCTTGCCTATCTTATTCACCTTTATATCCCTGAGCCAGGATAGTGCCTGGTAACAAAAGAGAGATCTCTCAGTGAATGGGTTATCTTCCTAGAAGTGCAGTTGGAGTGGATGGAGCCACCACATTCTCCTACTTGTGGGTCAGGATCGGTGTCTGTGCTGGGATGAGATTACACTTTGAACAAAGCTAACTGGCCCATGTAGGAGGCATCTCAGGGGATGTGGTCTGTTGATCCTCCACCTAGGCAGGTTTGCCAGCTAGAGGCCTTGCCTAGGACAGACATACACACACTCCAGAACAGGGAAAAGAGAGTGAGAAAAACCACACTCTGCTTCTTGAGGCTTCTGCCCAGAAGTGACACACATCACATCCTCTGACTTTGCATTGGCCAAAGCGGGGCATGTGGCCTTATCTGAGCTTCACAATGCAGGAATGACTAATTTACCTCTTTTTAATTTTCTCTGTGTCCCTGTGTTCCTTGTCTATTACTTTAATAGTCAGAAAACAGAGCTATATTCAGTAAATAACAAGTTGAACTCCCCCAGACTGGGCTCTGTCCTCTCCTTTATTTATTTTTCCAATTTTAGAAATGATTTATTGACTTCCTGCCATGACAGATGAGGGTTCAGTTCTCCCACACAATTATCCCCCAACTCCAGTCCTCCACTTTTCCTTCTCTTTTGTTTTTTTCTCTCACCCAAGTTAATGTCTGTCTACTCTCTGGTTCGTGGTTTACTCTCCCTTCTCCTCCCAATCCTGGTACCATCAAAGAGTATTTCTTTTTTGTGTGAAAACCTTTTCTTGACTTTTTACAACAGTGATCTCATGCAATATTTGTTCTTTTGTGATTGACTAATTTCCCACAGCAAAATGGGCTCTAAGCTCATCCAGATTCAACATTGCTCTTTAACGTTGCATAATATTCCATTGTTTATGTGCACCATAGTTTGTTGAGGCATTCCTCCGTTCATGGGCATTTGGGTTGTTCTCATCTTTTTGCTGTTGTAAATACTTCTGCAGTGAACATGGGTGTGTATGTATCTATCACTGCCACAGCTCTTAGTTCTTTAGGATATATCCCTAGTAGTCTCTCCTTTAGTTTTCAGGCACAAGTCCCAAGGTGGGGAGTGGGTGGCACCATCAAGTCTGAGTTTCAGAATCTCCTCTCTCCTGAGTTGGAGGATGGATTAGAGAGACGAGGACTAGACACAGAGAGACCAGTTAGAAAGCTGGCTCAGTGGTCCAGGTAAGAAGGAAGGATGGTTAAGGTTGACTCCCAAGGATCTATTTGGGCAGCTGGGTGAATAGAGGTGCCCTTCTCAGAGCTGGGAACATGAAGGAGTAGCCACTGAGGACCCGTTAAGAGTCCCCACAAGGAAGGGTGCATAAAACCAGGGGGAAGGTACGACTCCATTCCAGAGTCCATGAACATATGCTAACTCTGCTTCTAGTGCAGCCAAAGAAAGGGACAGCCCACTGGGTCAGAGAAGGTAGAACCAGTAGAGCCAGAATTGAGGTGAGGCCAGCGAGGCAGTTAGGGCACAAAATTTAAAGAGGTTCTTGCTGCCAGGTCTCAGGGTAATGCAAACATAGAGCTGCACTTAGAGTACCTCCTTAAATTTTGTGCCCTGGGCACCACACTCTAATCCCAGCCCTAAAAAACAAAGTATGTCAGGCCTAGGATGCTCTTCCCGGGGATCCTTTAAACACAGTTTTCCACATGCCAGTGTCAGACTGCCTCTCCAGGATCCCCTACCTGATCTGGCTGACAGGAAACTAACACCAGCCTTCCTGGTCAGACTTCCCCACAGCCTACTCTCTCCATGACCTGCTGCTTTGGACTCCTCTTGTTGTTGTTGTTGTTGTTGTTGTTGTTGTTATGTGCCATCGAGTCAGACCCGACTCATAGCAACCCCTCCTTGGGTTTCCGAGGCAGTATCACTATGGAAGTAGGATTGCCCAACCTTCCTTCCGAGGAATGGCTGGTGGATTTGAACCACCAGCCTTCTGGTTAGCAGTCAAGTGCTTTAGCCACTATGCTACCAGAGCTCCTTCAGTTCTGTCTAAATGCCTGCATCCACCTGCATGGTCTTTACCAACTCACCTGGACACTGGACACCATGAAGGCAGTGGTGGTTCAGTGAAAGAAATTTTACCTTCCATGCGGGAGACTCAGGTTCAAGTCCCAGTCAATGCACTTTGTGCAGCCACTAACCATCTGTCAGTGGAAGCTGGCATGTTGCTATGATGCTGAACAGGTTTCAGTGGAGCTTCTAGACTAAGAAGAAAGGACTGGCGGTCGACTTCTGAAAATCAGCCAATGAAAACTGCAGATCATAATGGTCTGATCTGCAACCAACAGGGAGATGCTGCAAGTCTAGGCAGTACTTCATTCTGTTGGGCATGGGGTCACCACGAGTCAAGACTCAACTCAACAGTAGCTAGCAGCAACAACAACAATTGGACACCACACACTCTTCCAGGACCCACTGAGCAGGCCTGGCTTCTTCTCCTGGGGCCCCTGCTCAGACCCACCTCCACCAAAGAGCATGGCTAAGGACCTCTGTGCAGGCTGCTACGCACACAAAGGTCCTTCTGTGACATACCACAGGAAGCGGTTCCAGGGCCGCCAACTCCCCTGTGCCAATCTATGTCATGCAACGATGGCATTTACACAGGCGGCATACCACCCTTTCCGGAATCTGTAAATATTCTGCTTGGTTACAGAAACCCATAAACACAGTGACACAGAGAGAGGCAGGGCCAAGGCTCAGGCGCCTCCAATTTTTGTTTGAAAAGAAATACCCAGTCCAAAAAGCCACAGAGCAAAACATGCAATCGCTCCTTAAATTTTTTTTTTTAAATGCTGAGACTATATTTGTCACCAGAAGAAGGTGATAGAGTTGGGGTTCTGGGGATAGTCAGCCCCTCTGAAATGCTCTGAACAGCACCACCATCAAGATCACCAAAAGCCACCTTGCCTCCACGTGCCGGCTTCATAATGTGCTGGTGCAGCTCAAACAATGGTAGACTCACCATTGGCCAAAGTTGTAAGCCAGAAATGCTGACATGTGAACAAACGTGCTCAGTCCTCCATCTTTAGCTGGGTCCTTCTCTGCTCCAGAATGGACAGAAGGGGTGAGGTAAAGGGTGTTCCTAGGCCTCCTCCTCCTTTTGTTGTTGTCTTTGTTAACTTACGTTGAGCTCACCTCCAAGTCATGGTGACTCCACGCATGACAGAATCAGGCCATTGAGATCCATAGGTTTTTCATTGCCTGATTTTCAGAAGTAGATCACCAGGCATTTCTTCCTAGTCTGCCATAGTCTCAAAGCTCCAGTGAAACATGTTCAGTGTCATAGCAACACTCAAGACTCCATGGGCACATGAGTAGTGGCTGCACATGAGGTGAATTGGCTGGGAATTGAACCCAGGTCTCCCACAGGTTGTGTTGTTAGGTGCTGTCAAGTTGGCTCCACCCATAGCAACCCTATGTACAACAGAACAAAACTCTGCCCAGTCCTGCACCATCCTAACAATCTTTGCTGTGTTTGAGCTCATGCTTGCAGCCATTGTGTCAATCCCATGTCACTGAGGATCTTCCCCTTTTTTCATTGACCCTCTACTTTACCAAGCATGATATGCTCCTCCAGGGAAGAGTGGTCCCTTCTGATATGAACAAAGTATGTGAGACAAAGTCTGGCCATTCTTGCTTCTAAGGAGCATTCTAGCTGTACTTCTTCCAAGACAGATTTGTTCTTTCTTCTGGCAGTCCATGTTATTTCAGTATTCTTCACCAACACTACAATTCAAATGCATCAATTCTTCTTTGGTCTTCCTTATTCATTGTCTAGCTTTCACATGCATATGAGGTGATCGAAAATAGCATGGCTTGGGTCAGGTGCACCTTAGTCTTCAAAGTGACATCTTTGTTCTTTAACACTGTAAAGAGGTCTTTTGCAATAGATTTACCCAGTGCAATATGTCCTCTGATGTCTTGACTGCTGTTTCCATGGGCATCGATTGTGGATCCAAGTAAATTGAAATTCCTGAAAATTTCAGTCTTTTCTCCTTTTATTGTGATGTTGTTTATTGGTCCAGTTGTGAGGATTTTTGTTTTCTTTATGTTGAGGTGTAATCCATAGTGAAGCTATAGTCTTTGATCTTCATCAGTAAGTTCTTCAAGTCCTCTTCACATTCAGTAAGCAAGGTTGCAACATTTGCATATCTCAGCTTGTTAATGAGTCCTGCGATCCTGATGCTGCTTTCTTTTTCTTACAGTCCAGCTTCTTAGATTATTTGCAGAGCATACAGATTGAATAAGTATGGTGAAAGGATACAACCCTGACACACACCTTTCCTGATTTTAAAACATTCATTATCCCCTTGTTCTGTTCAAATGACTGTCTCTTGGCCTATGTATAGGTCCTTTGTGAGCACAGTTAAGTGTTCTGGAATTCCCATTCTTCACAATTTTATCCATAATTTGTTATGAATCGAATACCTTTGCATAGTCAATAAAACACAGGTAAACGTTTTTCGGTATTCTTTGCTCTCAGCTAAGTCCATATGACATCAGAAATGATATCCCTTGTTCCATTCCCTCTTCTAAAACCAGTTCAAATTTCTGACAATTCATAGTCAATATATTGCTATAATCCTTTTTTGAATTATCTTTAGCAATTATCCCCCACATGGAAGGTAAGAATTTTACCACTGACTGACCACTGCCCTGCTTCCTCTTTTGAATAGTATTAAATTCCTGCATGCCTCCTGAGCCCTTAAAAACACACTAGAGGGCCCTTGCAGGGATCTCTCTTCTTCTCCAGCCTTTCCCAGAGAGGGGGTGTTTCCAGAGTCAGCGGAGTAGAAAAGAGGCACTATCTTCCCACCACTGGCCCTGCCTTATGAGCACCTCAACATGAGCATTTACGAACAGCCTGGTGGGAAAACCAAGCTGGGATTTGCCTGTGGGAGTAGACAATGAGAGAGAGAGCTTGCCCCAGTTCTGGATGGTGGGATCATATCTGACTCAATCATCAGGGCCTTCAGGGAATCTGGAGCAGACTCTCAAACCCCTCTTCTCTCCTGTTCTACCTTGCCCTTTCTGCTTTTTGGCTGCTTTTCCCTGTATATTCCTCGAGTTCACTTCCCCACCAGGACTCGAGCCCATTGGGCCATCAGTAGGGCTGCTAGATAACCGCCTAGTTAAATTTGAATTTCAGATGAGCAAAAATAATTTTTTAGTATAAGGGTGTCCCATATTTTGTTTGCAAAATGTGGCAATTTCAGCCATGAGGCTGGGGGAGGAGTTCAGTCCACAGGGAGCCACAGGCCTCTCTCAGCAGGTACCTCAGCCTTGGAGGACTCTCGTGCTCCAAGTGGTCATCCCAGAGCAGTCATTGTGTTCATAGTGCCCTGTCCAGATGACCAGGTCAGCATGGGAAATGGAAACAAGGATGGAAGGAGGTATCAGGAGAAGAGTACCCTAATGACTTCAGTATGGGAGAGAGTGAATAGAAAGCAGATGGATTGTGAAGACAAATCTAGGTTCAAACCCCAGCTTGGACTCTCTGTTTCTGGCTTTAAAGAAGTCTTTGAACCTCTCTGAACTTCAGTTTCTTCATCTGGAGGTAGAACTACTGTTGCCTGGTTGCAGAAGGAGAAGCACTGCATATAAAGTCCCCAGTACTGAGTAAGCACTGGATAAGCCCCTGGATGATGCAAATGGTTAACACACTCAGCTGCTAACCAAAAGGTTGGAGGTTCAAGTCCACTCAGAAGTGCATCAGAAGTGTGGCCTGGCAATGTTCTTTTGAAAAATCAACCACTGGAAAATGTAACAAATATAGTTCTGATCTGACACACAGAGGGTCATCACAACTTGGAGCTGACTTGTTGGCAACTGGTATTGACTGGTTACCATCATGTTCATTATTAGCGTATTGGTTGCTCTGCCATGAATGAGGTGGACAGAGACCCAGCACTGTGCCTTCTATCAAGGACTTGTGGTTCCCATGGAGAGGTGAGACAACAAACTACCATATAGAGGTTTTTTGTTTTTTTTTTTTTTTTGCTTGGCACAGGGGTTTGACCAGTCCTTGCTCTAAAACAGGCCAAGTGTGGTAAAGCAACCCAGGACTATCATGACTGACCATGAGAGACTGGGCTCAGGGACCCTCAGTGTAGCAGGTGCTTGCCTCTAAGCCCCTCAAGTAGAGAGGAAAGGAAAGAGAGAATATCACAACTTATTTCCCCTACTTTCTACCTCCCCTCCCCACTGCCACCAATGCTGATCTGACCAGAATTCCGAGAATCCCCAAACAGGCCTTGGAAGCCAGCTCTGAGCTCCCAGATAGAGGTAGTCAGCCAGAACAGAGAGACTCATGTGGTCCATCCCAACTCAGAGGTCTCCAGCGAAGGCAATTCTATGGTCTAGGACTTTAGGGAAAGAGCCAGGTGAACAACATCGCTGAGACTTTAGTCCTGGGTCCCTGGCTCATGTCTGGAGCAGGCAGCACTGACCACAGCAGTAAAAGTCAGTCTGACCCACCCCTCATTTGCCCACCATCTGAGAAGCCCAAGTCTTCCAGGATGGCATCAGTGTTGAGGTTCCAATTGCTCTTTGACCCGTCTACTTCTAGGTAGTTTGCACCCTTTGATCAGATGTGGAATTTGCAGTGGCACTGAGAAGGAGTTGTTTACCTGCCCCTGCTGAGGCTAAGTGATTTCCTTAATATTGCAGTTGAAACAACTTCTCTCACTAAAAATTCTTGTTGCTGTTTCTTCCTGGCAGCAGCAGCTATAGTTTCCCGATATAGCATCTAATTTGAACGTATACAAGTATCCTCCCCTTAAAATGCTTAATTATTATGTTCTTCTAAAATACCAAAAGGGATCTTCTCAGCCATCTGAAGTTACTCGGAGGATGAAAGGATAAACCAGCAATTACTGCCATGAGCTCAGATCATGGATGTTCCTCTCAGGCCCCTTGGAGGCATTCAGCTCCAGGACTCCACCTGAGTGCACCAGATGCCCACTCCAAAAACAAATGGCAGGGGTGACATGGTTTGGATCTATGGTGCACCCTCTCCCTTTAGTGTTTTATTATTATTATTATTATAGTAAAATACCTATGACATGAGTATCAGTTTAAGGTGGTGGAAAATTTAGCACCTTTCAGCCAAATAATAGATTGGTTTATAAAATAAACAATATCATCCAATAGGAATGTACTCCCTTAAATAATCAACTACACAAGATGAAACAGTCATCTATTATTTGATTCTCCATCCATGCCTCTCCTCCTATTTTCCTCTGTGCAATTCAGTGTTACTGAATTGTACACATAAAAAAACTGAATTGGTGAATGTTGTTGCTGTTGTTGTTAGGTGCCGTTGAGTCGTTTCCGACCCATAGTGACCCCATGCACAGCAGAATGAAACACTGCCTGATCCTGCGCCAGCTCTACGATCCCTGCTATACTTGAGCTCATCATTGCAGCCACCATGTCAATCCATCTCATTGAAGGCCTCCCCCTCTTTTGTCGACCCTCCACCCTACCAAGCATGACATCCTTCTCCAAGAAATGTTCCCTTCTGACAACATGACGAAAATAGGTGAGATGAAGTCTGGCCATTCTTGCTTCCAAGGAGCATTTCGAATGCACTTCCTCCAGGACAGATCTTTTAGCAGTCCATGGTACTTTCAGCATTCTTCGCCAGAACCACAACTCAAAAGCATCAACTCTTCTTCGGTCTTCCTTATTCATTGTCCAGCTCTCACATGCATATGA
>NW_006921626.1:8199907-8201449 GCF_000298275.1 Orycteropus afer afer | reverse complement strand
CCATAAATCAGGTCCCCTAAATTTGCCTGTAATTTTTCCTTGAAGCACTTTATAGTTTTAGGTTTCACATTTAAGTCTTTGATGCATTTGGAGTTAGTTTTGGTGTATGGTGTGAGGTACAGATCTTGTTTCATTTTTCTACAAATGGATATCCAGTTTTGCCAGCACCATTTGTTAAAAAGATCATCTCTTCCCCATGTAAGGATTTCGGCCCTTTGTCAAAAATCAGCTGACCATAGGTCAATGGATCTATATCTGGGTTCGCAATTCTCTTCCACTTGTCCATGTGTCTGTCACTGTACCAGTACCAGGTTGTTTTGACTACTGTGGCTGTATAATAGGTTTTCAGATCTGGGAGTGTGAGACCTTCTACTTTGCTCTTCTTCTTCAATAGTGCTTTGCTTATCTGAAGTCTCTTTCCTGTCCATATGAAATTAGTAATTGGTTTTCCATATCCTTAAAGAATGTTGATGGGATCTGGATTGGGATTGCACTGAATGTATAGATTGATTTGGGTAGTATTGACATTTTCACAATGTTCAATCTTCCTATCCACGAGCATAATATGTTCTTCCATTTTTGTAGATTTCTTATGGCTTCTTGAAGTAGTGCTTTGTAGTTTTCTTTGTACAGGTCTTTAGTGTCCCTAAAAAAAGAAAAGAAATATCAAACCCACTGCTGTAGAGTCAATTCTGACTCATAATGATCCCCATTGGGTTTCCAAGGCATAAATCTGTATGGAATTAGATTGCTCAGTCTTGCTTCTGTAGAGTGGCTGGTGAGTTTGAACCACCAACCTTCTGGTTAGCAGTCAGATGCCTTAGGCACTAGTGAGATTTATTCCCAAGTGTTTTATTTATTTTTTTTTTTTGGTAGCTATTGTAAATAGTATTGATTTCTTTGTTACCTTTTCAGCAATTTCTTTGCTAATGTAGAGGAATCCAACTGATTTTTGGATGTTGATCTTGTATCCCCTCACTATGCTAAGTCTCTCAATTAGTTAGTTCTACTAGTTTTTTTTTTTTGCTGAGTCTCTTGGGTTTTCTAGGTTTAGGAGCATATCATCAGCAAATATGGATAGTTTGGCTTCTTCCTTACCAATTTGGATGCCTTTGATTTTCCTTTCTTGCCTTACTGCCCTGGCTAGGACTTTCAATACAATGTTGAATAAAAGTGGTGATAGAGGGCATCCTTGTCTGGTTCCTGTTCACAAGGGGAATGGTTTCAGTCTCTCTCCATTGAGAATAATGTTGGCTGTTGGTTTTGCATATATACCCATATTACATGTATTTTTACCACAATAAAAATTATACATATAACAAAACACTTGCCATTTTAGCCATTGTAAATGTACAATTCGGTGACATTAATTACTGTCACTATGTTGTTCTATCAGGAGCTCTGGTAGCATAGTGCCTAAGGCACTTGACTGCTCACCAGAAGGCTGGCGGTTCAAACCCACCAGCCATTCCTTGGAGGGAAGATGGGGCAATCTACTTCCGTAGTGATACTGCCTCGGAAACCCAAGGAGGGGTCACTATG
>NW_006921626.1:8196627-8199327 GCF_000298275.1 Orycteropus afer afer | reverse complement strand
TAGTGCCTAAGGCACTTGACTGTTAACCAGAAGGCTGGCGGTTCAAACCCACCAGCCACTCCTCGGAAGGAAGGTTGGGCAATCTACTTCCGTAGTGATAGTACCTCGGAAACCCAAGGAGGGGTCACTATGAGTTGGGTCTAACTCGATGGCAAATAACAACAACAACAACATTTAAAATAATACTAAAAATAATAATTGTGTTTTGGGTGAAAGTTAACACAGCAAATTAAGTTCTCATTTAACAATTTTGGTACAAATTACTCCGTGACGTTGGCTACAACTTTCCCAATGTGACTGCAGTCTCATTATTTCCATTCTGTCTGTTCTGTTCCTGTTCATCTAACTTCCCTCCCCTCCTTGCCTTCTCATCTTTGCTTTTGGCTAAATGTTGATTGTTTCATCTTGTGTAGTTGATTGTTTAAGGGAGTACACTCCTACCGGGTGATATTGTTTATTTTATAAGCCAATCTATTATTTGGCTGTAAGGAGTCCTCCAGGAGTGGCTTCAGTTCCAAGTTTGGCTCAGTTTCTTGACTTTACTCATCATTGATGGCTGTCCTATTCCATTTTGGCTATATCAAACCAAAAATGTAAAGCCATTGCCATAGAGTCAATTCCAACTCATGGTGACCCCATGTGATACTGAGTAGAACTGAATTCCATAGACTTTCCTTGGCTGTAATCTTTATGGAAGTGGATAGCCAGGCTTTTCTTTCCTGGCCCCACTGGATGGGTTCAAACCACCACCTTTTTATTTGAAGCCTAGAACAAACCATTTGTGCTACCCAAGGACCATCTGTCTGCACCATACATTACGTTCACAATCACTTACCAAGTCAATGACTTTTCCAATCTGAAATGTCACCCTCTATACATAACTCTCATCTCCTTGTCTTATGCCCTCTGCCCCATTATTTCTACTCTGACCTCATTGAGTCATCCTGACTCCCCACCCATGCCTCTCCTGATATTTGTCTCTGCAAAAAGCCTTCTCTGGATGAGAACAAGACTTTCACACATGTCATCTTCCCCAAATTGGCCTGAGAAGCTTCAGTCCTGAATTCAGTTCCCTCCAGGGAATGAGATGTTGTGTCCAAGTTTCTGAGCATAGGCTGCTGTCTCTGCCCTTCCACCATATGGCTGAGCTGGAGAAAACCTCACCAGAGTGGGCACCAGAGCAACTTCATACTGCAGCTCCCTTAAGCATCCTTTCACTTCTCTTTGTTTGGCTAACTGACATTCGGGTTCTAGGACCTTAGGACAACTTCAGTCAGCCCCTTGACTGAGCAAGGAATTCTGTGCAGGAAGTTCACTGGATTCTCCTAGGAGAGAGGTGGTTCATGGACTGTAATGCTGGAACTGCCTGCACAGGCACAGAGAGCTGAATGTGCACAACCCTTCCCAACCCTGGGCCAGGTTTGTCCCTTTGGTAACCTGCTATCAGGTTTGGTGGCGCTATCCAAAAGCAAAACCAAACCCACTGCCACTGAGTCAATTGCAACTCATAATGCCCCCTTAGGACAGAGTAGAATTACATCATATGGTTTCCATAGCTGTAATCTTTATGGAAGCAGATTGCCACGTCTTTCTCCCACAGAACAGCTATTGGGTTGGTGGGTTTGAACGGCCAACCTTTCAGTTAGCAGCTGAGTGCTTAAACACCATGCCACTGAGACTCCTCGGTGGGACTATTACACCACCAGTAAAAGCCAGTTGTCATCGAATTTGACTCCAACATGTGGTGACCCCATGTGTAGAACTGTGCTCCATAATAAGGTTCCAAAGGCTGAATTTTCAGAAGTAGATCAATAGTCATTTTTTTCCAAGTCATCTCTGGGTAGATGCAAAACTACAGTCTTTCAGGTAGCAGCTGAGTTTGTTAACCATTCAAACCACCCAAGCCATTGTGGTCAAGTCGATTCTGACTCATAGTGAATCTAGGACAGAGTAGAACTGCTGCCATAGAGTTTCCAAGGCTGTAATCTTTATGGAAGCAGACTGCCACATCTTTCTCCCTAGAAGCAGCTGGTCAGTGGAATAGCCCACCTTTCAGTTAGTAGCCAAGTGCTTAACCACCACATTACCAGGGCTCCTAGGAACTCCAGTAATCAACAAATATTACAGACAAGGTCTTTGTTTGGTTGTATTACAGAGAAGGTCTTTGTGTGGTTGTTGTTGTTTCCAGAGAGCCACCTACCAGCATATCACTGCCAGCACCTCCTTGAAGTGGACTGGAAGGCATTAATGGAAGCTTTACTTCTTTTGCACAGATGTTGCACCAGTTACTGCAGAAGGAACAAATAACATTTACATATTTTTTTTTCACACAACCAATATATTTCAAATACTTGAGATATTTACATTTTTCTCACTGATGGTATTTCAAACACCAAATGCTCAGAAATACTCCCTTATAATCCAACTAGCTCACTGCATTTGAATATATAATTCTTACTAAGAACACATCTTAAATCAGTTCTTTTTTATTATTATTATTTTTTATTTGGGTGAAGATTTACAGAGCAGATTCACTTTCCATACAGCAGTTCACATACACTTTGTCTCATGACATTGACCACAGTTTACCACAATGCAACAGCTCTCCTCCCACTTCCTCCCCATAGTTACCTCTTCCCAGTGTCCATCCCTCCATGCACTCCTGCCCCTAAGCTGTCTCCCTGTGCATAAGCAGCCCTT
>NW_006921626.1:8182667-8189804 GCF_000298275.1 Orycteropus afer afer | reverse complement strand
TTCTTCATATAGTCCAGCCTCTCAGATTATTTGCTCAGCATTTATATTAAACAAGTATGGTGAAAGGTCAGATTCCTGTGTACTCCACCTGGCCAAGTCCATGTGTATACCCACCGTTTGTGTTGTTGAAAAAAGGTATTTGCAATGAATAAATCATTGGTCTTGCAAAATTCTATTATGCAGTCTCCAGCACTATTTCTGTCACCAAGGCCAAATTTTCCAACAACCGACTATTCTTCTTTGTTTCTAACTTTTCCGTTCCAATCACCAGTGATAAACAACACATCTTGATTGCATGTTTGGTCAATTTCAGACTGCAGTAGTTGATAAAAATCATCAATTTCTCATCTTGGCTTTGGTGGTTGGTACATAAATTTGAATAATAGTAGTATTAACGGGTCTTCCTTGTAGATATATGGATATTATCCTATCACTGACAGCATTGTTCTTCAGGAGAGATCTTGAAACATCCTTTGTGATGATGAATGCCACATCATTCCTCTTCAATTTGTCATTCCCGGCATAGTAGATCATATCTGAATTTTTGAATTAACTGATTCAAAATGGTCAAAACCTGTCCATTTCAGCTGACTAGTGCTTAGGATATCAATCTTTATGTGTTCCATTTCATTTTTGACAACTTCCAATTTTCCTAGATTCATACTTCGTACATTCCATGTTCCGATGATTAATGGATGCTTGCTGCTGTTTCTCTTCCATTTGAATTGTGCCACATCAGTACATGGAGGTTCTGAAAGACTTAACTTTATCCATATCATTATGGTTGGTTCTACTCTGATGAGGCAGCTCTTTCCCAGTCCTATTTTGAGTGCCTTACGACCCAAGGGGCCCGTCTTCCAACACTGTGTTGGACAGTGTTTCCAAGCTATTCATAAAGTTGCCCAGTAATGTATCAGACAGTGTTTCTCTGCTATTCATAATGTTTTCCCTGGCCAATTTTTGAGAAGTGGATGGCCTCCTCCTTCTTCCTAGTCTGTTTTAGTCTGTAAACTGCATTGAAACCTCTGGACCATGTACAATTCTACTGGCGTCTGAAGCACCTGTGACACAGCCTCAAGCCTCACAGCAATGCACAAGCCTCACAGGATGACAAACTGACAGACAAATTTGTCTCCTTTAGCTGTTGGAAATCTCTGCACCCTCCCCTTACCTAATACCTACCTGAAACCTGCCACTCTGTGGTCTCCAGCAGCTCCCTCCTTTTCCTGGCTCTAGGGGGCTTGGGGCCTGCCTTATTTCCTGCCCCTTTTTACCTGACTATCCTGCTGTTCCTGAGGTCCCCAAGGCCACTCCTGCTCCCTCCCTTTTCTGGCTCTAGGGGACCAGGAAATCCTTATTTTATATATGAGGAAATTAAGGCACAGAGAGGTTAAGGAATTGGGCCAAAGTCACACAGCTATAAGTGGAGGAACTGGGTGTACCCAGTCAGTCTGGCTCCAGAGTCTGCATTAGAATCCACAGTCCAGGAGAATGGTTGTTCCTCTAAGCTGCCATCAAGTCATCCCCAACTCATGGCAACTTCATGCACAAGGGGATTCAGAGTTTTTAATTGACTGATTTTCAGAAATAGATTATCAGGCCTTTCTTCCTAGTCTATCTTAGTCAAAAAGCTCCACTGTTCTGCATCACAGCAATATGCAAGCCTCCACTGACAGACAGTTGGTGGCTAAACATGAGGTGCACTGGGCAGAAATTGAACCCAGGTCTCCTGAATGGAAGCAAAGAATTCCATCACTGAACCACCACTACCCTCAGGAGCAGGAAAAGCCTAAGGGATGTCTAAAGCAGAAGACCCACAGGGCCACTGCTCTGGACTTTTACTTTTCACAACAAGGTGAGAGCATGTCATCTCAGGAAGGAAGGCCCACTAGAATGTGAGGTTTAAAAATACAGCAACTTTCCTCCCATCCGCCGGGAGGAAGAAAAAGCCAAGGAAGGCTCCCGAAAGAATGTGATCAGATCCTGCTGTCCACTTGGGTTTTTTTTTCAACAACTATCACAGGATGGGGCTTGTTCACCCTCTGATGCCATTGGAGGGATTTAGCTGTGTTCTGAGAGCATGTGCCCAGATGTCTGGCTGTTAACCAAAAGCTGGAGGTTCAAGTCCACCCAGAGGTACCTTGGAAGAAAGCCCTGGTGATTTACTTATAAAAAATCAGCCATTGAAAATCCTATGGACAATTCCACTCTGACACACACAGGGTCACCATGAATTGGAATTGACTCGACAGCAACTGGTCAGACTCTTTGAGGGCAAGGATACAGTCTCACTCACCTCTATACTCCCTACTGGTAGCATAAGGTAAGTGTTCGATTGTTGCATTAATAAATGGACTGTTTAAATGACTAGAAAGATTTCAGAGTGCTCAAATCATGGTCCAGTAAATGCTCCAACCCCAAACAGACTCATTAACAGCAACCAGCATTTCCCCATGGCCAGCACAGAGCCCACCTGGCTGGTGGTTGAACTCCTGGCTGCATGGGGCCTGGAGCTTTGAGGATATCAGAAATCAGAAAGGCACATCCTTCAGCTGAAACAGAAACCAGCTGAAGCTACCAGAGCTTCCTAAGGAAGGGTGGGCCCAGCCCAGATAGGAATGAGGCCAGGAGCAGGAAGGTGAAGCAGGGGGAGGAAAGGGCAGGGCCAAGGGCTGGCCCCGGGGGAGAGAAGTCTCTAATGACAGCCACATCTGATCTTCCTCTCCTTCCTGTTAATCCCAAATCACAACAATGTGAAATCTGAGCAAGTGTGAACGCTCTGGGCTCCAGCTGTTTTTTGTATCAAGTCCCAATTCCAGCCTGCCACAGATGGACACCCTTCCCCCTCCTCAGGATGCAGTGGCTGTGGCCTCATCCCTGCAAAATGAGGAAAGACACTCACAGGCTCAAAGTTCACGCATGGGGTTGTGAGGGGAGCCCACCCGGCTCTTTTAGCTCTGCTGCATCATGGCTCTGAGTCAGCCCTATTTCTATCCCTTTGGTCCTCCAGTTCTGCATTTCTGCTCTTGTATGTTTCACTGGGCCTTTGGATGCAAAGTAGGCAGGTGGGGAATGGACAGGTGCAGCTGTCTCCCTAGGACCTGGGCCCAGGGAGAAGGCCAGCCAGGCCACCTAGCAACTGTGAGCTATGGGGCCATCCCCAGCCTGGTCATGGCAACAGGACTGGAGTCAGTTGGGAGCAGCTCCACTGCTGGGCTGGATTAGCAAGAGAAGCCAACAAAGGCAGCTTCAGGGGGATTATCAGGTACATTAGATGCCCCGATAGAAATTGCTCTTAAGGAGGAAGTGCCTGGGGCCAGAGTCGTTTGGGGAAATGTCTGCTGGCACCTGATGTCAGAATCATGGCACCATGCAGCTCAGGCTCCTATTACCTTGGGTTGAATTAACTCCTTGAATAGGGGCCGGAGGTGGAGTAAGGCAATAACAGGCCAGGTCAGGATATCTTCCTGCTTCCTGTAAGAGACCGAAACCATCCAATCACTTCTTTTTTTTTTTTTTTTTTTTTATCTTCAAATCTTGTCAAGGCCTAGCCCAGGATGCCGACAGGTAAGTAGGTGGGCACTATATGGATTTTTCTCCCATCTATCAGTTTGTCATAGTGTGGTAGCTTGTGTATTGCTGTGATGCTGGAAGGTATGCCACTGGTATTTCAAATACCAGCAGGATCTCCCATGGTGGACAGTTTTCGGAGGAGTTTCCAGACTAAGACAGACTGGGAAGAAAAGTCTGGCAATCTACTTATGAAAATTAGCCAGTGAAAATCCAATGGATCACAGCAGAATATTGTCCAATATAGTGCTAGAAGATGAGCCCTTTAGGTTGGAAGGCACTCACGATACACAGTGGCCTAACCAATGGACTCGAGCACACCAACAATCATAAAGATGGCTCAGGACCAGGCAACGTTTCATTCTGTTGTACATGGGGTTGCCATGAATTGGACCCAATTCAATGGCAGCTAACAACAATTATCTGGTTTTAGAGCTGAAAAGGATGTTGGTAGTTTCATGAAATAAACACATATTGGAGTTCCCTTCCCAGCCCTCCTTCTCCAGCCATGCACCCCCATGCTGCTCTGTAAGAAGCTGGAGTGTCTTTCTTCCCTCACTTCCCTGGCCGCAGTGAGGAACACCTGGCCCATGAGAACCAACTCAGAGTTCAGGCTGGGTCAATCAGGTTTCACTTCTGAAATTTTGTAGTTGCAAAACTCTGACAGAATGGGTCGATCAGCTGCTGGAGCTGGACTTGTGGGGTGATGTGGACTCCAGGGCAGAGGGTACTATTTTGGCAGAACCTCAATAGGCCATGTGCAGACAGAGCGGAGGAAGCCAATGCACAGATACAGAGAGAAAGAAAAGAGAGAGATGAAGAAACAGACACAGAGACAAGTAGAGGTGAGGCCTCATTTTGCTTCTGTAAGAGAGAGAGACTGAGGCTGGGAGGGAGCAGCTTTCTTGGTTCCAACCCTTCAGGAACCCTGCCATGGGGTTCTGTGAGTCACCCTAATATCCTTTCACAAAAACTTTCCCTCTATATTTAAGGTATATTTACCAGCTACATTGATCAGCTATCTTGTTATCTGACATTTCATATTTATGACAATAGTAAAAAATCTATCCAATTATGTTGTGCATTGATGACTTATGTCTGGCAGTAAGGAATGCCAAGGTGCAAGGCTGGCTGTGATGGTTAAGGTTTTATGTCATCTTGGCTGGGCTGTGATTTTCAGTGTATGGCAGTTATGTAATGATGGAATTTGGCAGTTATGTAATGATGTAGTCATCCTCCCTTTTGTGATCTGATGTAGTCAGTCCTCCGTTTTCACATAACACTTATTTTTGCATAATGACCTGGTCTTTGGAACCTAACAACATCAATTAGTGATTGGGTTTTATAAAAGCCCTGGTGGTACAATAATTAAGTGCTCAGCTGCTAACTGAAAGATTGGTAGTTCAAACCCACCTAGTGGCTCTGCAGGAGAAAGACCTGGAAATCTGTTCCTGTAAAGATTATAGCCTAGGAAATTCTTTGGGGAAGTTCCACTCTGTTCTATAGAATCATTGAGTCAGAATTGACTTTATGGCACCTAACAACAACAACATATTTAAGTAGTCTGAGTTGGCTTTTGTTGCATAAGGGTGCATCCTTCAAGTAAGATTGGGTCATGGGGTGGCCAAGGCCATGCAGCCAGGCAGCTCTAAGCCTTGAGGCCAGGTCAGCTCCAGGGATGTCCTGTCTGGTTGGAGCCTCTCACCCTGTCCTCATGGATCCTGGTAGCAGGAGCACAGAGATCACATAAAGACCTTGGCTCAGCTCTGATTTGAGTTGTCTACATCCCACCAGGTCTGAAGCCTGCCTGCTCCCTCCAGAACCCATGGTTTCCTTTGGCCCACTGACCCTCTGACCACTCACCAGCTCTCGGAGGAACTTACAAGAGATGAAGCCTGTTGCCCTCCTGCTCCAGCTCCTTTACAACATCAGGGAACAATTGTGCTTTGGCCACAGGCTCGCTAAATATCCAGTTTCCAGGAAAGGTGGGCTACATTATTTGAACCTGAAACATGCCAAAGGTCATGGGATCAGTGAGAGAAAACTGAGAAGCCT
The DNA here is from genome assembly GCF_000298275.1 of Orycteropus afer afer. Lineage (NCBI taxonomy): Eukaryota > Metazoa > Chordata > Mammalia > Tubulidentata > Orycteropodidae > Orycteropus > Orycteropus afer. The sequence goes on along the minus strand of NW_006921626.1, from coordinate 8,184,179 downwards.
ATAATTTACTGAGAAGAGCTTGGCAGACAGAAACCACCAGCTCTCTACAGTGTGTCTGTTGGGGGTGGGGGACTGGGATGAAGAGTCACCACCCCCTGCAAAGTGACTCTCTCTCACATGAGTGTGCTTGCATCTGAAGATCAGAGTGCAGGGGCCAGAGGCTGCCAGACTTCACGAGTTTCTGTTCCAGTTGAGCTGGATCCAAACTGACCCCGAGAACAGCTTCTGAGATGTAGCGGCTGTTTCTGAGCTCCTGAAGCTCCAGAGGGAGTTGCTGGGTGACGCAAATGTTTAACATGCTTGGCTGCTAACTGAAAGCTTGGTGGTTGGAGTCCACTCAGAGGCACCTCAGAAAAAAGGCTTAGTAAATAGACTATCAAGCATAACCCAATATGCACAAACAGCAGAAGATAAATTAGATTATTGGCATCTTCTCTAAACTAAATTCTTATGTACATCAAAAGACTTCTCCAAAAGAGTAAAAAGAGAACCCACAGAATGGGAAAAAATATTTGGCAATGATGTATCTGACAAAGGACTTATCTCTGAAATTTATAGAAAACTCCAATACCTCAACATCAAAAAGACAAACAATCCAGCTAAAAAATAGACAGAAGACATGAACAGATATTTCACCAAAGAAGACATTCAGGCAGCCAACAGAAACATGAAGAAATGTTCCCAGTCATTAGCCATCAGAGATATGCAAATCAAAACAACCATGAGATACCATCTCACCCCAGCATTAACAGCAAAGTTCAACAAGACATAAAATAACAAATGTTGGCGAGGATATGGAGAGATTGGGACTCTCATACACTGCAGGTGGGACTGTAAAATGACACAAGCACTGTGAAAATTGCTATGGCGATTCCTTAAAAAGTTGGAGATAGAAATAGCATTTGACCCAGCAATCCTATTACTAGATATATGTCCTAAAGAAGTAAGAAGCAGGACCTGAATAGATATATGCACACCCATGTCCATCACAGCACTATTCACAATAACAAAGAGATGGAAACAACATAAGTGCCCATCAACCAAGGAATGGATAAACCAACTATGGTACGTACGCACGATGGAATACTGTGCAACCCCAAAAAGTAGTGTAGAATCTGCAAAATACCACATAATGTGGATGAAGTTGGAGGATATCATGCTGAGTGAAGTAAGTTAATCACAGAAGGACAAATATTGTAATTACCTGCTATTTTAAAAAGTCAAGGAAAGGTTTATACATAGAAGGAAAATATTTTGTTGGTTACCAGGAATGGGAGGGGTGGGGATGGAAAATTTCTAGATAGACTGAAAAAAAAAGATATATGTAGATGTTGTTGTTGTTGTGATAGATACCAAGACATATATGTATCTATATTTATAGATAGATGGATAGATGTGTACCACCAACCTTCTGGTTAGCAGGTAAATGCCTTAGGCACTACACCTCCAGAATATATATATATATATCTGGTAGCATAGTGGCTAAAGCACTTGACAGCTAACCAAAAGGCT
>NW_006921626.1:8172318-8180152 GCF_000298275.1 Orycteropus afer afer | reverse complement strand
AACTTTTAACAAAGTGCTTCTGGAGCTACAGAGATACCAGAGGCTATAAACATAAAAACTGCAATTCAGGGCAGATATGTTTGGAGTATACTTGACTAAATAATATTTACAAAGTTCCAGGTGCTAGAGTCTTGGTTGACCACCTCTGCAGAGGTTGGACTTTGCCAGGATGGCTCTAGATAAGAGGATTTTGGGTGATGATAAGTTTCCTTGAAACTATTTTAAAATATAGGTACAGTGAGATTGCTCCCTGCATTCCTCATGATACTATGTGATGGCTGATCCTCTTCTGGAATGAGGAAACATGAAGAACTGGCAGAAGTTAAGAACTAGGTGAAACTGATAAAGCAGTTAAAGGGGCTTCACCTCAGCTGTGCAAGCACAGTGTACAAAATTTCTGTTTAGTGGTAAACTTTTGATGTCACTAGCCCCAAAACACATCCCCTGGTGGCCATGCCACTGCACCCCACTGATGCTAATTAGTTCTTAAAAATGCAACTATTTCCCTCTTAACCATATGGATATGTGTGACTTATTTGTTTTGAAGTATATAAAAATGAAAGCAGCTTATCATTCAGGGAACTCAATCTAAGGCCAGGTCCTCCAGGATCCTTGTTCATGTGCTTACAATAAACACACTTTGCTCTTTGCAAAAAAAAAAAAAACTCTATGGAGCACAGTTCTCCTCTGACACACATGAGGTTGCCATGAGCTGGGGTCACCATGTATCAGAGTTGACTGGACAGCAACTGGTATGGAGCTCTAGAGAGCTGTTGGTGGGCTGAGGATCCCTGTAATTCTGGACTTTACTTAGATATCCAGGTTAAACCCCTGAGCCTTTTGGGCCTCCCCAAGGTCTTAGGGGAGGTTTCCTTCAGAGTCACCCCCCAACCTTCTGGAGAAAGCCCTAGTCTCACTTCTCCCAGTGCAAACCTCAGTTTATCTGCTAGACACTATCTTGTGAAAATCTCCAAAGTTCAGAATAAAAAGATGTTGTGGGTAAAGGAGAGGTAGTGTTTACAATGAGGCAAAAGAGGATGCTAGATGGTGGGTCTGTGTTTCCAGTTAGAGAAGTAATAGGAAAGGTGGTTTATTTGCAGGCCAAATCTCCAGATTCCAGTTCCTTGAAAAGTAACAGAGTAAGGCAAGGGACTGAGGGATGTGAGGAGGAAGGAACTTGCTGTTTTTTTTTTTTTTTTTTTTTTGGCAGCCTTAACAAAATACTACAAACTAGGTGGCTTATAACAATAGAAATTCATCATCTCACAGTTCTGGAGGCCAGAAACCCACAATTAAGGTGTCAGAAGGGCCATGCTCCCTCTGAAGGCTCTCAGGGAAGATTGTCCCTTGGCTCTTCCTAGCTTTTGGTGGTTCCTGGCAGCTCTTGGCTTATAGATGCATCACTCCAGCCTCTGCCTCTGCCTCTGCCTCATTCACATGGCCATCTTCCCTCTGTGCCTGTGGCTCTTCTCCTCCTTTTATAAGGGCACCACTCATCGTATAGGATTAGAATCCATCCTACTCATGTTAACTGAAAACATCTTCAAAGACCCTACTTTCAGACAAGGTCTCATTCACAGGTACTGAAGTTAGGACTTGAACTCATCTTTTTTGGAGACACAATTCAATCTGTAACACCTACTATGTGCCATTTACTCTTTGTAATCTTCTTATAAAGTGTTATTACTCATCTCCTGCTTTTCAGATGAGGAAACTGAAGCTCAAGGAATAAAGTACTGTGTCCACAGTCCCTAGGAGAGGTAGTATTTAAGCCCAGGCCTGTCTGCTATGACCACACTAGCTGATATGCCATGATCTGACACCCTTCTCATTCTTCCACCATCAAGCCTTGTATGAAAGTCCTGACATTTCGATGGTTTGTCCTTCAACCCTAGTTCATCCAGTCAATGAGATTTATAGAGAAGAATGAAAATGGGAGGGTGAGTGCTCATGACAGTTGGAGAGCAGCTGAGCCTAGGCAGAGCTGCCCAATAAAGTAGCCACTAGGCATATGTGGCCATTTAAACTTAAAATTAATTAAAATTAAAAATTTGACTCTTCAATCACACAAGCCAATTTCAAGCGCTTCATAGCTACATGAGGCTAGTGGCTACAGTATGACTGCTCTCAGCTGCTGTCAAGTTGATTCCAATGCATGGTAACCTTATGTAGAATAGAATGAAACATTGTCCAGTCCTGTGTCTTCCTCATGATCATTAGTATGTTTGAGTCTGTTGTTGCAGCCATTGTGTCAATCCATTGCATTGAGGGTTCCCCACAGTTTTGCTGACCATCTGCTTCATCAAACATGATGTCCTTTTCTAACAATTGCTCTTCCCTGATGACGTGTCCAAAGTAAGTGAGTTGAAGTCTCTCCATCCTCACTTCTAAGGATATTCTGGCTGTATTTCTTCTGAGACTGATTTGGTCACTCTTCTGGCAGGCCATGGAATATTCAATACTCTTCACCATCACCACAACTCAAATGCATCAATTCTTCTGTGTTTCTCTCTCATTGGATAATGCTGACTGAGGGTTAGGATCAGGCCCTCTGACCATTGGAGATAATGTTTTCCAGGGCTGCCCTGTTGCCTAGTCACAGGGAGAGATCATTGCCCTCTCCTCAGAGGACTCTCTGTTCCAAAGGATTCCTACAGGCCCCTGTGTCAGATCAGGCTCGCTTTGCATTTTCAGAGGGTCCCTGCAGGCCTAGATGACTGCAGATTTGGTGGGAGTCTTGTATGTGTGTAAAAATGGCCAGTTAGGTGGGCCAGACTCCCAGCTGGTGTCCACAGCTGCAGCCAGGATCCAACCCTGGCCTGTGGTTCCTGATTGCCTCATGGAAGGCGGGTCATCAAGTGACCACTATGTCCCCTTAGGCCCTGTCCTCTAGGTCTCTGCAGAAGAGGGACATTGATCATGAGATGGTCCTGCTAGGGACAGGTCACTTCTACTCATTTTCCTACCCTCACAGCTGGGCCATAGCTTCTGAATGACCTGGGTCAAATAGTCCTGCATAGCCCAAGGAGGTTAGCTTTACCATCTCTGTTTACATGATACTCAGAAAGGTAAAGGAGATGGCCTTGGATCCTATTGGTAAGGGGGCAGTCTGGATTTGAATCTAGATCCAGCTGGTTCTTCTTGGATGGTTCCTCTAAACATGTTCAGCTGTTAACCAAAAGGTTGGCAGCTTGAGTCCACTCAGAGGGTCCTTGGAAGAAAGGCCTGGTGATCTACTTCTGAAAATTAGCCATTGAAAACCCTGTGGAGCACAGCTCTACTCTAACACACATGCAGTCAACTCAATAGCAACATTTTTTTTTTTTCCTTTTTACCCCTTCCCCTTGAAGTCTGGTCTAGAAGAGGATCAGGACCCCACTTGAGTCCTGAGAGTGTCTTGGTCATTGGTTCACAGGACAAAGTGTGCTCCAGTCCTTCCTCTTGTGGGTCTGGAAAGATCCCTAGCAGGACCATCTCATGATCAATGTCAGGATATCCCTTCCTTCCCGTCAAAAAGAAATATCTCATTCAGGAATTTCCAGTGCTGGGCAGCCTCCTGTTTACTCCCCCCACCCTGCTCCCACCACACAGATAAGGAAGAGCAGTCCCTTCTGCTCCTCACACCAGACACGTTTCCTGCTGGGCTCCAGCAGCCATTTCCTCAGTGGACTTTTTCCCAGGGGCTGGGAGTAGATTCTCACAGAACTCAATAGGGCCTTCATCTTGAGAAAAGAGGGCAGAGTGAGCCTTAGAGAAATCCCAGCAGGCAGGAAAGTGGCAGAGGGGCCCTATGCCTTCCTGTAAGAAAAACCCAAGAGGATCTGGACTTTCCACGGAAGAATAGCTGCTTCTATCTTGCCATGGCCTCTGCACCTTTGCATTTAATGGGAACCATGAGGCTGGGTGAAGGAGCTCTGGTAGTGTAGTGGCTAAGGCATTTGACTGCTAACCAGGAGCCTGGTGGTTCAAACCCACCAGCTACTCCTTGGAAGGAAGACTGGGCAATCTACTTCCATAAAAATGTATCGCCTTGGAAACACAAAGGGGGTCACTATGAGTTGGAACCAACTCGATGGCAGTGAGTTTGTTTTTTTTCTATCTTTCTTTCTTTTTTTTTTTTTCTTTTCCTATGAGGCTGGATGAGACGAGATGAGAAGCTGACCACCCCAACTATCCCCCCAGCTAGCTGATAGAGTGGAACCCGTCTGAGAAGACACCTCACATATGTGCAGAGACAGGTGATGACATGACCTTGCAACAGGCACCAGAGAGTCACTCCAGGGATGGCAAACTCCTCCAGCCAGCCCAAGGCTTGTCCGTACAGCAGGCTCCATGTCACCAGGCAAGGCTGAGGTCACTGGCTGACTGTGATACTCAGAGACTTTGCTTTCCTAACATAGCACATAGATCAGTCATGTGCTTTTAGCTTAAAAGCCCTACCCCATTTCTCTTCCCCACCCTCAGCAGCTCCCAGAACCTAGACCCTGTGCTGGATTGAACTTCCTTCTTGGCAGTAGAACTTTTCCACTCAGCATTTAATTGTTGGCCTCTTGGTTTTGATTTTTGCTTTAACAAAGCTTTACTCATTACATAAATAGAAATAATTCTGTCTGTAAATCCAGAGATGGCGGAGCTTGCTGTTTGTTGCCGTCGAGTCTTCTCTGACTCATCGCAATGCCATGTACAGCAGAAAAAACTGTCCAGTCCTGCACCATCCCCATGACCATTGGATGCTTGAGTTCATTGTGGCACTGTGCATGTTGAATGCCTTCCAACCCAAGGGGCTCATCTTCCAGTGGTGTATCAGACAAGGTTCTGTTGTGATCCATAGAGTTTCACTGGCTAATTTTCACAAGTAGCTCTCCAGGCTTTTCTGTCTAGACTGTTTTAGTCTGGAAGCTCTGCTGAAACCTGTCTACCATGGGTGACCCTGCTGGTATTTAAAATACTGGTGGCATAGCTTCCAGCATCATAGCAATATGTGAGCCACCACAGTAAGACAAACTGGCAGATGGGTAGTGGTGGCAACATCTACAGAACCATAAACCCACAAGACTGGCCTCGTGACCTTAGTGGAGGTATTCTCCAGCCCACCTTAGCCCTAACCTCTGACAGGCCCAGTTCTCCTAAATTGTCTTGGGCAGATGGGAATCCAGCTCAGGGTTTCTCCCTTGAGATATAACAACCCTAGTGAATAGCAACCTGCATTAGAAGCTTCTTTCTATGTTAGACTTCAGACTCCACCCCTACTGGCAATCCCAGTTGGCTTCCCTTTGCCTGTTTGCACCTTCACGCAAGTGACCCGTGGCCCCACATAACCCTCATCCATTTGTGTGAAGTAAGGAGGGTCCCACAATGACTTGCAATCCAGTAGTTCCCTCTCAGAGCTAACTCCACAGCAAGAGCGGTGTGTTCAGGGGAAAGTGCTCAACTTTGGTCAAGCATGAATTTGTACTGCTGAGCTTGGCCTGCTCCAAGGTGGACCCCTGGGCAGAAGAGATCTGTGGGGGTAGGTAGTGGTGGATAGGACCCGGAGCCCCGTTGAAGCTATCATTTGAGAATCCTAAGATCAATCCACTCACCAATAAGCCCTTGTTAATTTAAGTTCAAGGAGAGCTATCAAAGGATGACTTGAGCCCTCAGTTGGCCTGATCCAGATTTGGGGCTAATCTGGGGCTGACCAGGACATTCTTGGACCTCTCAAACAAGAGGGCAGGAGGTCCACGGTAGGCCCTGGTCAGACTGACTCCAAGAGCCCTAGAATGTGTGTGTGTGTGTGTGTGCTTTTTCCCCCCCACCACCCCACCCCTCATCTTCCTGAAGTGACATCAAGGCACAGGCCTGTGTTGTCCCTGTGTGGCACTAGTTTCCTAAACCCAAAGGTTTTTTCAGATATCTTGGTGGGGCAGGGATGGAAGGGTGGGAGGTTCAAGATATAATAGCTCCAAGTATACAACTGTGGCTTAATAAGCACTTGTTATTTGGTTACATTTAGATAATTCATGACCAGCCTCAGCTATTGCCCTACCTTCAGTGCCATGTATTCAGAGAAAAGCTTGTCTAAAGTATTTCTCAGTCCTTTGGCACTTTGACAATGAAGGAGTTTAGATAATGTTGTCTAGTGGCAACATTTGCAAAGTGACTAGCGAGAGGGGATGCTCAGGAGACAGGGAATCCTTGACAATGTATGAATTTGGGCAAATCACTTAAACTTTTTGAGTCTCAGTTTCCTTTTCTGTAAAATAGGACTAATAGTCATCTCTACCTCGTTCTCTGGAGAAGGATATCGTGCTTGGTAAAGTGGAGGATCAGCGAAAAAGGGGAAAGCCCTCAATGAGATGGATTGACACAGTGGCTGCAATGATGGGCTCAGGTATAGCAAGAATTGTGAGGCTGGTGCTGGACTGGGCAGGGTTTCATTCTGTTGTACACAGGGTTGCTACAGTCAGAGCTGACTCGATGGTCCCTAACAACAACAACCTCATTTGGTGAATTTTAAGGGTTAAATTACTTGATACGTACAAAACACTTGGTCCAGTGATTGAGTACCGAGTAAGTGCTCAATAATTTCCAGCCAAGATTATTAATTATCAACATGGACAAAGGAGCAAGCCCAGGTCAGGGGCAGCAGGCTGTCTGAAATCTGTCTGAACTTTTGTCTCAGAGATGTGCTCCTCTTGCTTGCATTAACAGATCATACTCTTTTAATAAAACCAAAGATCATTAATGATGTCTTCTCATCTGTCCTTCTTCCCTGCCTTGGTTCACACTCTTCTTTTTAGGATGGGTATATCTTTCAAGGAATTAGGCATAGCCCCAGCCTCTATATCAACAGTTATGCTTGTTAGTGGAGTTATTCCCACTGTTAGCATTTGCTGGGAAGTAGATGTTTCAGAAGCTATGAGGTTTAGTCATTATTATTAGCATATTTGGAATTGTTACTGATTAATAGAAGATACACCGGCTTTGGGGCAGAGTTGAAAACTCCAGGGAAGATCATGAACATGATTGGAGTTCACTGACCTTCATAAAGCAAGGCCAAGCTGTGAGCAGAGGGGTCAGAACACCCTTCCTTCATCTCACTCTTTCTCCTTCCTTAGTTGGAGCTAAGAGTGCTTACGTGATTAGAATCCTCCCCCAGTGTCCTTAGGGTTCCTGTGTTATATCAATCACAGTTGAGAGTTGCAGGTGATTATTTATTTTAGCTGGTTTTCAGCAGAAGAGGATTTATTAAGGAACATCAGACATATCACTGGAGTGGTTTTGCTTTTGAAAAATTCCTGAGCATTATCAGACCCTCAAAATGAATATGAAACAAATCCTATGAGGAAATTTACATATAAATAAATAGTAAATAAAAAACTAGAAATATATATATATATATATATATATATATATACACACACACACAGTATTTTAACACAAATAATATACGTGTTATATGTTTTTTAGAAACTTCATTAGTTTCCTATGTGCTCTATATGTTATATATGTGGGTTATATGTGAAAAATACAATATATACCTTGAATAAAGAGGAATAGGTTAGTGGATCTATTTCTAAAGATATCAGGAGACAGTTTATAGTGTGGATTGATTTAATTTAAATAAGGATGTACATAACAGTTACTTGTAAACTACAAAAAAATTCTACAATCATAATATAAAGGATAATTTAAAAATATTTAGCTTATAAAATTGGAGTTGAAAATACAGGCAGTCACCAGGTTACAAACGAGGTCTGTGCCTTCAAGAATTTGTAGGTAAGTCAGAGCAGGTGCACGAGGATTTTATTTAGCCTTACTTTAAGGGTGAAAAAAAAAAAAAAAGGAGCTC
>NW_006921626.1:8171435-8172218 GCF_000298275.1 Orycteropus afer afer | reverse complement strand
TGTGTGTGTGTGTGTGTGTGTGTGTATACATATATACTCTGGTGGCCTAGTGCCTAAGGCATTTGCCTGCTAACAAGAAGGGTGGTGGTTCAAACCCACCAGTCATTCTGGAAGACTGGGTAATCTACTTCCGTAAAGATTTACTGCCTCAGAAACCCAAAGGGGGTCACTATGAGTCAGAATTGACTCGATGGCAGATGGCAGTGAGTTTGGTTTTTAATTTAGTGCGTCTGCGTACCAGATGAGTCACACTGGCTTCCTGTCATCCTTTGGGGCTTAGGCAGAGGGGAGAGTGTTAGTTCTCAGCAACTTTGTTCCTCTCTGTCCCACTGCACATGTCCATGGGCCAGAGTTAATTTTCAAATTGTTTTCTAAGACACATTAATGCATTTATCACCTGTTTCTAAGGAAATAGCAGGAAAGAATATTTTTTGTTCCATTCAGTTCTTAAGGAACAGAACTTATTTTATTTAATCATCTGTCTCCAACCAGGGTCCTATTTTTCTTAACCAAGGTGGGGAAATAGTTGAGTAATTAAGTTTACTTATTTATTCCCAACTGGGGTCCTATCTGTTCTAATCATCTGTCTTAACCAGGGTGGGGGAAATAGTTGAGTTTTGACTTTACTCAGTTTCATATACTCTCAACAACAACAACAAAAAAAAAAATTAGGAAAACTCTATGGAGCCCCAGATATAGATCCATCGACCTATAGTCAGCTGATCTTTGACAAAGGCCCCAAATCCATTAAGTGGGGAAGAGAATGTTTGTTTAATAAATGGT
>NW_006921626.1:8135708-8169239 GCF_000298275.1 Orycteropus afer afer | reverse complement strand
CCAGTGGTGTAGTGGGTAAGGCATTTGGCTGTTAACCAGAAGGTCAGTGGTTCAAGCCCACAAGCTGCTTCCTGGGAGGAAGACAAAGCAATCTACTTTGTAGATTGTAGTAAAGATTTACAGCCTTGGAAACCCAATGGGGGTTGCTATGAGTTGGAATTCACTCAAAGGATGGTTGGTTTTTTTTTTTTTTTGGCAGGGGGGCATGGTTTTAGTGAAAGAAAAGGAGCTCTGGTGGCTGGCTGCTAACCAAAAGGTTGACAGTTCAAGCCCACCAGCTGCTCCCACCAGCCATGGGAGAATGAGGTAGCCTGCTTCCGTAGACATTTATAGCCCTGGAAGCCCTATGGGGCAGTGCTACCCTATCCTATAGGGTCCCTCAGAGTTAGAATAGATTCAATGGTAGTGGTTTTGGTTTTAGTGCAAGAAAAGGCTCAAAGTCCTTTCAGTGATTTAAAAGCTGCAAGGACAGCAAGTGAAGGTGATTGTGATGAAGAATTTACTTCAAGTATGAGTTGGTTCAATCTTTTCAAAGTGAAGGCAAATTTCCATAACATTAAAGGGCAAGTACGAGTTGTCCATAAGCTGGACATACATAACCTGGGATCTGCCTGTATGTGGTACCTGAGAATATAGTGGTCAAGGACACAACTCTTGGAATAGACCTTATTTTAAAACAGTGCTGGTCATAGTGAGGCAGACTGGAGTGAGATAATGTTTTTATTATATTGAAGTATTTGCAGCAAATATATACACTGAACACATGTATCTACACACACGTTATTATACTACACAACATATACAATATTTGAAGCAATACAAGCACATATATACATAGCATATATATGACATTGAATAGGCTAACAAAGGATGTCCTGCTCCAATCTTTGCAGGATGTGCTTAAACAAACAGCAAAGAATGACATGATTAGCGGAACAACCACTGGAATAGTAATGTTTGCAAAGTAGCATTTTATAAAGCTCTTTAATGTGCCTCATTGCATTGCAACCTCGTACCCCTGCCCCCCCCACCCACCCCATGAGGCAGGTATCATCAGCTTTAATTGATAGATTAGGAAGTTGAGGTATTAGTATGTGGCAGGTCTTGCTCTTTAACCTAGGTTTTTGTTTGTCAAACTCCAAATCACTTGATTTTTTTTAAGGCCCTGCTGCTTCATACAGGGGTGATTCTAAAATGCATGAGACTATTTGAATTGTTGTTCAATTTGTTCAATTCTAGAATATTTTTCATAACTCCCATTAAAAATAAAGGTCTGCCTTGAGCACTGTGCTCTTTTAAGACCTAACTATATGGGATCAAATTGACAACAGCAACTCAAAAGGTTAGAAAGGAAACTTAGAGGACTGTGAGTTTATGTTAATAGGGGAGGAACAGCTCAGAAAAGGAGGGTGCAAATGGCTGCACAAGTCAAAGAAGGCAATTGATGTCACTGAATTGTACACATAGAAACCATTGACTTGGTGTATGTTTTGTTGTATATATTCTCAACAACAAAAGTAAATTAAAAAAAAAATCAGTCTTGCTTGCACAATTACTTGCTTCAAAAGCCCTTTCTTCTGAGTTACATGGATTTTGCTTTTAAGGGCTGTGATTCTCAGGAAGGCAGGGGCTCCACGTCACCAGTCTCAGTGCCTTGAATGCGATGGACTTTCATTAAAGTTTTGTTACTTAAATACAGCAAAATGCTGGAGGGAAAAATCCTTGTTCTCGAGGAGTTAAGTCTAGTCAGGGATATGGGTAAAGCATCAGATAATTATAACACAGAGCAATAGATGCTATGGCAGGCCATGGTATTGAGCAAAAGTATAGAAAGCTTGTCTACTCCCTACTCTAATGGGGTTGTGGAGTTTGAGCAAAGGAGTTTACCTGTAGTCTCCTTCAGGAGAGCCCAGATGGCTGAAAAAGGACAGACCAGCTTGATTCTTCCAAAACCCAAATACAATATCAAAACACAGAAAAGACAAACCTTCCCTGCACCCCTGAAGGGCTCAAGATGAATTGTCTCATTCCCATGTGGTTTGTAACAGTCAACCCACACATGGGGAAAAAAAATGACAGTTTTTGTTTCCAGAGCAGGATTTGTGCCTAAATTGGTTTTCTGAATCACAGTGATTTAGAGAAAGGATTGAGTTTTGTCTCAAAGTTGGCCCTTGTAACCTGTTTACTCTCTGATATTAACATACAGATATTTATCAAAGTGCTATATAATTTGCCATGATCGCCAGAGAAATCATTCACTGCAGGAAATCCCCCCTACCTGCCATTCAGAGCCGCAAGTCTTTGTCAGCATAAAAAACTACACAGGATCAAATTGATTGTTGTTGAGCTGATTCCAACTCATGGAGACCCCATGGGTGTCAGAGGGGAACTATGCTCCATAGAGCCTTCCATGGCCATATACAACTAATAACACATAGACTATTCAGGAGACCAAGGTCTAGAAAAGGACAACAGTGGTGATCTTACATCTAAGTGAGGATACTGTCAGAGAAGTGTTAGTTTCCCCAAAGCTTTGCCTCTGCAGGGAAAGAAATTTTGCTGAAGGGAGGCTAGAGTGTGTGGCTTTGCACACTGCATCCTTTAAGGCTACATTGACTCAAGCACTGGATTGCTGCCAGCAGACAGAGCAGCAGAAATCATCCTGCAGACCAGAGATTGCCATGGGAAATAACGGCACAAGTGTGTGTGTGTGTTTGCATGTGTGTGTGTATGTAGTGTGAGAGAAACAATATACTTAAGATCCTTTAAAAATAGATGCCATTTTACCATTTTCAAGTAGTGCTTGAAACATCTGGTAAAAGTTTATCTACAGATAATCCCACTGGACCTTTTTTTATTAATGAGATTTATAATGATCACATTATGTTGCAAAGGCAGTTTTCTTAAACCCTAGAGGTTTGTTTTCTTAGGCAGCTAAACAGGCTCTTTGTAATCTTATTTACTTTATTGGTTTACTTAAGAAATCCTTTCCCCCTTTAAAGGGTATGAAGCTAAAGTTCAGTCATTGATAGAAGTGTCCATCAGGGGAGAGAGGTTAAGCAAGTTTTACTCTCATCATCACTTTGTCTCAAATTAAAACCAGCTCTTATAAGAACCTTACTGGGTCCCCAAGAAAAACATTTCTTGTTGAAAACAATCTGCCTTCCACTTTTTAGAAAAGTGTAGATCACAGGACAGAAAGTTATGTGGAAAATAAATAAATAAATAAATAAATAAGAGAGGGAGGAAGTTTAGCTCCACTAGCTGATTTGAAAACATGAAGTCTAATTCCTGTTTCACTGTGACTGTCACAGGGCCAGGGATGTTGTAGATCATTAATATAAGCAGGAGAAAGTCAAGAAGCAGAGCTCTTTTTAGGAGTCGGGTGAGAACAGTGCAGGTATTGAGCGGGATGTCAAATGTTGGTTCATATTGCCCAAGTAGTGGGCATGTGCTTTACAAAGTGACTTTTAACAAGCTGGGCCACAGATTTATCTTTTCAGTCAGGAAGTATATGGTCCTCAAGGTTATTCAAAATAAAACTCTTGAAGAATGTCAGGCAAGGAAGAGCCCTCGCTTGTACCTGCTTCTGGATGCAGATCATCATCGCTTTATTCCAGGCCCTCTCCCTAACTAGTAGCCACATCCCCACATCCCAGGAAGGCCTATAGCTGTGCAACCAAGGTCCACAGGCCCCAGTGAGTTAGTAATCTGTATCCTCGCTGGCATGTCTGTTGTTAACTTCATGCTTTAACTGGTGGTTTAGGGAGCTGACAGAAACCCTGTGCTGGCCCTGCTATTTAGTGAGGTGTTCTTGTGTGTGTATTTTGGTTTCCAAAGCTAATTAGAAGAGAAATGACAGCTTCCCCTCCACCCCCTACTAAAGATCCAAAATTAGCACAGGTATAAGAGTCTACTAACCTACCATGGATATCAAATACTTGTATTATTTTTCTCTGTATGTTACATAGAGATATGAAACATCTAAGTTAATGTACAAAATGAAGGATTAATAAAGTTGACTATTTTACAAAAAAAAAAAAAATTCCTGTAACAGTTGGAGATAAATTACACACCAAGAAAAATTTTGGAAAGACCCACTATGGTACAAAGGGTATTTGAACATGATGTTCCTTCTGTATTTAAAAGAAAAAAAATCCCCTCATGATTATAACAATTTCTACTTTTGTGGCTATGCCTAAACTTTATAGAAAAAAAGAAAATCAATGGAACTTTTGAATTTTTTTTAATACATGTTTTTTCTCTTCTAAAATGACTCTCCTCATTAAAGTGAAAAGATACAGCTGCTTTCAAAGTCATTGTTTCCTCATATTTCATTCAGAAACGACCATAAATGCTAGTGGAAAGATGGTTTACATGTGAGACAATGTGAACCGGGAACATTTCCTAACCTTCTTGAAGGCCACATTTGTCAAACTGCTATTCAGATTGCCTGTTGCAAAAGTTTTAAACTTTAGAATGATTGAGGCTTGGGCATAGTAGATTATTATAACGAAATTTAATAGCAGTTTAGCACAACTTTCAAGAAGATTGTTTTAGAAGGATGTGCATTCTACAGTAATTACACACGAAGAAGTGAACAAATACAGATGAAGTGTTTGTAGTTTACTTCAAGCGATACAGCTCTTCTCTATGAAAACGTCTTGCTCTTGGCCTAGCCCACTGTTTCAATCAAGCAGGGATTTTAAAAGTGACCTTGCAGGGAAGAGTCAGGAACAAGTTTAGTAACACTGACTCAAACCTCCAAGGAAAAACCATTTGGATACAAAGTAAACCTTCCACAAGTTTAAAAAATAAGACCCCTTTATAGCCCTTCTCCAAGGATTGCCTGTTTATTCTGCTGCAGGAACAGACAGTATGCAAATCCTTTCCATAATCAAATAATTTCCAAGTTAGAAATATTTCACATTGAAAGGCAAGGGCTCTTTTCCTTATGTGTAACTTAACCTCTTAGGTATAGTTTGCTTTACAAATTATCTAAAAGAAGACAATGATACAGCTTTGTGAAATACTTCTTTGTGAAACAGAACTGGAAAAAAATAATCCTTTACTGCCCAGTAATGAAGAATTTTTTTTCCTGAAGGCTTTCTAGTCCCAGTAAATGAGTTCTTAAAAAAAAAAAAAAAAAAACTATCCATGAAAAATGAAAATAGTCAATTTTAAGTCCATAAATGAAATAAATGTGAAATGGAGTCACTTCTACATTCAAGTTTCAATGTAATTAAGCAGAACTAGGAAGAAAAAGGCTCCTCTAGCCTCCACTGTGAGTCCTTGGGCATAGATGTCCATGTGCTGGGCTACTAAGTGAAGAGCTGCAGGTTCAAGTCTACCCAGAGGCGCCTTGGAAGTCCTGGTAATCTGCTTTCTTTTAAAAATTCAACCATGAAAACCCTACAGAGCACAGTTCTACTCTGATACACATGGGGTCATCATGAGTCGGAATTCAATGAAGGGCAACTGGTTAGTTTTTGTTAGTCTCCTCTGACAGAGCTGAACAGGTACAGCAACAGGCTGACTGAGGCCCCAAGAAGAATCCTTAGGCTATTCCCCTCCTCCTACCAAGTCTCTTCCATTTCAGGTTTTATTTCTTAAATAATGACATTTAGCTCATAGGAAAGTCTTCCCGGCTAGAGTAAAGGAGTTTGCATCTTCTATTGCACCTAAATTCAATCTGTGTTTGGACCATTAAATTTTCACTTGCCAACTCTAGGGTTACAAATTCAGAAGGGAAGAAAACAATCTAGCTTTGGGTATTGTGAGTCCTGTTTCCAAGTGTTCCCTTGTCCTCATTTTCCGTCATCTAACATTATTAAGTGCAATGAGAATGATCATAAGGTTCTTTTAGTATAAAAAAATTCACTGAATTTTGAAGAGGCAACTTAGCAGCAGTACATGTTAGAGATCTGGTTGTTTTAGTTCCATCTAAGCTGCATGAAGGTCCCTGGGTGGCACAAGTGATTTGCACTTGACCACTCTTCAGAAGGAAGGTTGGGTGATCTACTTCTGCAGTGATACCACCTCAGAAACCCAAGGAGGGGTCACTATGAGTTGGCTCTGACTTGATGGCATTTTTTTTTTTTTTTTCAGTAACCTAAAGGTTGGTAGTTTGAACCCACCCAACAGCACCATGGAAAAAAGGCTTGGTGATCTGCCTTTGTAAACATTACAGCCAAGAAACCCCTCTGGAGCAGTTTAACTCTAACACAGGGAGTCACCAGGAGTCAGAATCGACTCTACAACATTCTTTTCTTTTTTTGCTTTTAAACTGCATGAGAGTCGGCTGTAATACTTGAGCCAAAAGTTTTTACCATCTCTAAGTGAATTAACAATTGCCATCCAGTCTCCTTGGGATGTATCTGAGTCTGTTTTGGGTACCACACTTAGAGAGTTTAACAAATCCAGAGGCGGTAACAATTGCTCCATCAGGGTTTCAACTGCTTGAAACTTGGTTATGGGAAGAACGATTGAATGAATTGAGAATATTAGTGGGAAGGCATAATGACTACTTTTTAAAATGTCTGCAGGACTAACATGTGGAAGAAAGATTAGAGACGTTTATTTACACTTCAGCAAACAGACTGAGGACCAACTGGCAGAAAATTTACAGAACAGATTTTCACTCAACCAAGGTGGATATCCAGTGAGCTACTTGTCATGGATGCATTCAAGCAAAAGCTGGAAAGCCACTTAACAGAAACATGGTTTGATGGGCTAGATTCAATGACCCATAAGATCCCTTCCAACTCTGCATAGCTTTGTGCAGGCTCTAGGAATAATATGAAGATCTAATTTGGAAAACTATTCTTAGAAAGTAGCCAGTATAACTTTTATAGCGAAGACTGCATTTAGAAATATTTCTACCAGTTCTCTTCAGAGGATCAAATTTGAGGCAGTGTTACAAACGGAAGGAAGAAGGCAGTGGAACTCTCCCTGTATGGGGCTGTAATGCACTTAGTATCGGATGACACGCTGTTACAAGGATTACCCAGAAAGCATGCTCCAACAGCTCAATTATTGCAGACTGATCTAACACAAGATACACAAGTGTCATTTAAGATGCTGCCTGAAGGCTTAGCATTTCCAGGTGTTAGCTGCACAATAAAATCATCCTTACAAGTCTTGAAACACTGTCTTCAGCTCACCAAAACAGGAGAAAAAAGCCGTCTGAACCTGTCTCCTTAGGGGTAGAGGTGGAAGCAAGATTTTTCATAGAACAAGTGCCCTCCACTGAAACCTTCAAAGGAATGAGTGCTATCTGACCAGGACCCATCTTTGTCAACTTGCAACTTATCCTCATCAGTTTAGTACTATTTTGGGTAACAAATTTCTTTATCCATGCATGTCCTGTACCACTATCATAACTATCTCTTGACACAAGATGCCCAGGACTCCTGCGTTAGTAGGTATAAAAGCTGAACAAATGTATGTTTTGGCTAATATGGAAAAGACACCAATATGGATAGTGATGTATTATTGGCTTCGTGTAAAGTCTACTCAATAGATGGTGAAATATACTATTAAAATGAATGACAATTAGTTTTTAAATAAGGCCTTACCAAAAATTTAAAATCTTAATGTTGTCTAGTTCTTGTAAGGCTGAATCTCAACGCAGAGGCTGTATTAAAAGTAGGGCAATTCCTAGTATTTATGTTGACCAGTCAAAAGTCCTGAATACTGCCAATCAAATGCACCAGAGTGAGGACTTAAGGTAAATATGACTGCGTGGGAGAACAGAGACTTGTAGGTTATTCAAACTCTAAGTCTCTGATTCACTGCTGTGGGAGGGGAGAAAGAATTATTTTTCAAACTGGCCATAAACCTATAAAAGAGCTATGCTTTCAAAAAATCCAATAATCAACCAACACTCCTCATTAGACTCATTCAAGTTTGCTCCATCATTTTTAACAAAAAAATGTCTTGGGGGCTGTATTTTGAGGTTCCCTTTCTAAAGCTGAATTTCACTTCTGTTTCAAAAGACCAACTGAGGCACTGGTTCTGAGTTTAACACTATATTTATTAAAGTGTTTTTATTAACAAACTTTCACCAGAAAGTTCCGAGTGTGTTAATACAGCAGGCACATTGGCATCTATGTTTGGCATTTGACATTCCACAGAATTGCACTTCACTCTCACGATTCTGTCACAACTTTGTGGATTGTTTGGGCAGGACACATAACCAGCCTCCCCCATGAAATGGTTAAATATAAATTTTGGTTCACTCTGCTTTAGATGCTCTGAGTTCATAATGACATCAGTCTGTGACAAGCTCAACTCCACCTTCCTTTCTGCCTTGTTGCTCTGATGCACTAAACAAGAATCCTTATTTTCAGTCCCTCCGCTGTCCTCTGTGTTCTCAGTATCTCTATTTTTACAGAGTCCCCTTTGGCTAGTCTCAGCATCACCACAGACTTTCATTAAAGATCCAGTGCTACTGCAGGCAAATGATGACGGCTCTGCCATCTTTGGAAGATGCTCTTCGATGCTCTGAAGACTGTGCACACTCGTCTTCCCAATTTTTTCTTGAGTCTGAATGTGCTGCACTGGGTGAAGGAAAAAATTCCTTGGCAGAGGGTTCTGCACCCCAGGTGGCTTCACTCTTCCCTGCAGACAGGGGCAGTGGTGGATGTGCGGGAAGGGGTGCATGAAGCCATCAGGGGCCTGGTGTGTAATCTTCAGCTGTGCCATGCCATTCTGAATCTGGACAAAGCTGCCAGCAGAAGGGGCACACTGGTGGCACAAGCTGTCACCCAACTGCTGGCAGGACTGTGGGCCATACTTCAAATGCTTGTAGGCATTGGTGCAGCTACATCCCCGATTGAGAGAGATGAACTGGCACATGGTGTGCTTTTCAAGAGAGGGCTGGAATAAGGCAGAGCTTGTTTCACTTTTGGTGCTTTTGCTGAGCTCACTGTTGTAAGCTGCGTGCACAGGCATTCCTAAATTCTTTGCTTGGCTGTTGAAGATTTCGGAGCAGATGTGGGTCTCTTCATAAGTGGTCTTCTCAGCAGCAGTACAGCTGTGGGATGCCAGAGGTTCTAATTCATAAAACTCATGCTCCAGTTCAGATTTTTGGCCCCTGGGATCTAAATGATATGCACTCATGGTGTGTGTTTTGCTTTGTCCCTTGTCATCAGGACTTGTAGACAAGGCATGGGAAAAGGCACTGCACTGTAGTTTTTTAGGTAACGGAATCTGACCACAGGTCCCCTGCGGCCCAAGGCACCGGCACATACACTGGAAAAAGAAGGTAGCAAAAGCCCAGCTGATGCACATGATCAGCATCATGAAGGTGCCCAGCTGGGTGTAAGCCAGCACCGTGGAGGGCATCATCATGGCCCCCGCCACGAAGGTGGTCAGAGCAGCCATGGCAATCGCAGAGCCCATGCGACTCAGAGAGAAGATCACCTTTCCTTCACGGTCAGCATCTGGAGCTAAGCGGTAAGCAACCCCATAGTGGACTGCAAAGTCTACAGACAAGCCAACTGCAACTGAAATGGTAACAGACTCCAAAACATTGAGCTCCCAGCCCAGCAGGACAAGAGAACCAACAGTAACAAAGATAGTTCCAGCTATTGAAATGATGGCATAAAGGCTTATTATAATGTTCCAAGTGGTAAGTAGCATCACACTAAATGCAACAGCAACTGAGAGCCCCATGGCAATGAGGGTGCCATCAGAGAGGCTATCCTGAAGATCATAGAACTCCAGATTGCTGACAAACCAACCATTGCTGAGGCCTTCTGGTGCAGAGCTCAGCTCATGTGAAATCCATGAGTCCACCTCCTTATAAAACTGATGCATTTTTTCATAAGCTAGAGTGAAGAGGTAGGTACTTTGGAATTCTAGCACGACTGCCCTTATAGTATCATTGATGTCAAACCGTGGCCCTGGGGTTTTGCTATCCAAATGGTACCCAGTGCTCCTTTCCAACTCCATGATGGCTCTCTTGATGCACAGTTCAAAAATCTCTTGCTTATAGGGAAAGCTCCAGTGGCTGCAGCATGGGTACAGGGCAGGTTCGTCACAGTCTTGGTTTTCCATCCACTGCTTGAATGTCTCAATGAAGCAGCTGGTGAAGTCTTGTTCATCAGTCTGGTGAAAGAATGTCTGATTTCTCAGCTTTTGACAGAAGTTCAAAATCCAGAGCTGGGAAGCTGGGCTAGCAATGTTAAAACTGCTATCTAAAGTCAACTTTCCTTTACTTTTGGGATTTAGTGGATTGCCATTGTCTTCAGGGGACACACCCCAGATTACTGTGATGGGCATATGGAGCTCCTCTCCATGATGAACACGTTCAAACATGAAAAGCTTTTTGTACTCAGCATCGTAACGTTCAAAAGGGTGAGACGACCTGAACACCTGGAACTCAGATAACTCCAAAGAGGGGAGCTTCATCTTTGGGTTAAAACAAACAATGTAGGCCCCGCCTACAGTTAAGGCAAAGAACCAGAAGAGCCAAAGGTAGCGAAACTTAATGACAATGCATGGTAATACTTTTTCAAAAAAAATTCGAGAGGCTTCTGAAATAGTAAAAACAACTTTGTAGCACTTTTGGCAAGCCACTGTCCAGCAGCTCTTGGTATCATATATCTGCTGCTGGGGCTTTCTGAAGCAACTGAATATATGGAGGAGATAGCGCTCATGTAGGACCACAACTGCAGGAAGCCAGGTGACCATCAAGACATAATTCACCAATATAGCCGTCCCTGCATAAACTCCAAAGCATCTGATTGCTGTAATATTGCTAACATAATTAGCATAAAAGGCCGCTGCAGTGGTGAAACTGGTGACAAACATGGAGAGGGCAGCGTGTTGCAAGGTGATGCTCACAGTTTCTGAAGTTTCAGCATGAGGCTTGTCAAATTTGGTGTAGTTCCAAACATCACACAGGACAAAAGCATCATCTGCTCCAATTCCAACCAAAATAATGAGTGCAGTGAGGTTCATAAAAGGAAAAAACTCAAAGTTAAATACGACACGATAGAGAAAATAGGAAACAATCAAGGAACTGATTATTGCAAACATTGTCATCAGAGTGATAAACATGGACTTAGTGTAGACACACATGACTAAAAGGACAATCACAATGGCTATGGCAGGATACACAGTATCCATTAGAAGATAATCTTGAAACAAGCTGTGTTTGATACCAAACTCAATCCCCGTGATCGTGGTTACACCGTCAGAAGAGTTCCAGTTTTCAAAGTTGTCCAGGTAAATGTTCATCATGCTCTCCCCTTTTTCTGTGGGAGAGAAGAGCATGCTGTATTTTAAAGCTGGCATGGCGAAGTCAGCTGTCTTTGGGGTTATGAAGTCTTTGTCCACCAAGTAATGGAGGATCTGGTATACAGCGTTGTACTTGGTACATTTTCGAGGCACATCGGTGCACTTAAGCTGATCCTTTCTCCTGGCTGCCATGTCCCAGCAGTCTGGCCCCAGTGTGCCATTCTGGTAGTGTTTGGCACAGATCCGAAGCAGCTTCAAGGTATGAGAAACGTCCCGCTCCACAATTTTCTGACAAGATGATCTGTTGTGCAGAATGGCGATGTAGTTCCCCAGTGTCCAGCTGGGGCAACAGGAGGCAGCGGTGGTCCTCTGGCAGAGATCGCCAAACTGGGGGTGGGATCTGATCTGCAGAGACAAAGACACCAGAGGGACTGCAGTTGAAAACTTGTTCCCTGAAAGGTCTGAATTAGGGTGGTCTGGAGGAACAGGGATAGTTATAGGTATGAAATAATCATCCTCTTAAAGTATCAGTTTGGATATAAGGTGAGGTTTCCCTCCAAAATCATCTCATTTTACAGAGCACTGACTATAGTTACTTTATTTTGAACAGGATACTGTTGCGGAATGACATAAAAGTGTGAAACAATCTTAATCAAAGCTTGCTTTACTTAAACCAGGAGACCAAATTAACACCTATTCAGTAGATAGGACTTTCAAAAAACAGTAAAAGGCAATAAAGTGGATAGGTTGTGAAGCTCTTTTATATATCTATGGGATTGATTAAGAAAACTATCCAATTGATGCAGGAAACATTTGTGGCTTTGCCTAAAATTTCTGTAACTGGCATGAAAGTTTTTGGGCCAAAAGTATTCTCTCAGTCAGAAATGATATAACCTAGAAAACTGTCAGGTGACTTAAAAAGTAATTCCGGTGATGTTTCAAAGGCACTGATGTCAAAGATGTGTGAAAGGTTTGGAATAAAATTGTTTCCTGAAATATGAGTGGAAAAGGGCAGTATTTCTAAATGAAAACATGATATACATGTGCTTTTTTATTATTATTATTATTAGGATTTGGGTGAAGATTTACAGAGTAAATTCACTTTTCATACAGCAGTTCACATATACTTTGTCTCATGTCATTGACCAAAATTTACAATGCAGCATCTCCCCTCCCACTTCCTCCCCATAGTTACCTCCTCCCAGTGTCCATCCCTTCATACTCTTCTGCACCCTGAGCTATCTCCCTGTGCATAAGCAGCCCTTCCTTCTCCCATGATTGTTCTCTCCAGGGCGTGTGTCTACTTGAGGTAAATGTTTAACTCACATGCCTGTACTTTGTTTGGCTGGAAACCACAGTTGTGGGTTCAATTCCAGACCTGAAGGGCAACTAGGGGCCATAGTCTCAGTGGTTACACCAGGCTCCATTGGACCAGCCAACCTGGTTCCCACCTTCTTTTTTTTTTTGCCTCCAAACAATTTTGAGTTTTGTACCACTTTGTTCTCCCTCTTTATGTAGGATCTCCTATATCATTCACATGAACTTATAGGCCCATTGTCTGCCAACCCCATATATGATCTTGGATACACTCTCCATTTAGACACACCCAATTGTTCAGCCTGTTCACCCATCTATCCGTCCCTATACCCATGTTTGCTTTCACTGACAACTCAGTACTGTATATGCAAAGGGGCTCATATTTGTTGTCTGTACTGCCCATGTAACTCTCTATGTCTTTCTCATCCTCAATGCTGCCATATTGGTCACTCACATTTGGTACATTGCCCTTCTCTTCACCCAAATCAATATTTATCTCTATGTATCTAACAGCATTCCCTCCCCTCCCCTCCCACTATACATGTGCTTTTAAATAAATATATGTAATTAAGATGATAAATTGCTTAAGTAAGAACTTAATTTTCACATCCTTAAAAGTTTACTCAATTTGGCTAAAACTTTTTTTTAGGAATCTTCTCTTTTGGTAAAGGGAGAACTGCTGTACATTAGCAAATATGGCAACTCTGGGTTTAATGTGGGCAGGGTTTCATTGAAAACACTACTCCTGGAGAAGACTTTTCTTCCTATGGCTGTTCTAATTACAGAAGATTGAAAAACTGTCCCATTATTGGCAATCGTAGATTATGGTGAAGTCTGAAAAATTTTATTGCCTTAAAAATCTGTAAAACTAGATGAATGGTCCCTGTTTCTGGAAGGTGAAAATAAGAAATATTCTCCTCCCTCCAGAGAGTTCTCTTTAGAAGCAGAAGAGCTAAAGACTACCGAGTCCTACCACTTCCCCTCATCTCTACTTACCAAAGGCTGTTCCAGGGAAGAAGCTCCAAAGTTTAAGAAGGGTGTGAACAGTTGTTTTTTTTTTTTTTTCCTAGTAAGATTAAAAGCACCCTTTACTTTTATTAAACTAGGTTTTCTCAATGGTACTGAAGAGGAGAAGTCACCACAAATCATCTCTTTGGAATTCTTATCTCAGAACCAAGTTACTTATAATCAGGGCTTCAAACCAGTTCATTCTGGTTTGACTCTCAGCTGAGAATTTGCATTCCCACCTTATATACGCTGAATCAGAATCTACATTTTAACAAGATCTATTTAACAAGGGAGTTATTAAAATGTGATTCTGATTCAGTATATCTGGGGCGGATATGCAAATTCTTAGCAGGGGACTGAACTGGAATGAACTGGTTTGAAACCTTAATTATAATTCCTTGTTGTTAAGCACTGAGTTGATACTGATTCACAGCAATCCATATGACAGAGAATAACTGCCCCATAGGCTTTCCTGGACTGTAATCTTCAGGGGAGCAGAGTGCCAAGTCTTTTCTCCTGTGGAGTTACTTGTTGTTGTTGTTGTTGTTATGTGCCGTCAAGTCAGCCCTGACTTATAGCGACCCCTCCTTGGGTTTCCGAGGCAGTATCACTATGGAAGTAGGATTGCCCAACCTTCCTTCCAAGGAGTGGCTGGTGGGTTTGAACCGCCAGCCTTCTGGTGAGCAGGCAAGTGTCTTAGCCACTATGCTACCAGAGCTCCCGTGGAGTTACTAGTGGATTTGAAATGTTAACCTTCTGGTTAGCAGCCAAGTGCTCAACCTTTGCGCCCCCAGGGCTCCTCATGACCCTTCATTGACACTAATCCTGTGCAGCTAGGGATGTGGGATGAAACAAGATTGGCTAAGTGTTGGTAACTATTGAAGGTGGGTGAGCTAAACTTGGGGATTCATTACACTATTCTTTCTACTTTTGCATATATTTGAAAATTTCCCTAATAAACAATTTTGTTTGTTTTTAAGTATTCTATTAGAGTTAAAGAAAAATGAGCCAAAGGATTATTATTCAGATGCACTAAAATCAACATTTATTTTAACATAGACTTCATTTTTAAGCTCCTTTATCAAAAGCAGTAATTACTTGGCTCACCATAAAACAGGGTGATTCATATTTGTTTCCAGGTAAAAACATTCACATATTCTAAGCTGGGGAAACATGCACCACGTAATAAGTAACAGAAGAAATTACAGATGGAATAGCATCTCTCTGGTTTTCATGGCAGATAACCAGTTTTATCCCACAAAGGAAAAACATACAAGCTCCTGAGGTCAGCTTGGTGAACTGAAAGAAAGGCAGTGCATCCCCAATGTCTGACAGTTTTCAGACAGAAGAAAATGAACTGTATCCATTATGAAACCCATTATTAGCTAGAAGGAATACAGTTGCTGAAATAACCAACTGCTAAAGATAAAGGAAATAGGATTGCCTGCTAAAAGAAAGCAAGCACAGAATTCTGTCCTTGAATAACTTTTTGAAGTAAGAGCAGAGGTTTTTTTGTTTGTTTGTTTTGTTTTGTTTTTGGCAAATGTGCATATTTCACTAAAGATTAAAAAAATTGAACATGATAAACACCAACCAAATACTACTTTGATGTCTGCTATCAAAAATAAATGCTAAGAAATCACTGGGGAGCCAATACTCAAATTCAAAAGTGGTGTTGGCTGATATACATGCTTTGGAAAAACAGACTCTCTGTTGTTATTGTTGTTACATGCCATGCAGTAGATTTTCAATTCATAGCAACACCCTGTGACAAAGTAGAACTGTCCCCTTGGGTTTTCTAGGCTGTAATCTTTATGGGAGAAGACTGTCAGGTCTTTTTCCCACAGAGTTGCTGGGTAGGTTCAAACCACCAACCTTCTGGTTAGCATCTGAGTACCTGACTGTTATGCCACCAAACCAAAAACCAAACTCACTGCTGTGGAGTCAGATCTGACTCACAGCAACCCCTCCTTGGGTTTCTGAGGTGGTATCACTACGGAAGTGGATTGCCCAACCTTCCTTCCAAGGAATGGCTGGTGGGTTTGAATCGCCAGCCTTCTGGTTAGCAGTCATATGCCTTAGGCACTATGCCACCAGATCTGTTATACCACCAGGGCTCCTTAAAGGACTTACAGAGTAAGATTTAAGGAGAGATAAATGACATTGTGACTGATACTCTTTAGCTAACCTGAGATGGATGCTAGTACCCTGAAGCTAAAGGAATGGAGCTCGAGGAATTGTCTAGACTTTCAGGGTATAAGGCTACATGTTTCTGTCCATCCATGCACCAAAGAAAAATATACTTGCAGAAGCACTTACATGAGATGAATAAGGCACAGTGGTCCTTGCCCTCAAGGTATTCAGTGTGGCAGGGAAATCAGATAAGAATATAAATAATTATAACTCTGTAAGACAAATATTGTTTTATGTGTAAAACAATATTGGGAACCTGAGGAGGGAGTGCCAATGTCTGTAAGTGCAGTGGGAAAGTGGCACCAAAAGTCTTCTGTGACCAAGTAGCTAAATATAGAGGCATATACTACAGGGCTTAAAGATACTGGCAAGCACATGTATCTTCATGGAGAAGGCAACTATATATAATTTTTGGAAAAGAGATTCATGGGAATAATTTCAAAATCTTTGATGTTTATAAAAATAAAAATAGGGTTAGTGACAGCAATTTCTTGTAATTCTCATGACAAATACAGTCCTTCTAATTCTTCTTGTTATTAGGTGCTGTTGAGTCAGCTGTGACTCACAGCAACTATGTACAACAGAACGAGACACCGCCCGGTCCTGCGCCATCCTCACTATCTTTGCTAGGCTTGAGCCCACCACTGCAGCCACTATGTCAGTCCATCTTGTTGAAGGTCTTCCTTCCCCTTGTGTCACTGACCTTGTACTTTACCAAGCATGACATTCTTCTCCAAGGACTGGTCCCTTTTGAGAACATGACCAAAGTGCATGAGACGAAGTCTGGCCTTCTTGTTTCTAAGGAGCATGCCCACTGTACTTCTTTCAAGACAGATTTGTTTGTTCTTCTGGCAGTCCATGGTGTTTTCTAATTCTAGTTATTCGCAAATCTTCTAATTCTAGTCATTCACAAATTGGATGTTTAGGGAATCATTTTGCTCATTAGGTTATAACATGTCTTTGTGCATGTCCCTTGTTAGAGTAGCAGGGGTGGAGTTGAGTTAAAATAAGGAAGTAAAGGGATAGAAGAGAGAACAAAAAAGAGAAGCAAGCCAATTTTTAATGATACATTGACTTCCAAAGCTACTGGCTAAGTTGGAGAAATTTTAAGAGGCTAAGAAAATAATAAAGGAAGGAAAATTAAGCCCTTACTACCAGAACCAACTGACTGCTGGACTCTCCTTCCCCATATAACAGTTTAAGGGGACCCTTGGGAAGAAAGACAAAACAAGGGCCCCATACCTCTCTTCAAAACCAGGTTTTATATTTCTGGGGTCATGTAAGCTTTGAGGAGATTTTAGCTGTCCATACAAGTTACAACTTAGTAAACATGGTCTCAGACACCAAATTTCAAATCTGTTTTACAAACTGATTCCTGACAGCTCTCACTCTACAATGTGAAAAAACTAAGAAACCAGGTAGGTGGTTTCCAGCAGAATCTAGGTGAGAGAAACTCCACACTTCTAGTTACTACCATAATTTTATGCAAATAATGTATACCTGATACATTTTTTGCAGACCATGCAACCCCCTTGTGCATTAGTTTCTTATGTGTCCTATGCACCCTATATCCATGTGCATGTTATTTACATGGGCCTTTATATGTGAAAATACAGTGATGGCAATAGGTCCTTTTGGATGTCAAAAGGTAGGAAGAAATAATTAAGATGAGTAGGGGAATCAATCGAAATTCCTTTAGGAAGAATCTAAGAAAATAGCACATCTTTTAGGAGATGGACAACATCATCAAAAATAGAAGCTATTCATTTTGGAAACCAATGCTTGTAAGAATTATGAGTATAAGTGGCATGTAATTTAAGTGGAATCTGGAGGTTGAACTAAATGTGCTGTAAACACAGGCAAGCGATAAGTGAAACATCTGGTCTCATTGAGGTATTAAACTGAGTACTCCTGTTAACCACAGTTTTTACGTCAAGATACCATAGGAATGAATTACCTCTATGAAAAGGATTATTATCTTTGTTCACACCAAAATTTGAGATTAGAATACAAAGGTATTTGCAACTGGTAAAAAGGGTGCTCAATTTTCCATGCTAAAATTATCACCATGATCTCTGAGGTAGAACTTTGAGGTCTGGATTACCTTTACATTCCCTTGTTAGGAGGACCTTCTATAACAGATACATCCATTCAGACGCATATCTTGGTTCTGTTCTTCAAATTTTCACAAGAGGACCACAATACTACTCTCTTTCCAATTAACTGCCAAAGCACAGTTATGCTCTTCATCGGTGACCTAGAGAATATGTTTGTCATGTTCTTGCCAGGGATTACAAACTTAAACTCTTGACTATCCAAATTTTATCATGAGTCTACTAGGGGAAATTACTCAGGCAAGCAGGTACACCTATTCCTTCAGACAGCCTAAATTTTACAATGCCAAATCATTTTGTTGTTGTTATGTGCCATCGAGTCGGACCTGACTCATAGCAAGCCCTCCTTGGGTTTCCGAGGCAGTATCACTCGGAAGTAGATTGCCCCATCTTCCTTCCAAGGAGTGGCTGGCTGATGGGTTTGAACTGCCAGCCTTCTGGTTAGCAGTCAAGTGCCTCAGGCACTATGCTACAAGAGCTCCCGCTAAATCATTAGAAAACCAAATACTTAGATTTCATTGTTTAATTTATTGTAGAAATACTTTTGCTATAACATTTTCCTGCTATCAACCTGAGATAGATTTTACCAATTGGCTGAGATTCAATATTGTACCTCTTGTAAGTCTGCTGCTAAGAACTCCATATACTGTATCACACAGTACTCTTTTACGAAGGCCAGTCCTCAGAAGGAAGATTGGGCAATCTTCGTCTGTAGAGATACTGTCTCAGAAACCCAAGCAGCAGTCGCTATGAGTTGGGTTCGACTCAATGGCAGTGAGTATAGGAAATGGTAGTCTTAGTTTGAGGGAAAGCTAGATTTCTTCTAAAAAACTAATATGTTACCTTATTTCTATGTTTTTGCTATTGATTGTAAACTCCTTTTTCTTCTGGGTACCCGGAAGTTTAGAGATAAGTTTGCAGCTTACCACTGGCAAATGTACAGGATTGTGGGGTTTGCATTTATCTTTAGCTTTCCTACTTTCCATTCATGTAATTAATTCAACTTACTTATCTTATATCTTTGGTATGTGGCTTTTTCAAAGCTACCTCAATATGCCAATTTTTATAACCACATACATATAGTAATGAAATAATATACTGGTTTCATTAATAAAAGTAATTTAATTCATTAATAGCACAGTACTGATTATTGGCTTTTGAGTCTTTGAGTTCAGTCAGAGTTTAACATGTACTCAAAGAACAATTTCTAGCTCTTAAAAAAAATTAAAAAAGATACTCGTTTCAGGTCATGATGACTCTTTGAGGTTTATTTGAGTGGGCAATGGCAGGTATGGTAAAACACAACAAAAACAGCATGTTGGTGGTGGTGCTGGGGATGACCCTCTTCACTATGGAAGCATAAAGCACAGTGGGTAAATGCACAGTGGATAAATGCACAGTGGGTAAATGCACAGATGAGTCAGACTGGTTTGGTTCAAATCTGGGTCTGCCACTTATCCCCTATGTGAACTTTGTCATCTATAAAACTGGCAAAATAGCAATATCTAATTCACAATACTGTCATGAAGTATAAATGAAATAATTCATTAAGGTGTTTCAAATGGTTCCTCGCATTTGACAATTCTCAGTGAACATCAGCTAATAATCAATTGAGTGAATTCAATCATGGCAGGGTCTTCAGAGGAGGGACGATCTGCAGACCAGCTGCAAAGGCAGAAGAACGAGGATTAAAAGGTCTAGGAGTTAATGAACTGTTCTCATTCAAGGTATAATTACAAAGTAACCAGACTGGTCTACCTTCTCTAAGCTTAACTTCTCATCTGAAAAGGTGTTATAAATTCCAAGGCCACAGGCTCATTGTGAGACATGTACAGTACCTAGCATAAAAGTCTGTCACATAGTAAGTGCTCTATAAACATTTACCACTTTAGAGTTAACTTTCTATATAAGAAGGATTGAAATTCATGACAGGGAGAAATGGATTCCTAATGTCTGAATAAGGAACTGATAGCTATAGAAGAAAATAAGGCAAATAAAAGTTAAGAAACTTTTACAGATGGTTTGTGGCTTTGTTCTATTTGGACCTGGACAGAGAAAAGATGACACTCACAAAAAATCCTGATATCCCAATCCGTGGGAAAGTTATTTTCAAAATGTACAAAACAGCTTCTTGGAATGAAGAATGGAGTAAAGTCACGAGATTTGGAATCAACTAAGTAGGTGACCTGGGTAAGCCATTTAGCTCTCAGAGTACCATATTTTTATGCAAATAATGCATTCTCCATACTTTTTTTTCCACCATGCAACTCCCCTCCTGCATTAGTTTCCTATGCATACTATGCACATTATATGTGTGTTATTTATATAGTGTGTTATATTTGAAAATAAGTACTCATGGATTAGTACAATGAAACTAAGGGTGATCTTTAAAGGTTCTTTTTACTTACTATTCTATTGACACACTCTTTTGAAAGACCATGTGATTGCATCAGTTGTCAGGGTAGCTCTTAGCAGGGCAATTATTCGACTTTCAACTAACTAGTGACTTTCCCTTTTGGAGTTAGGCTAAGAATATAATGAATTCCTTTTCTGCATGGTTACTGTGCTTGGACAGGTCCATCAGTGACATAAACTAGCAGCTTCTACTTTGAAAAACTACCCCTGGGAACATGAATTGACAGTTCTTCCAAGCCCAGAGGTAAACTTTATAATTTCTGGTGCTGACATTCTTTTGGCTCCAGAGAAGACTCAGAGAGGAAGAGCCTGTCTCCTGGTATCCTTCTGTTTTCTAAAGCAGCAAGGCATTTAGAGCTCAGGGCAATCTGGGTTGGATTACTCTGGCTATTTACAT
This sequence comes from Orycteropus afer afer, assembly GCF_000298275.1. Lineage (NCBI taxonomy): Eukaryota > Metazoa > Chordata > Mammalia > Tubulidentata > Orycteropodidae > Orycteropus > Orycteropus afer. The sequence goes on along the minus strand of NW_006921626.1, from coordinate 8,148,548 downwards.
AGATACTGTATTTATGCCCTTTGATGTCCTCTTCCCCAGCCTGGGCCCTAAATTTTCCTTTGAGGTCACTGGCCCAAATGACCCATTGATTGCCGGAGAGGCAGGCATTTAACTGCATAATTAAGGTACGGACAACTGCTTCAGGGGGAAATACAAGGAACAATGAAACTAGATTATTTCTTTTTTTGCCAAAGAGAGAGCAACAGAGAGCTAGTGAAAGAGAGACAGAGACAAAGAGAAAGAGAGAGAGAGAGGAAGGGAGGGAGGGAAAGAGGGAGGGAAGGAAGAAGATGTGTCTGTGTGTGTGGAAAGAAGAGAAAATATAACAAATGAATGAGAAAAAAAAAAAAAAAAAACCTTAAGTATTATCCTGAAAATAAATATGCTGTGAAATAATCAAAAAAAGACCATTACAAGGAAGATGGTATATTTTAAGGATGTGGAAGCACAGAGACATTCGATCCTGGGATCTGAAAGAACGCAGAGCTGGCCTGCTGGTGATTACTCTTCAGTAGTAAGCCAACTTAAGTATTTCATCTTCTGATCAGACACCAGGCTCAGCAGTAAAAGGAGTTCCAAGAATATAACCTTATTTGTGTTAAAGAGATTTCAATTTTACTTTACATACCCTTGAATTATCTACATTGCACATTGATTTAATTGCAGGTAAATTCCATAATGTGTCCCCTCCAGCTGAAGTAAACACCACTCTAGAATATCGATCACCTGGTGATATGAAAAAAGAAAAGAGAAGATTTAGAAATCATTAATTTATTTCATAAGATTCAGCATTCAAAATAAAACTGGGAAACCACATGGACAATTCATTAGCAGTGGGCAATCTTTTCCTTTGAGGAATTCCAGGAGAAAATGTTTTTAAAAAAGGGAGCGAGAGAGACTAATGCTATAATATTACCTTGGCTCAAAGCTTTTCTCTACTTACCACATCTTAAAATTATAGAGATTATGTAACAAATCTATTTATGATAACTATAATTAGGAAGAATAATCCATAAGAACTTTCAGCAGGAAACCAATTCAGTGCCTCACTCTTAATTTCGCAACACATTACCATAACGGTACATAGAATCGAAGAATGACACACTAAGGGATATCAAGACTGGATTATAAAGATGTTCTCTTTGGCAGCTAACTAGAGAGGAAAGATGACAGGTGATGCATTTCAAAACACTAAAAACATTCAAGCACAGAATGCTGCCAGGATCACAGACATAATCCACATTCTGGCAGAGTACATGGCCTTTCTGATACAGCAGAGTCTAGAAAACTTATTTTGAAATTCAGTTTAATATCAAACATGTTACTGAGTAAAGGAGTTGTGTGACACACTGGAAAGGATATATGGTCTTTGGAGTCAAACCTGGATGAAACTAGGTCCTCTCATTGACTAGCTGTGTAATCTCAGGTACCTAACCACCTCTCTGAGCCCTGGTTTCCTCCTCTGTGAAATGGAGACAGCAACACCTACCTCAATAGGTTTGAGTTAAATTAAATAAGATAAAAAAAAAAAAAAGAAGTGCTCAATAAATGTTGTTTCTGTCTCCTTAGTAATTTTAGACTTAATATGAACCAAGTAAAACAACACAGATTAATTTTACATTCTCTAAAAAGCCTAATTACAGTAACAAAGAAAATCTATTTGTAAATTTATGGTTCAAGTTTTATTACATGAGATTTTATTCATAATCAGGAAGTTTCCTTTAGTAAACTCTTGTGTTCATCAGATGGCTATTATTTTATGTTGATTGATTTTGGAAAGCAAAATTATCCTTGTAGAAACTGAAACATTTTCAGTTACATACAGCCAGTAATAATAGCTTTAGTCAAGGCAGAATCTATTACTAAGGAGACAAAAACTTAGTGCTGATGACTGACATACAAACAAGACTTTAGGAAATTTGCTAATGTTCTTCCAGGTTAATATGTTAACTAACAGATGTTGGTGAAGCAATGATATATAGTAATACTTTGAGAGACATCAAAAGCTAGAACAAGCAACTAGTCAGAGTTCAACTAACTTGTTTAAGGCAGAAACATATCAGAGAAGGAAAATTCAAAATATTTTCCACTACAGGTAGTCTCCCAACTTAACAATATATTCAAGAGAGGTTGACAAATCGCATTTATGACTGCCCATTTTTATTTTTGTGCCTCTTATCATTAGTAACATGTACTATACACAATGTCGCAGTGTGCAGTTTGCTGATGTTATCATTCTCATGCCAACCCCCAAAGACAAATAAAGATCGGATTTATAAAGATTCCGATAATAGAAGACAATTAATAATAAAAACTGAAAAAAAAAGTGAAGTATTTGACTTATGTCAGAACCGACTTACAACAGTGTTGTCGGAGCAGAACCCGATCCTAAGTTGGGGACTGCATATAATAAAGAGTGACAGAAAAGTGGTTAAGACTGCACCCTCTCAAAGGCAGAAAACCTGCAAGACCTAGACAAACAAGGCAGTCTTGTTAAGGTCCAGCTCTGACAGGTTTCACTGTTACGTATTTAAGAAAAAGAAACTTGCATTGTTTTCTGAGATCAGTATAACATTCTATCTTTTATTTTCTCTCTCTATTGCTATATAGTGAATGAGTTCTGGTGGCGTAGTGGATAAGGCACTAACTAGAAGGTCAGTGGTTCAAACCTACAAAGATGAGGCAATCTCCTTCCGTAAAGATGTACATACAGCCTTTGAAACCCAATGGGGGTAGCTATGAGTTGGAAACAACTCGATAGCGGTGAGTTCGTTTTTTTTTGGTATTGCTATATAGTGAGACTGCTACCCAGAAGGCTGGCAGTTCAAACCCATCAGCCACTCCTTGGAAGGAAGATGGGGCAATCTACTTCCGTAGTGATACTGCCTCGTTAATCCAAGGAGGGGTCGCTATGAGTTGGGTCCGACTCGACGGCACATAAAAACAACAACAACATATAGTGAGACAGTCTTCAAAATAAAGACCTGGAAGCTTGGTAACATCTAGAAACATCAAAGATCCAATTAGGGCCTCTAGCAATCTGATAAAACACATATTCAAGAGGGATTTTTAACAAGAAGAAAAGCTGAAACAAAAAGAGCTTTAATGTTAATATTTAGTTAATCAGAACTTGTAATTATCTACCACTCTTCACTCCTAATCACTAGAGCTAATCAATGCTGTTGTTATCAGTTGCTATGGAGTTGGTTTCAACTCGTGGCAACCCTGTATGTGCAGAGTAGAATTAATTGCTCCAAAGGGTTTTCAAGGCTATGATCTTTTGGAAGACAGCCAGACGTGACTTCCACAGCACCTTTTGGCTAGTCCAGCACTTAACCATTTACACTACCTAGGGACTCTGGTAGCATAGTGGCTAAGGCACTTGACTGCTCACCAGAAGGCTGGCGGTTCAAACCCACCAGCCACTCCTCGGAAGGAAGGTTGGGCAATCCTACTTCCGTAGTGATACTGCCTCGGAAACCCAAGGAGGGGCCGCTATGAGTCGGGGCCGACTCGACGGCAAACAACAACAACAACAACAGGGACTTCTTAGATACTCATATACAAGGAAACCCATGAGAGCTGGAACTTGATCAGGTAGCCTTGTTTTTCCGGGTCTTGCAAATTTGTAGCCTTTGACAGGGTATATAGTCTTACCACTTTCCAATCTCTATTAGTAGAAAATATTAGTTTTCCTTCTCTGACCAGTTTCCGCCTTATATAGGTTCTGGCTTTTGTAGGTTTTACCGTATTTCCTCTAAACCGTGAGCTCCTTCTCACTGGCAGCTACAAAAAGATTAGGCTGTCTCTCAAAGCTATACGAAATTTTGTTTAGCTTGCACAGTGAATTTACTGCCAACATTTAGAGACCTGGAAAGTCTATGTTAAAATTTGGATTCCTAGTTTCTGGGAAATTCTTGCAATACTGGGCCCTCATTTCTGCAAGGCCACAATCACCATCACTTCCTACTGTTTTATACCCAGCTAGGAAGGTTGGGCAATCCTACTTCCGTAGTGATACTGCCTCGAAAACCCAAGGAGGGGTCGCTATGAGTCGGGGCTGACTCGATGGCACATAACAACAACAACAAGCTTCAATCATTTGTATGCTGTGCCAGGCCCTTGAGGCATTCAACCTTTGGACCCCTGGGCTTTACTTCTGTTCAAAACTCTCTGCCTCTAATGTCTAGGATGAAGCAGGAACATAGAAAACTCTTAATGCATGCTTTTTGAATAAAATTAAATCATTTATATATTATTTTAAATAATATTTTTGATAATATAGATTATTTCAGGGTTCAGTTAAAAAAATGGACTTATTATTTATCTAGAATATCTTTTAAGTAGACAGTACAAGGAATTTTAAAAATAATTTGAAATTCAGGAAAGGTAAAGAATTTTATTAAATTTTTATTTTCCTTAGAACTGGACAGGAGCTCTGGTAGTATAGTGGTAAAGGCATTCGGCTGTTAACCAAAAGGTCAGTAGTTTGAGACCACCAGCTGCTCTGAGGAACAAAGACAATGCAGCCTGCTGCCGTAAAGATTTATAGCCTTGAAAACCCAATAGGGGTTGCTATGAGTCAGAATTGACTCAATGGCAGTAAGTTTGGTTTTTCTGGTACAACTGGACATAACTCAATTATCTTATTGATTTTTATTATAAGTAAATAAATTCATATTAGTAGTTGACTGATTCAGTGAAATAAAGAATAAATAAGATAAAAATCTCTTAAAGCATGATAGAAACAGTGAAGCTGTGAGAATATTAGTCACACATTCCTATCAGTCTAGATATAATCATGTTCAGTCTAGATATAATCATGTTCAGTCTTGAATGCAAGGAGCTCTGGTAGCATAGTGCCTAAGGCACCTGACTGCTCACCAGAAGGCTGGCGGTTCAAACCTACCAGCCACTCCTTGGAAGGAAGGTTGGGCAATCCTACTTCCATAGTGATACTGCCTCGGAAACCCAAGGAGGGGTCGCTATGAGTCGGGGCCGACTCGACGGCAAACAATAACAACAACAACAACAATCTTGAATACAGAGGCAACTGCACAGAGATTTCTTCATCTACGATGCCACTCACTTGGAACGTCGCAGAAAAAGCTGTCTTTGTGGAAGTTCCAGTCAACTTCTCTTTTCTCTCTTTCATAATGATCATCTGACCACCTATCATCCCGATGGCTGAAATGGAACAACAATTTGATCTTTAATAAAGCTTAAGGCCATTAAGTATACTGGTAATAGTATACCCTCAAAGCCAGGACCTATTTAGCACTTGATATTAAGTTGGAAGGATTATATATAAGCAACCAACACTAATTTTCTCACTTCTGAAAAGGAAACCTCCACCTTTTCATCCTAATGTAACAAAATCTTAAAAGAGAAGGCCAAGTTAAATTTGGTGACAAAAAAATTTTGAGCCATACATTTTTACATTCAACATTTTGGCTTAGACGGTTTTTAAACATGGAATTCATTAGGTAATGTTTCATCTACAATTACATTTAAAAATTACCTTTTGGCTTGCTCATCTGCATATTTGAAAGGATAATTTGCTAATGTTGCTTTGTATCCGGTATTTTTCACCATGTTATTCCATGTGACCAGTCTTTGGCCTATTGCAGTCCCTCTTGGTTCAAAACCCTAAGGCAAAATATTACAGATTTCCATTACTGTAATTCCTTTCAGGCTAAGTGTAGTTATAATAACAGCTTGAGAAAGCAATGTCAAGGTGATGCAAAACTTCCAAGAGAAAATATAGACGTTCCTCACTGCTACTCTAGAAGTGAACGGCATTGAAACAAGATGAGCTGATGATGATCACGTATTTACTGTGACAAAACAGTTTTGATTATGTTACGTGTCTCAGAAAGGAAGGAAAAAAAGCTTATCAAAAGCTTATCTTTCTAATTCACACGTAAGGATTTAGTAAATATTTATTTTTATGTTATAAAAATATGGTCAAATTAACTTTTGTTATGCTTGTTACAATATTTTACAAAGAATAAATTATCTTTGATGCAAATACATTTTTTCCTCATTATTCTATGAATGCCTGAAATTAGTTAAAAACAGATCCTGCTATCTGTTAGGAATAATAAAATTCTTTTAACTGTTTAGGAGGAAAAAATGACACTCATTCTTGAAGATTTTATGAAAATTTTTTTTTTTTTAAATACTATTCAGATTCTCCATCTTTTTAGCTTAAACATGGGGACAAGAAGCAAAATCACCAGATTTTTGATGGCAAGCAAGTTCCTTAATCCTTAAGAACCTGAGACTATAGGTAAAAGACACATCTTTAATTTTCAAAAAGAGAGTTGTATACAAAGTGGTTTGAGAAGGCTTTAAAAGAAATGGGATACATGCAACATACATTAAAATACTTCATTTTTTGGAGTTAATTTTGGACTAAAGAAGATAGATAAATTCTACTGGCTCAATCTTCCTTACCAGCAATGGATCAGAGAAATCAGGAAGCTCTGGTACTAATACTCCAACCAAGGCACAGACCACGATAAACACGGTGCACATGCCCAAGACCACCACGGGCCAGTCAGCTATCAGGGCTGCGTAACTAAGAAGCAGAAGAAAATGACAAAGGCCTTTCAGAAGCAACATAGAGTACTTTGATTCTTAATAGAGAAACTTATTAAATACAGAAGGCTGGCGGTTCAAATCCACCAGCCACTCCTTAGAAGGAAGGTTGGGTAATCTACTTCCATAGTGATACTGCCTTGGAAACCCAAGGAGTGGTTGCTATGAGTTGTGTCTGACTTGACAGCACATAACAACAACAACAACAACAACAACAGTATTGGAGTCCCTGGGTAGAAAGCTACATGGCAGGCTGTTAACTGAAAGGATGCAGGTTGGAGTCCACCCAGAGGTACCCTGGAAGAAAGGTCTGGCAATCTACTTCCAAAAAATCAGCTACTGAAAATGCTATGGAGCACATTTCTACTCTGGCACAAACAAGGGTTGCCACATGTCAGAGCTGACTGGGCAACAATTTTTTTTTTTTGGAGGGGGGTTACAGGTATTTAACCATCCTTACAGCTACTGTGCTTTCTTCATTCTCTTCTCAGCCAAGATTCCTGTGGGAAACATACTCACTGTCTCCATTTCCTGACATTCTATGTTCTCTTGGGGAAAAAAAAAAAAAATCACATATACATTAAAAAAATATAAACCAAAAAAATATAATGAACATAAACATTAACATAATATGTATATAATATACATTAGCCTGTGAGATCCAAGAGGGCAGACATTTGTATCTGTTTTATTTATTGTTGTATCTGTGCCTATAATAGTAACTCACTGCCATGAAGTCGATTTTGACTCAGAGCAACCCCTCCTTGGGTTTCCGAGGCAGAAAATCGCTACGGAAGTAGACTGCCCAGTCTTCCTTCCCCGGAGTGGCTGGTGGGTTTGAACCATGCCACCAGAACTCCTTGGTGTTTTTTTGGTTTTATCCCAATAAACGTCTATTGAATAAATGAACAAGCATCCACATACTCACTACTCTTTCACTTTCCAACCTACTAAAGTTTGGTTTTAGTCTCTTACTATCAGTAAAAGCCAGGTGCTAACTGGCTGATGCTGACTCATGGGTGACCACATGTGTGTCAGGGTAGAACTGTGCTCCATAGAGTTTTCAAGGGTTAATTTTTTGGAAGTAGACTGCCAGGTATTTTTCTCACAGTACTTTTGATTGGACTCAAACTTCCAACCTTTAGGTTTCTAGCTGAGTACATTAATGATTTGCAATACACAGAGACTCTATTCTCTTCCTCTGAAATTCTTCTCTGTGTTATCAAATCCTACAATCAAGCTCCCTTCTTCCAGATGCCCTTCCCACCCACTGTCTTCAACTAAAAGATTTATTTCTGGATCCCTACTCCAAGGTCCTGGAGGGCATGGACCATTCTGTATTATCTTGATACTTCCCAGTCTTGATATGAACTGAGTATCCAATAGAAATTGACTAAACTGAACTTGGTCTAAAATTCAGAATGTATTATGCCAACTTCAGATTTCTTTCATTAAAAAAATCCACTGCCATCAAGTTGATTCTAACTCATAGCAACTCTTCAGAACAGAGTGTAATTTTCCCATAGGGTTTTGAAGGCTATAAATTATTATGGAAGCAAACTGTCTCATCTTTTTCCATTGAAGGGCTGATGGGTTCAAACTACTGACCTTTTGGTTAGCAGCCAAATGCTTTAACCACTGTGACACCAGAGCTCCTTGAATCTAATCAAGAATGTTAGTTTCATTTGGCTAAACCAAACTCACTGCTGTTGAGTCGGATCCAACTCATAGCGACCCCTTCTTGGGTTTCTGAGGCAGTATAGTGATGGCAATTTCTGGCCCATTTGAAATAGGCTTCTGTGGTGGTTATGTTTGTGTGTGAACTTGGCTGGGCCTGGATGAGTGGCTGGGCAGCTGGTGGTAGTTATTCCCCATGATGAGACTGGCAATCAACTCCATGGTGGGATCTACCACAAGCAGCTGACCAGCTGCCTTTGGGATGTGGTCTGCTTCCTGTATGTAAGGAGAAGCTTTGAGAATGGCCTCTAGCTTATGGCACGCTTGGACCCTGCATGTAGCCATTATTCAGCAGCCTGCCATGCTCTGCCGACCTTGGGACTTAAAATGGACTTGAGTTAATGGCCTGCTGTGTGGTTTGGTAACATTGAGACTGTGCCTTTTTACTTGTCAACCTTGGGGCTTCTCAGCCTCAGCAGCCAGCAGCTGTCTGAGTGAAGAAATGCCTCTAGCTCCAGTGGGCCGGGAGCAGGAGGCAGAGCTGGTCCCCAAGGTTGAGGGGCTTTCACCCAGCCCCTAGAGCCTAGCACTTTGAACTTGGACTAAAGCCTCCAAATTGTAAGAATAAACTCCTGTTTGTTAAGGCCATCCCATTTGTGGTATATTTCTTGTCAGAGTGGCACTAGGTAACCACAACAGCTTCTCCCTCATATATTTGTGTTATTTCTTCTAAATCATGCTAACAGCTACAAATGAAACTGGTGGCTCAAAGTGTCATCATGGAAGAAGCTACTATATTTCTGTAGGAACAGACTGCTTATTTTTATATTCTGATCTCTTAACATCATAGGTCTGGCTTTGTGGAGGTTTTTACTTCAAATTACAACTGTAGTCAGGAAATTTAATTATAACACATTTATGTTTTAAGGGAGCACTGCACAGGCATATTATTCCCCTGTTCTTCTTTCAAAATAATCTTATGAAAATAAGTCAATAATAACAGCTAACACTTCCTGAGTGTACCAGTCACTCCCGTGCTTCACTTAGGTTATTACCTCATTTAATTCTCACAACAATCTTATGAGATGAAACTGAGGCACAGACAGAATAAGTAATATGTTCCAAGTCATAAAACTAGGAATCCAGGTAGTCAGGTTCTAGATTCTGGCCTCATAACCATTATGTTATCCACTCTCTCTTCAAACACCAGAGAAACAAAAGACATTTGGAATAACTAAACCTGCCCCCCCCCAAAAAAAAAAACCCACACACTAAACTGCTTCCTCAAATTCACATATAAAAAATTAAACTCTTATGCCACACTAACAGTTAATTTCTCTTTGCAAAATTACATAGATCCATAGGACTCCAAGTTTGAACATTATTCATTAGACTGCAAATTCTGAATTTAAAAACTCATTAAGGAAAATTATGCTGGTTAAGATGGAATAATTTTGAATGTAATGAAAACACATAAATCATAACATGCTGATTGTGGTTGTGCAAATGTAAACACCAGTGGTCAGAGCTGTCACATTTCTAGAACACACCCAAGGCAAAAAATATCCCCTGCACTTTACTTCCTCCTCCACCAAACATAAACCAAGATGAAAGCTACTGGTTTTGAAGGAATAAGGTCCTTTGTCTCAATAGCACAATTTAGACTTTCTATTTGTTGCTTCAGACTTTAAAAGAGTTCTTTACATTTTAAACTTTGCAAATATCAGCCCTTTGAAATGAAAATGGCTCCAGGCTTATATAATTACTCATTATACTTTATTTTAAATGGATCAATTTTGTTTAAAATAAGCCAGAAGCTATACGTTTTCTACCTACAAACATGTTACCAATAGATGGTGGCAGGTCCCAAATTACTTAGTTTTCTTTAATACTGTGGTTTAATTTACCCATATAATGACTTTTTGTTTTTTGTTCTTGAAAAATCTGCACACACATGCATTGCATAGCAACCTTACAAACCTCATTCAATAATTGCTTTTCTTCTCTTTGAAAACATTTGGTTTTGATTTTATAGTTCTGCTATATACCATGTATGTGCACCGACAACATATGGAAAGTTTATGGCATGAGTGATTTCAGCACATTTCTTCCAAACACTTTTAACCTTACTATATTACAATCCCACTTCCTCACCCAGCAGATGTTTCACACGCTAACCTTTTCTAGAGACAACTGTTCACACTTAAGAAATGGGATCACCATCCTGAGTACATAAAGCACCACAGGGGGAAGCCCCAACTATTATGAGTAAATTTTACTCAGACATGTTTCTCCTAAATACCACAAAATTGCTAAGGATATTTCTGCTCTTCATTCTGCCTCTGCTATCATGTAGCTGAAGGCACCACATGGGAAAGGAAAAGTTTCATGTACAACATGAAATCCAGACAATGGTTATAATATTAAGATGAAAATCTAATAAGGTAGGAAGACTGGAGAAGGAAAGGAAATTAAAAATGGCCTATAAATCTCACTACTATATATATTTTTAAGCATGCTAATTCCACTCTTGGAGACTGTGGGTTCAATGTATATCTTCTACCTAAGCTTCAGAGAATAAAGGACCTGAACATTATTGAAAAAATGAACTACGTGTGCATTAGAACAATTTTGAAAAAGACCTTTTCCTTTACCATAACATGCTCTTCTGTATATAATATTTATCTTGCTTCCCCCTGCACTAATTTTAGGAATCTTTAGACAACATCATTGTAAATGTAGTCCATTTCACTAACATCTCAGTTGGAGCAGGCAATTATTTTCCAGTGAACAACTGAGTGACAGTCTTTCCCAAGGCCCTAGCGCTGTCCCACATGCCTATGTTAGGGCCTGCAGCTCGGTCTAGTATAAAAGTTCCTACCAACTTCTCATAAAGTGAAGTCTTAAGTAGTACACAGATCTAAAGGATTCATCCTCCTTTTGACAGGAAGATGAAACAGAAGGAGCAGGGGGAATGAGTGCTCATGGAGGAATGGCAGACCTGAGTTATTGTGCATGCTCCCTGACATCCTGGCAAGGGTGTTGCTGTCATGCTAGGGTTTTCATGCTTATACCATGGGAAGTTCCTTAAACATACTCATGGACTCTCAGCCACCTTATTACGGGTTTACTCTAGAAACAGATCAGAAATAACTATTAAACCACCTCAAATTCCTTAAAAAAACAGACTTGTGTGCTAGCAAAAATTCAAACATAGAGACATTCTGAGTATGCTCTCAATAAAGGGTTAACATCAGCCACTCTTAGGTAAACACGGGAGGGGACAAAGCAGAAGTAGATATTCTGTGAAAATATGAACAAAGAAAGTTCCAGGAATATGTAATAAAAATGTGCTCAAAAATTGCTTACACAAACGGTTATCAGGAAATGTTTGTCAAAAAATAGATTAACCAATATGAAAAATGAATTATTATTTTTTTTTGCAATGTCTGTGGTATTGGTCATGCTAAACCCTGTGTATAAAAATTCTGCCCTTTTTCAGAATGCCAGAGCACTCTGGACTTTCACTTTGTGCTGCCCAATTCAAGTTGCTCTTCTACAATAAAATTCTTTCTTCTTAATCCCAACAGTACAAGATTTTCTTCTTGGTCATATTTGGTGTCAGAAGTGAGATGCCAAAGGTGCATTACCTTCAATGACCCGCAAAGGTGTCAAGGATTCAGGCTTTGGTATCACCTGATCCATATGGACCTCTGTCTCTGAAGACTTTCAAAAGCTGTCTCAAGGTAAATAACCACTTGGATCCAAGCTCTGCTCCTTTGCATTGCAGCTCTTTGAGTTTTAGTGAAGAATTTTTTTTTTAAGTCGCATCTTTCAGAAGAAAAATGAGAAATGCCAGTTCCAAGGGCAAATTGGTGCCATCCTCCAGAATTCATGCCTATTATAGAAACAAACATTTTCGTTCTTTAATGTATTTGTTCTTGTCTGGTTGGCATGACCATGGAAAATCAGTGGCCACTTTGGAGATCATTTGATGTTTCTTAATTGATTTTTCTGTGCAGCAAATTTGAAAGTATGGGCACCTGGATTAAATCATTTCATTGGGATGTCTGTTTTGATTGGTAGTTAAAGACCTCTACAAGACACCAAGACAGCAAGATTGCTTCCCTGAAGGATATATTTTTCAAATTAACTAAACAAAACAAAGAACTACAATGTAAAATCCTGCTCCTAATCCATCCACTCCCTTGATGGCAGTCTATTTTTACACCCTTCTTTCCCCTCCTACACTTCAGATAATACTCTTTTTCAGCTCCTGCTTTTTCCCCGGAGAAACCAATTAGGAACTACCTTTTTCCCAAAATGTCCTTTAAAACCCATACTAGCAGAGATGCTGAGGATTCCCCTCATATTACCTTGGACATGTTCAGAATTATGTAGCATTATGAAAGAATTCCCAAAACTGTGTTAAGATCCTTACAAGTTTGTTGAAGAATTTAAAAGCACTGTTGAAGCTTACCAGTTTGGATTCCCTGATTTAATATCAACGTTGTTGTTGTTATTTGCCGTCGAGTCAGCCCTGACTCATAGCGACCCCTC
>NW_006921626.1:8128325-8135586 GCF_000298275.1 Orycteropus afer afer | reverse complement strand
GCCAGCCTTCTGGTTAGCAGTCAAGTGCCTTAGGCACTATGCTATCAATAAGTCCATATAATAACTGGGCCAGGGAAAGCCCAGTTATGGTTGCAGCAGGTGGACTAGAAGGATCCAAGAATAAATTAGCTTTAAATACAGGCAAAACTGCCACTGAATTATTAGAAGATTCTTGAGTCATGAGTAATAGATGACTCAAAGCTATTCTAAAGTCTTTCCCCCACATTGAATGATTGTACAAAAATTCACTATAGGGAACAGAGCAAAGATAACAGTGTTTACGATGATCAGACTTGCTACTCTAAAAGTTTTCTGAACACTCTGGCCTTACTTTATCTGCTCCAGGCACATCCAGAAACTTCAATGTTGTTTTTATATCTGGATTGAAATCTGAAATCTCAGTATTGGTTAAACGACATCAACTAGACTGGGAAATGGCTCCTATTGTGGAATTAATTAATCTGGCCTACATACTTTCCCAGACTCTAGAGTCTGAAAAGCCCTTCAGTTACAATTAGAGTCTCCAGACCAAAAGAAGAATGTTAAACCCTCCAATGGCTGTAAAGCTGGCATCTGCCAGTACTGTAAAGAAAACTGGCCACTGGAAGAATGAAAGCTATAAATTAAAAACACAAAATGAGAACCTCCCAACAAGATATCCTTCAACTCAATATGGAGTGAAGGCGCTCCAAGAATATATGGTGGTGCTTAAACTCTGGTAGCATAGTGGCTAAGGCACTTGACTGCTAACCAGAAGGCTGGCGGTTCACACCCACCAGCCACTCCTCGGAAGGAAGGTTGGGCAATCCTACTTCCGTAGTGATAACTGCCTCGGAAACCCAAGGAGGGGTCGCTATGAGTCGGGGCCGACTCGACGGCAAATAACAATAACAACAACAAAACTACAAAGGAAACTGTTGTAACCATTAATGTTAATTTTTGAATGACATTGGAGCTACCCTATCTGCTACTAACCCCCCCCTTTTTTTTTTCAAACGCCCCAGCCCCAGAGTGCAAAAACCTTGAAGGTAGTGGAAATTAATAATCAGTAATAATAATAATAATAAACATTCTTTCCCAACACATTTCAGTATCTCTTGGTTCTACTGAAGATTTCCAGTCTTTTTTGCTTAGTCCTTATACTCATGTCAATCTATTAGAAAGAAATCTTTTATCCAAATGGAACTGCCAATTGCAATTTACTGAAAAAGGGGAAATATTATTAAGCTTACAGGATACTCCCAAATTTACCAAGACAGATTTTGAACTAGAGCACATACAGGAGGAAGAAGCTTTTTGCCCTATGCAAACTTTTTTTTTAATGTATATTGATGATTCAATTCAACCTAGTTCCCTAATCCATGATATTCTTTCATTAATTCCTGAAACTCTGTGGGCTGCCACATCCACAGGTGCAGACTGAGTTGTGTCTGCTGAGCTGATTAAGATTCAAATACATTTGTTTAAACTTCTTCCAAAGATCCCCCAATATCCCCTTAATAAAGAGGTAAGAGAAGGACTAGTTCCCATTACCCAATATTTCTTTTCTAAAGGTCTAATTGTCCTCTCTTCCAGTCCTTGTAACACCCATGTTCTTCTAGTTAAGAAACCAAATAATAGGGGCTGGAGGTTTCTTCAGAATTTGTGTGCTAATAACCATATTATTATTCCTAGGTTTCTATCAGTTCTAAACCCTCATATACTGTTTTCCAACATCCTTCCAAAAACCACCCATTTTGCAGTTGTTAAGCTTTGCAGTTTTTTTTTTTCTTTCTGTGCATCCTGAAAGCCCATATTTCTTTGCTTTCTTCACCTGGGAAAACCAATTTACCTAGACTGCAATGCCCAGAGAGTCACTGAATCCTCTACCTATTTTTTCCCAAATTCTCCATGAAGTCTTGCAGTCTTTGCAGTTTATGAGCAAATCTGAATTATTGCAAAATGTCGATGATTTAATAGCATGATCGACCTTCCGGCAGGCTTGTACTAAAGATGGTGTAATTTTGTTATAAATTTGCTACTGGTGAACATAAAGCTTCCAAAGAGAAGTTACAATTTTCCTGACCTTCTGTCAAATATTTAAGGCACATAATTTCTGCAGAAGGTATCTCTATCAACCCTAAACAAAAAGGAGGCCATTTTTGCTTTCTCTACCCTTAGAGCGCTGGTGCTATAGTGCCTAAGGCATTTGACTGCTAACTAGAAGGCTGGCAGTTCAAACCCACCAGCCACTCCCCGGAAGGAAGGTTGGACAAACTACTTCTGTAGTGATACTGCCTCAGAAACCCAAGGAGGGGTCACTATGAGTCGGATCCGACTCTCTGGCAGTGGTTGCGTTACCCTTAGAACAAAGAAATAGTTATGAAGATTTTTACGGCTTTGTGGGTATCATAGAGCCTAAATTTCCAACTTTCCTTTGTTAGCCCTGCCCGTATAAAAATACTTAAAGGCCTCAGAACCAGATTCCTTCCAAATTATGCCAAAGGTCAGGAGGCCATAGACAAACTGAAAAAAGCTCTGTCAAAAATACCTGCATTAGGGTTTCCTAACTATCCGTTAGATTTTTCCTTATTTGTGCATGAGGTATCTGGAAATGCTTTAGGTGTTTAACTCAGAAACATGAAGGATACAGAGACCTGTGGGCTATTGTAGCCTACAGCCTGACACTGTAGCTAAAGAATACCCTCCCTGCCTCTGGCTGTGGCTGCTACCACCCATTCTGTAGAGCACACTGCAGACACAGTGCTAGGGAATTCTGTAGATGTACATCATATACATCATGCTGTTTCTGTCCTGCTTAATCCCACCTGGACTTAACACCTCTCTGCCAGTGGGCTCACTTCTTACGAAATTCTCTCTCTGGCTGTATTTAACATTAGACTACACTCTGTGGCTTGCTTAAACCTAGCCACCCTTCTCCCTACATCTGACAGGTACAGCTATCCTATATACAATTGTTTGGATTTGACTGAACAGCTTTTATAACTCCTCAGAAAGGTTGAGTAGAAACCTCTTTAGCTAACCTTGATTGAGTTTTATTGGTGGATGGCTCTTACTTAAGGACCAGTACCATCAGCTTTCACTTTCAGGCTGGATATGTCATCACAGTTTCTACTTAAGTCCTTAAAATCTAATCCTTCCTGAAGCCATGTCAGCCTAACAGGCTAAATTAATTGCCCTCCCCAAAGCCTGTAAAATTGCTTCAGGGAAGTCTGTTAATGTATATGTTATTGTTGTTGTTATGTGCCATTGAGTTAGATCCGACTCATAGTGACCCCTCATTGGGTTTCCAAGGCACTATCACTACAGAAGTAATTGCCCAACCATCCTTCCGAGGAGTCGCTGGTGGGATTGAACTATCAGCTTTCTGGTTAGCAGTCAAGTGCCTTAGGCACTACGCTACCAGAGCTCCTGTGTTAATCTGTATAGACAGTAGATATTGTTTGGAGTCGAACATGATTTTGGCATGTTATGGAAATAGAGGATTTCTAACATCTTCTGGAATCACCATAAAAAAATGGAATTTTAGTGGTAGACCTTTTAAACACTCTACTACTCCCCACTGAAGTTGCTGTAATAAAAATACAATTCGGTAACCATCCAAAAGGAGTACCCCAAACTAAAGAAATAGGGGAAACAGTCTTGCCAACAGAGAAAACAAACATGCTACTTTTCAGGTTGCCCTTGCCATCATGGTAAATAAGGATACGTATCCTCAAAATTTACCTATTGATAATCCTAATCTTTGCAATTTAGCTTCAGAAAAACTTTTAAAACAAAACAGTTGGCCCAAACAGATGAACTCTGGGTATGGGAAAAGGTAAATTGCTATCAGAACCCTACCACCAAATTATGGAGAGGGCCTAATCAAAAGACTATGCTATCTAAATTTCTTGCATATTCCTATGATGCATACCTTACATGAAAATTCCCATATGAGAAGAAATAAAATGATTAAAACATTAGTGGGAAATATTAGTGGGAAAATTCTTTGAAATCACTGAACATGTTGCCTTCCATTATCCCATTGCCCTTGCTATAACCCTAAAAAACATCTTAAGGGTCCTACCTAGACAATATCCTTTACTCTCTGGGCCTACGCTTGAATGGCAACTAGATTCCCCTCTATCCTTGCTGCAAAAGCCACTTTCCAGTCCAACATGCAGATGTCTCTAGATATTTCACAAATTTATCAAGTAAAGCAACTGAATTACTAGGTTGTTTAAGTGCAAATAGGACAAACTTAAATAACTTGACCCCCCCTTTTTTACCAAGCTTTGAAACCTATTGAAAATAGGGCAATTTTTCATTTGTAACAGCTCCCTGACAGACAACTGGCTTAATCAAATCAACTGAATCATTCTCTTCCTGCATAATTATACTGGAAGCAATACTGTCTGTGCCCCCCAAGAAAAGTGTTCTTGTGTGGGGGATCAGGTTATAGCATGACAAGAAATCCAGATCCAAATGATGAGCACTATGTATGGACATTACTCCACTTGAATGATTGGAAAATGCAAGGTCATTGTATGCTGGGTCTTCTAGGAGTTCCTCTGAATGTTTATTTTTATAATGAAAGTGTGCACTGGACTAGTGATCAAAGACCCTTGTTTGGAATAAGAGAGACTTTTTATTCTATAGCTGACAAATCTGAAGTGAGATGGTATTCCTTTGTGCCCTTCTACCCAAATATGATATTCCCCAATATCATATTTCAAACAGAGAAATCCATTTGCAATCTATCTGCTACAATGGCTCAGATTGCCAATGACAGTGCAGATGGAACAGCTTCTCTACAGAAGTCTTTAGAGTCTCTTGATAAATGATATTGGTTCCTGGCTACACTCCATACTGCAAACCAGTTTAATTCTTTTAATTTCTGCATTAATTATTATGGATTAATCAAACATTGTATGAAATACTTGCCTAATGCTCACAGCCAGACTGAAAATTTCCATTCAATGCACAGATGTATTTTAAGGAAACAGAATCTTTGGAGGAAATTAATTCCACTCCTTGAATTGACAATTTTATAATATGTACTTCTTTTTACTCTAAACCTTCTTCTCAAAACTTCAGCAGTGACTAGACCTAGGAAAGAGCCTCCCCTTTGTTTTCCCTGGGTGTTTTGTGTTGATACACAGTGCTTGAGTTCATTCTGGATTTGTTCCTCCCATTTGGCTTTGCCTGCTGCCATAATCACAATAAAGATCCACTCACTCTGAAGACGAGGACTATTACATTGGCAAGGTGAAGAAAATAATTTTTATTGACCCAAGATTCAAGAAAGCAGACAAAGTCCTTGCAGGAGAAAGGATACTTGACTGTGGATGATCCTTTCCCCCTTTTGGATGCTTGATCAAAAGGAGGGAATGTGCTAGCAAACACTCAACCATAGAGGTGTTTGGAGGAGGCTCTCAATAAAGGGTTAACAAGAACCACTCTTGGGCAAACAAGGGAGGGAATGAAGCAGAAATGAATGTTCTGTGAAAAAATATGTACAAAGAATGCTCCAGAAGCATGTAACAAAAATGCTTTCAAAAACTGCTTACCCAAACCACTATCAGGAAATGTTGTCAAGAAATGGATTACTCAATATGAAGAAAAAATTGTTTTATTCAAAAAAATGTCCATGGTATCGTACACACTGGACCCTGTGTATAAAAATTGTGCTGTTTTTCAGGCGGTGAAGCACTCTGTACATTCATGTAGTGCTATGCAGCTCAAGTTGCTATTTATTCCTCAATAAAACTCTTTGTTCTTACTCCTAACAGAGCATGAGATTTTCTTACTGGACACTGCACTGGTTGAGACTGTAGGACTTCCAGAGACTTTTACCATGAAATACTCTTCAAACCTTGAATTGAAGCTAATCCCTGAGATCACCTTGTAGCCAAATAACAGATTGGCTTACAAAATAATGAATATCACCTGTAATTACTGTCCTCCTCTAAAAATCATTATATGAGACCAAATGGTCAACAGTTACTTTAAAACAAAGATGAGAATGTAAGGTGGCAGGCAAACCAGAGTAATGGAAATGGAACAATTAGAATGGAAATACTGAGGATGATCACATATTGTGAAGAAGATAGTCAATGTCAATAAACAATTTGTGCAGAAAATGTTGAATGAGAACCTAAACTGTATAAACTGTCACCAAAAACACAATAAAATATTTAAAAATTAAGATAACTGTTAAAGCAAATATACCAAGTGTCTTCTTACCCAACTTATGCTAAATTCACATTCAATGGGGGTCTGTTTTAAAGGAGATATATATATATATATATATATATATATATAGTGGTGATGCCATTGCTGTATCTTTCCTAACTCTGGCTGTTATGGTACTTTCTTTCTTTCTTTTTTATTGTGATTTGGGTGAAGATTTACAGAGCAGAGAGCAGATTCACTTTCCATACAGCAGTTCACATACACTTTGTCTCATGACATTGACCACAGTTTACCACAATGCAACAGCGCCCCTCCCACTTCCTCCCCATTGTTACCCCTTTCAGTGTCCATCCCTACATACACTCCTGCCACCTGAGCTGTCTCCCTGTGCATAAGCAGCCCTTCCTTCTCCCATGATTGTTCTCTCCAAGGAGTATATCTACCAGAGGTAAATGTTCAACTCATATACCTATCTTTTGTTTGGCTGGAAACCATGGGTGTGGGTTCAATTCCACACTGAAGAGCAGCTAGGGGCCATAGTCTCAGTGGTTCCACCAGGCTCTATCAGACCACCGAAGCTGTCCGCCCCTTTTATTTTCTCCAAATGATTTTGAGTTTTGTTCCACATTGTTCTCCCTCTCTATCAAGGATCTCTTACATAGATCCCCTTCCAAGTGGATGACAGGCACCATCTAGTTCTTCTGGTCTCATAGTTGTGTAGGCTGCAGATTGGATGGTGTGCCAGTCGCTGGGACTAACTGTTCCCATGAATTTTGGTTTTCTTCATTCTTCTTTGCTCTGGACAAGAAGAGACTCATCGTTGTATCTAGATAGCAGCTTGCTAGCTTTTAAGATTCCAGTTGCTACTCTCCAAAGTAGGAGGTGGAACAATGTTTTGTATAGTGTCATGCCAATTGAGCTTGATGTCCCCTGCGACTATGTCCCAAGCCCACAGGTTCAACTACTCAGTCCCTCTTGGTAGCTGGCTGTGACCAAGCAGTAACCACAACCTTGTCCCTTGTCAGCTCTACTATACACCTGGGAATTCTGATCATTCACATAAACTTATAGGACCATTGTCTGC
>NW_006921626.1:8059605-8126820 GCF_000298275.1 Orycteropus afer afer | reverse complement strand
GCCTTCTGGTTAGCAATCAAGTGCCTTAGGCACTACGCTACCAGAGCTCCTAAATACTATACTAGTCAGCATGAAATGAAAAATGTGTGCATTTCTTTTTGTCTCTGGATTCATAACAGAAGACACCAAGATAAGTTCTCAAAAAATCTTGCTTTAATAGGTACACTTAAGCGCAATCTATTTAAAAATAATATTTGATTAAGGAATACCTTGATTTAAACAATGTGTTTTCTGGTTTGGAGTCTCAAAGAAGCAGCCAGGTTTTCTTGAAATCTATTTCTAGATTAGTCTCTGACTCATTCCCTAGTCAGCTCATGTCACCTCCCCAAGCATCAGCATTCCACCTAACCACAGTAATGTGTGAGCAGGATGTGTTTCAGAAAACAGTTTAAGGCTCTGTTAGCAGAGCCTTAAAAATTGGATAATCTAGTATCATCTACTGCTTAGAAGTCCACATCTATAACTTGATTAATTTGTATCTCAGTTTTACCAAATCTGTAATACCTGCCAAATAATACCAGTCATATCTTAAATGACTATGAGAACGAAAGACAAACTGACATGAATGCTTGGATTTAATAACAAAGGTTTTATTAATAAATTTCAAAGATCTATGAAATTTTGTTTCTGTAGCAGATTTATGAAGTTTCCTCTATTTTTATGTTTAGTCTTTATGTATTTTCCATTCTCTTCTTTTGTACAATTCTTTGAAGAAGCAGCACCTCTACTGTGCTCCTGACTTTTCTCTGAGATGCTGTTTATTTATTTGTTTATTTTTCTAGCATTTACCTTGTGCTCACTTCCTAGCTTGAGTTTATATTGCCTTCCTTTCTAATAATTCTTTCCATTGGTCTACTAGCTCTTGGGCACTAAAGTCTCTTTTAGCTTACAGAGATTTTCTTCCCTTCCCGTTTGCTGCCTTTCTCAAACCACCCTTCCCTTCTGAGCCAAAAGCCATGCTTCTGAGCATAAGGTGCTCTCTGCTTGGCTTCTGCTATCATGACTCTTCAGAAACTGTCAAAAATCAACACAGCATTATTGGTTTTCATCTTCCTTGTTCTGGGTGCTATACAGCAGTACTGACAACTCCTTTCTTCATAAAAATCTCTTCTTCCTCAGTTTCTTCCCTTCTGTTTCCCTTAATAACTCTTCATTATTCCTCTTATCCCTTAAGAATAGGCATTTCGAAATATCATTAATCACAACTTTTCCAGTGTCATCAACTCTCAACTTAGTATGTAGGAAGGACTGAAGCTTGAAAAATTGCACACAAAAAATACAAAAATGGCATATATGGATCTTTCCCTATGGAACTTAAAGCTTAATAAGGAAAATCAGACAGGTACACAAATACCTACAAAACTAGGTAAAAAGAGACAAATATCCTTAGAAGGGTACAAATAAAGTGTTTTGTGAAACCAGTGAACAGAGTACTTAAAGCTAGGTTGGGAAAAGGTAATCAGGAAAGGCATTTTTGAAGAAGCTGTATTTATAAATGTATATACTAAAAAGAACAGATTAACACTTTTTAAAACACACCAATCAAATATCAGAAGGAAAAAAAATATGAATCTTCTCAAAATGCAAAATTTCTACTCATTTAAGAAGATCTTATATTTCTAAGGAAAAAAATAGAAATTCTTTTTCTTAATATGTTATATTTACCTGCATAACCTCTTCCCTTTATATATGGATGAATGTGTATATATATATATATATATATATATATATATATATATATATATATATATATATATATATATATTACAGTGGTTAAGTACTCAGCTGGTAATCAAAAGGTTAGTGGTTTGAACCCATGTCTCCCCTACATGCTCATAGTTGGAATTGACTCAATGAGTATACACATATACACATATACACACATACCTATACACACACACCCCTACACCTATATATACACACACACCTATATACACACACACACCTATATAAACACACACACCTATATACACACACACCTATATACACACACACACCTATTCCCCACTTAGCAACTATCTCCTTATCCAACAGTTCACATTTACAACAACAAACAGTAAAATATCTACTATCCAACTATTTTTTGCATTAATGATGAATATCCGGCAGTAATGAACACCGAGGTGTAAGGTAAAAGTAATGCTGCCTGTGATGTTAGGGTTATGTGCGGTACAGTGAATTACTTAATATGGATCTTCTAGCCCTGGTTTTTGTGACTCCCGCTATATGACTGGATGAATTATGTAAATATGAGGGGCTTGTGGCCCACCAAGGAGATTGGATAGCTTATTTATAATGTAAATAAGGTATATGGCACCCTTGAGGGGGTAGAAATAGGTGTATGGAACCCTACCGTGGGGAGTGGTCAGTTTTGCCATTGTACTAGGCTTCATATGAGCCATCCCAGAGGTGGAAAAGGGGGGTATCATTGCCATCAAGAGAGAAAAGCAGGAATGGGGCACATCCTTGGACCCAAGATCCCTGTGCTGAGAGAGCAAAGAGACAGCAGCAGCAGAGGCAGCAGAACCAAAAGACCAACAAGAGACAAGAGTGGTAGGCTTGCTGGCCACAGACTGAGAAAGCTGAGTGCCTTTGGGCAGGAGGCCTTGCTGGCAGAGTGGAGTGCATTTATTGGCAGACCCAAAAGAAATGTGTAGCATTTGTCTGAGCAGGGGAGAAGCCAGGCCAAGAAGCCAAGGGCCAAGGGCCAAAGACAACCATGCCTGCAGAGATAGCCAAACGAGGCTGTCCTGACCAAAGAATTGTATCCTAAACATTCTTAAACCTGAATTGTTACTTCCCTAATAAACCCCATAATTGCGAGTTTGTTCATTAGTTCTGTGTGGCCACTGCAACATAATTATCAAGCTCAGCAGAGAAGTAGAGAGTGCTGTGGAAGGGATGGTTTGTATCAGAATTGGTAAGAAGGTTGGAGGGTGGCAGTATGTCTGACCTCTGCCCCAAAAGAATCAGCCTTGGGCTGATGTGATGCTGCTGGTAGTGTTTTTCTCTCCCACTTATGAAGTTAGAGGAGGCCAGAATATGCTACTTTCATAACCATTTTGCATGTGTCAACTTGACTGGTCAGTAATTCTCAGTGGTTTGGCAGTTATGTAATAATGTAACTTAGCAGTTACATAACGATTTAATGAGGCAGCTATATAATTATGCAGTCCATCCTCAATTTTGTAATCTGATGTAGTCATCTTCCATTTTCATATAATGTCAATTTTCACATTAATAATCTGGTCTTTAGAACCTAACTATGTCAGTAAGTGAGGAGCGTGTATGTGTGTGTGTGTGTGTGTGTGCATACACATATAAGTATATATATTTGTAAAAACTAAAGGGGAATTTAATAATGAAGATTTATGTAGTAATTTTACTTCAAAAATGATAACTTTTCTGAGGCAGTATTAAAACCATCCATTTTTCTTTGGCAACTGACATTTTTCTCTGGCTAGTGAATTTCTGTAATGACATTATATCTGGGACTACTATGTATAAAGACAGCTGATGAGAATAGGTATGTATGTGTGTGCGTATATACGTGTGTATTTCTTTTTCAGAAACTCTTATCCATTTGAAATTTGCTTTTCTACTATAGAGATAAAATACCTCCAGTCTTAATATGGTATCAAAAATATGAAAAAGAAACACAAACACCTGAACATAAATTGAAATGAATTCACATCAGGGCAGCTGGTGGAACTGTATATCTCTCTCCTCAACAACTAAGACACAGAGAAGTCAATTCATTACAAGAAGGAATGCAAAATAATCACCATTTTTCTCCTGCAAATAACATGCACATTGTATATGCATCTACCCTGGGAAGTATTTTTATAAATGTTCTATGTTATATATTTATACAACAACATATTAAACAAAAAAATTGGCACAGCAATCCTGGACTGGGGGAGTGGTTAGTAAACACATGTAAAAGGTGCATGTTATTTATACAAAAATATGATAGCCAAATAGGAATGATTAAACACAAATAAAATTTAAAAGCTAAAAATCTACCTTGAGATTAATATCACTTTTAGAGATATATGATTCCTTAAGCAGCCAGCTTCAAGGAAATTTATTTTTCATTCATAGAAAATAAGAACGGGGAAACAGCAGTAAAAATGGGGAGAAAATGCTGGAAGGGAAACAGCATGCAGGCAAGGTTATTACTTAATAAAATGTCCCAGATTACTTTACCTTTTTGGTAACTTGAAAGGCCTGGATGGTCTGAAAAAAACAAGAAAGAAGCAAAGGAAAAACAATAAAAAACAAAGCACCATAACATAAACACAGACTTTATATATGTATTTAACATTTTTTAATTATTGTTCCTTATGAAAGAATCCTGGAAGGTTTTAAAAAAAGACACTCTATTGGACAGCTTTGAAACACACATGGATTTGACAATGAATGCTGACCACTTAGTATACCAGGTAGATGAAGCTAGAGTGGCTAGTCAGGAAGTAGTATCTTCCCAGCCTCTTTATCACACTTTCTCAATGGAATCATAATCATGCTACACAACAGTGTCTGAGACCTACAGCTACCAGATTCACTCACCAATCTCACAATAGGAGTCCACACCTCTAAGTTCTCAATCTCTGCTACGTCTTTACTTATCAAGGATTTCCCTGCATATTTCTTTAAAATAGGACATAAATACCTTCTTGTATCAGAAATATCATTTCCTCTTCAAGATACCAGTTGTTTTTCCACCTTTCAATTTTTTAACATCTAACTTCACAATCCATTTGAACAACTATCCATTCATACTTCCCCATACTTTGTGCATTCTAGAATGCATTTTATACTAATATGAAAGGTATAATATGTGCTAAATCTTACATCTTATTTACATGTCCTCATTAGGAAGCTCTGGTGGCATAGTACCTAAGCATCCAACTGCTAACCAGAAGGCTGGCGGTTCCAATCCACCAGCCACTCCATGGAAGGAAGACTGGGCAATCTACTTCCGTAGTGATACTGCCTCGGAAACCCAAGGAGGGGTCGCTATGAGTTGGATCCGACTCGACGGCAGTGATTTTTTTTTTTTTTTTAAATCAAAGAGATGAACACCCTCACAGACTATAAAGACTGGAAAGAATCTTGAAGAACACATTTCCTTCCAACTCCAGTTTTAGAGATTGGCATGTGGGATCTCAGCAGCAGGGGTGTCATGTGAACTTAAGTCCCTGGATGCCCATCTACTGCTCTCTGTCCTGTGTGTGTGTGTCTATCTATAAACCCAAAGGGGAAAATCACAAAATTTTAATCTCTAACACAAGAAAAAAGGTACCTTTTGAGGAGATATGGAATATAAAGTCAGAGTTTCCAGTAAGAGCAGCATAGAACTCCTTGATTTTTAAGAACAAGTATGAGGTCAAACATTCACAGCATTACTAAAGAATACCAAATGATATGCATTTAAAAAATATATGTAAAGATAATTCATTGTTTAAAGGTAAAAAAAAGACATTAAAGGCATAATGCAGAGGCTGTATTTTTTGTCATCATGTCCTTGTAGCATAATATAATGTATAGTTCTTTGTGAATGTATGTCTGATTAGTGTTTGTAAGATTAATGAATGAACATCTTTAATTACTTTTCTCAGGCTCAACAGCTATGAAGTCAGCAGTCAACAGATGAAAAAAAGCAAGAAGCTGGGAACAGAAATAGCAACATAGGTAAATTTAGCTTTACTTCTGTTTACTCTGTTCTCTCTTTCAATAAAAAATGTTCACTACTGAAGAAGTCACGAAGCACACTTAGTATTTTGGGGTAAATCTAGTATAAAATATGATTTTTACATTGATTTTTCAATATAAAATTTTTTGAGATATAATTCACATACTATACAGTTCATCATTTAAAATGCACAGTTCAATGGTTTTTACTACTTCCAGAGAGTTGTGCAAGCATCACCACAATCATTCATACTGATTTTTAAAGAATATGCTATGCTTTTTTTTTCCTCTAAATTTCATTTTTGTTATTGTTGTTGAGAATATACACGACAAAGCACACACTAACTGAACAATTTCTACATGTACCATTTAGTGACATTCATTGCATTCCTTGAGTTGTGCAACTATTCTCACTCTCTTTTTCTGGATTGTTCCTCCTCCATTACCATAAATTAACTGCCACACAAGGTTCCTACCTAATCTTTCAAGTTACTGTTGTCTATTTGATCCCATATAGATCTTAAAAGAGTATAATACTCAAAGAAGGTCCTTTTTACTAGTTAAGCTTAATGATGGGTTTTAAGAAGACTTCAGGGGATAGTTTTGGTTTAAGGTTTAAAGATGATCTCAGGGCAACAGTATCATGGGTTATGCTATGCTTTTAAAAAAGGGACAAGGTTTGCTGGGGAGCTCTGGTAGCATAATGCCTAAGGCACTTGACTGCTAACCAGAAGGCTGGTGGTTCAAACCCACCAGCCACTCCTCGGAAGGAAGGGTGGGCAATCTACTTTCGTAGTGATACTGCCTTGGAAACCCAAGGAGGGTCGCTATGAGTTGGGTCTGACTCAAAGGAGCATAAAAATAACAACAACAACAGGTTTGCTGGTCTGATAGAGCTTGGAAGAACCCCTGAGATGATGGTCCCTACCTGCTCTTCAGGTCTGGAATTGAACCAGCTCCTGTGGCTTCCAGCCAAACAAAAGACAGGCATATGAGCTGAACATTTACATTAGGTAGATACATTCCTTGGAGAGATCAAACATGGGAAAACAGAAGGGCTGTGTATGCACAAGGACACAGCTCAGTGGGGCAGGAGTGCATGGGAGGGAAGGACACAGAGAAGAAGTAACTATGGGGAGGAAGTGGGAAGGGAGCTGTTGCACTGTGGGAAATTGCAGTCAATGTCATGAGACAAAGCATATGTGAGCTGCTGTATGGAAAGTGAATTTGCTCTGTAAACTTTCACCCAAATCACAATAAATATTTTAAAAAAGAAAGAAAGAAAAGAATATGCTGTGCTTTTAATAAGTTATGAGAGAAAATTTATTTTATGGAGAGGGAGAGTTAGGGACTGAACAAGGACACACATCACTTAACTTGTGCACAAAAGCTTCATTTTTCACTCCCAGTTTTCTAGTTACAACCATCCTCAAAAGTACGTCTTGAGTTCCATGAAAAGTTAATAGACTTTGTTATCTTTAGGCCTAAAATGATCCCCAGAGTCACAATTCTGGGAAAGATCACACTCAGCAGTTACAAAGCAATGATATTTTATTGTGTATCTTTTGGGTTATAATAAATGGAAATACTCTTTTTCCTCCTCCTTACCCCTACTAACTTTAACTATAAACTCACAGTTCTATGACTAGTTTACTCCCTAGAGATAGAAACAACTAGAGATTCATCACAATTCTTCTGCTTGAGTAAAGATTTCATTTTATGTTAAATTTGATACAGTAAGTAGAGATTGCAGGTATTAGTTGCAAAAGAAACCTGAAGTTATCACAAGATACCTCTTGGGAAAACACTAGATCCCTCTGAAGTTTCTATACTAGCAGTCAAGACAAACAGGTGTTTGAGAAACCCAAACCACAACTACAGGTAAAACATGAAAACTGGTTTGCATGGTGCTGCTATCTTTAATTCTGCTTTTACAATCTCTTCCCAGAATATTTGAGAAAAGTGGCAAAGGAAGGAATCTATTACGTTTTCGTACATCGAAAGTGTTTTTCCTCCATTTGTAAAATCTTTCAGACTTGCTAATTTTAATATCTATCCAAAAAATCTTCAAGATTATTTTCACTCCAGTTTCATAATTCCAGTGTTAATAAATAACAACTAGTATAAACAAACAAATAAATAAATAAACAACCCTAACTTCTATAACAAAGAGCACTGGTGGTGCAATGGTGCTTGGCTGCTTACTTTTGGTGGTTTAAACCCACGTAGCAGCTCCACAAGAGAGAGCCCAGTAGTTTGTTCCCATAAAGATTACAGTCTAGAAAATCCTACGTGGCAGTTCCATTCTCTCAGATGAGGTTGCTATGGGTGAAAATAGACTCAATGATACCTAACAACAACAACAACCACCTCTATTACAGAGAAAATCAGTCTTTTTCCAGCACTCATTCACCTTTTAATACCATATTATCAAAGTACACTTGTTGTTTTTTTAGGTGCCGTTGAGTCAGTTTTGACTTATAGCAACCCTATGCACAACAAAATAATGCCCAGTCCTGCACCATCCTCGCAAACCCAGCTATGTCTGACCCACTGTGTCAGTCACTGTGTCAATCTATGTCATTGAGGGTCTTTGTCTTTTTCACTGACTCTCTGCTTGACCAAGCATGATGTTCTTCTTCAGGGACTGGTCCCATCTGATAACATGTCCAAAGTATAACAGACAAAGTCTCATCATCCTCTCATGTAAGGAGCATTCTGGCTGTACTTCTTTCAAAACAGATTTGTTCATTCTTCTGGAAGTCCATGGTGTACTCAATATTCTTCATCAACAACATAATTCAAAGGTATCAATCTTCTTTGGTGTTCCTTATTCACTGCCCAGCTTTTGCATGCATATGTTGTTGTTGTTAGGTGCCGTTGAGTCGTTTCCGACTCATAATGACCCCATGCACAGCAGAACAAAACACTGCCCAATCCTGCGCCAGCTCCACAATCCCTGCTATACCTGAGCCCTCATTGCAGCTACCATGTCAATCCATCTTGTGAAAGTCCTCCCCCTCTTCTGTCGACCCTCCACCCTACCAAGCATGACATCCTACTCCAGGGAATGGTCCCTTCTGACAATATGACCAAAATAGGTGAGACGAAGTCTGGCCATTCTCGTTTCCAAGGAGCATTTCGGGTGCACTTCCTCCAGGACAGATCTGTTAGTTCTTTTAGTAGTCCATGGTACTTTGAGCATTCTTCGCCAGCACCACAACTCAAAAGCATCAACTCTTCTTCAGTCTTCCTTATTCATTGCCCAACTCTCACATGCATATGAGGCAATTGGAAATATCATGGTTTGTGTCAGGCACACCTTAGTCCCCAAGGAGACTTGAAACAGTTCCTTCACAGTCAACTTTCCCAACGATACACGTCATCTAATGTCCTGACTGCTGCTTCCATTGGCAAGGATTGTAGAACCAAGCAACGTGGATTCTTTGACAACCTCAATCTTCTCTCCATTTATTGTGATGCTGCTCATTGTTCCAGTTGTGAGCATTTTTGTTTTCTTTATATTGAGACGTAATCCATATTGCATACTGTATTCTTCAACCTTCATCAGTAAGTGCCTCAAGTCATCCTCACTTTCAGGAAGCAAAGTTGTATCATCTGCATATCTCAGGTTGTTAATGACTCTTCCTCCAATCCTGATGCATACATATGAGGTAACTGAAAAAAACATGGCCTGAGTCAGGAACACGTAAGTCCTCAAAGTGACAGCTTGGCTTTTTAACATTCTAAAGAGGACTTCACAGCAGCTCTGCCCAATGCAATATGTCAATACATTGGTTGATTTTTTGACTGCTTCTTCCATGGATGTTAATTGTTGGATCCAAGTAAAATGAAATCCTGACAATTTCAATCTTTTGTCCATTTATCATGATGTTGCTATTGACCCAGTTGTGAGGATTCTTGTTTTATTTATGTTGAAGTATAATCCATACTGAAAGTTGTAGTCTTTGATCTTCTTCAGTTAAGTGCTTCAAATCATCTTCATTATTAGCAAGCAAGGTTGTGTCATCTGGGCATCTCAGGTTGTTGACGAGTCTTCCTTCAATTCTGATACTGCATTCTTCTTCCTATCCTCTAGCTTCTTGGATTATTTGCTCAGCATACAGATTGAATAAGCATGGTAAAAGGATACAACCCTGTCACACACCTTTCTTGATATTAAACCACACAGTATCTTCTTGTTCTGTTTGAACAACTGGCTCTGGGTCAATGTACAGGTTCTCCATGAACACAATAAGATATTCTGGAATTCCTGTTCTTTGTGATGTTATCCACAATTTGTTATGATCCACATAGTCGAATGCCTTCACACAGTCAATAAAGTACAGGGAAACATCTTTCTGGTATTTTCTGCTTTCAGCCAAGATCCATCTGATATCAGCAATGATATCTCTTATTCCCCATCCTCTTCTGAATGCGGCTTGAGTATCTGGCAGTTCCCTGATGATGTACTGCGGCAACTGTTTTTAATTATCTTAACTTGTGTGTGATATTAATGATATTGTTTGATAATTTCAGCATTCTATCATATCACCTTTCTTTGGAGTGGGCACAAATATGGATCTCTTCCAGTTGCTTGGTCAAGTAATGTTCTTTCTAATTTCTTGGCATAGATGAGTGAGTGCTTGCTTCCAGCCTTGTGTTCATATGTTGAAACATCTCAATTGGTATTCTATCAATTCCTGGAGGCTTATTTTCCACCAATGCTTTCAGTGAAGCTCAAATTTCTTCCTTCGCTACCATTGTTCTGAAATTGTTGAATGTCGACCAATTCTTTTTGGTACAGTGACTCTGTGTATTCCTTCTATTCTCCTTTGATGTTTCCAGCATCAATATTTTGCCCATAGAATCCTTCAATACTGCAACTGGAAGCAGAGTTTTTCCTTCAGTTTTTTCAGTTTTAGAAATGCCATGTGTGGTGTGCTTCCCTTTTGGTTTTCTAACTCCAGGTCATTGCACATTTCATTATAATACTTGATGTTGCCTTCTTGAGTTGCCCTTTGAAATCTTCTGTTCAGCTCTTTTCCTTCCTATTTCTTCATTTTGCTTTAGCTACTCTATGTCCAAAAGCAAGTTTTAGAGTCTCTTCTGACACCCATTTTGGTCATTTCTTTCTTTCCTGTCTTTTTAATGACCTTTTGCTTTCTTCATGTATGATATCCTTGATGTCATCCCACAACTCGTCTGGTCTTTGGTCATTACTGTTCAATGCATTATATCTATTCTTGAGATGGATTCTAAATTCAGGTGAGATAAATTAAGGTCAAATTTTGGATCTCACTGACTTGTTTTAATTTTCTTTAGTATCAACTTAAATTTGCATATGAGCAATTGATGGTCTGTTACACAGTCAGCCCCTGGCCTTATTCTGACTGATGATACTGAGCTTCTACATCATCTCTTTCCACAGATGTAGCTGATTTGATTCCTGTGTATTCCATATGGCAAGGTCCACATGTATAGTTGCCATTTATGTTGTTGAAAAACAAGTATTTACAAAGAATAAATCATTGGTCTTGCAAAATTCTATCATGTGATCTCTGGCATCATTTCTATCACCCAGGCCATATTTTCCAACTACTGATCCTTCTTCTTGTTTCCAACTTTCACATTCCAATCACCAGTAATTATCAATGCATCTTGATTGCATGTTTGGTCAATTTCAGACTGCAGGAAGTTGGTAAAAATCTTTGGTTTCTTCACATTTGACATTAGTCATTGATTTGTAAATTTAAGCAACAGCTGAATTAAATAGTCTTCCTTCTAGGCATATGGATAATATCCTATCACTGACAGTGTTGCATTTCAGGATAGATCTTGAAATGTTCTTTTTGGCAATGAATGGGACACCAGTCCTCTTCAATTTATCATTCCTGGCATAGTAAACCGTAAGACTGATGCAAAGTGGCCAGTACCCATCCATTTCAGCTAACTAATGCCTAGGATCTCCTTGGAAGGAAGGTTGGGCAATCCTACTTCCGTAGTGATACTGCCTCGGAAACCCAAGGAGGGGTCGCTATGAGTCAGGTTTGACTCGATGGCACATAACAACAACAACAACAAATGCCTAGGATGTCAATCTTTATGCATTCCATTTCATTTTTTACAACTTCTAATTTTCCCTAGACTCATACTTAGTACATTCCACATTCCAATTGTTAATAGATATTTGAAGCTGTTGCTTTGTTGCTTCTTATTTTGGGTCACATTAGCAAATGAAGGTAACCAAAAGCTTTACCTCGTCCATGTCATTAAGGTCAACTCTACTTTGAGGAGGCAGCTCTTCCCTAGTTGTATTTTGAGTGCTTTCCAACCTGAGGTAGCCACACATCTTCCAACACTATGACAGACAATGCTCTGCTGATATTCATAATGTTTTCACTGGGCAATTTTTTCAGAAGTACACTGCCAGGTTCTTCTTCCTAGCCTGTGTTAGCCTAGAAGCTGCACTGAAACCTGTCCACCATGGGTGACCTTCTGGTATTTAAAATACTGGTGGCATAGCTTCCATCACCACAGCAACACATAAGCTACCACACTATGACAAACTGACAGATGAATGGTGGTTAAAGGACATGCACTCATACCAAAAAATATAAAAATAATCTTAGGTGGGGACTCTGGCTAGTGTTTTAGTTAGGATTTTGACTTTTTTTTTTTTTTTTTTCCTGCTGAGAAAAAACAAAAGACCTGTGGTGGTTATATTTGTATGTCAACTTGGCTGGGCCTTGTTGAGTAGCTGGGCAGTTGGTGGTAGTTATTCCCCATGATGAGACCAGCAATCAGCTCCATGATGGGATCTACCACAAGCAGCTGAGTAGTTGCTTTAGGTATGTGATCTGCTTCCCGTATATGAGCAGCAGCTTTGGGATTAGTCTCTAGCTTATGGCACGCTTGGACATGCATGTAGCCATGTCATTGTTCAGCAGCTTGCCATGCTCTGCTGATCTTAGGACTTACAACAGACTTGAATTAATGGCCTGCCATGTAGTTTGGTAACATCGGGACTGTGCCTTTTTACTAGTCGACCTTGGGCTTGTCAGTAGCTGCCTGAGTGAAGAGATGCCTCTAGCTTCAGTGGGCAATGAGCAAGAGGCAAAGCTTAAGCCCAAGGTCGAGGGGCTTTCACACAGCACCTAGAACCTGGCACTTTGAACTTGGATTAAAGCCTCCAAATTGTGAGAGAATAAACTCCTTGTTAAGGCCATCCTGTTTGTGGTATATATTCTTGTCAGAGCAGCACTAGGTAACCAGAACAAGGCCAATGACATTTGCAGGCTCCACACACAAGCCCACAGGCTGTGATGTACACAAGCTTGGGTTGAGCACAATTCCCTGACTAGCTGTGGTGTTACTCTTTCTCTCCCACTCAAGAAAACATTTCTGCATCCAAGTGGGTGACAGTGACATTATAAGGCTAGGCTCAAAACTACTTAAAAAAAAAAGTGAGCTTACAAACTCGGATATTCATAATTAATAATAAATTGCCTTGACACTTCACCCTTCAGAAGTGTACTGGCAGTTGAGAACCTTGGCTGTAGGCCTCTGATGATCAATGAACTGTGGTATGTGTGTTCTGATCAGTCAAGGGAACAACTAAGAAGACTGTAAAGTTCTCAGAAGGAGGAAGGGAGGAGGTACTGATGGGGGGTGGGTGGGTGGGTAATAAAGACAATGGGGGTTGCAGCAGATCCAGAGACAAGAAAATTTATTTTAAAAGTACAAAAAAAGAAAAAGAATGGGAGGGAGAAAATTCGTAAGAAACAGGAAAAAAAAATAATGTAGAAAAGCTACAAGCGGTCTCTGTGTGTATTTATCTGTTTCCCTCATCTTTTCTCTCTCCTTTAATAACATTTTGGGAGTGAAGGGGAGATTGTAGGGTGAGGGAAATGGGAATTTTAAAACATGAAAACATCTCATCAGTCCAGACACTCTATTCTGCACAGAGCTACAGGATTAATATCACCATTTACAAAGGGACAGAACGGGTTCACAAATTTCTAACAGTTCTTTCCTGCATTCAGGAAAATCAAAGCAATGTAAAAAATAGCCTTGTGTATTTCCGAATAACTAAAAAGCTATGGAGATATACTTTCAGCTTTACAGGCTGTAGAGGAATTTAAGGAGCACACTGTAGCTTTAATTGTTGCACTGGATTGGGTCATATTTATTACCTTTTGGTAAAAAGGTATTCTGCAAGTAGTATCATCAATTTAGTGCTGGTATGTAAAGCAGAAAGTATCTGAAAGTAAAGAATACTTTGATGAGTATTCTTTGAAAGATTTCTAACAAAAACAAAGCCGTTCTTCATCATTAAGTATTTCCATGAATCATCACTGGCACT
This sequence comes from Orycteropus afer afer, assembly GCF_000298275.1. Classification (NCBI taxonomy): domain Eukaryota; kingdom Metazoa; phylum Chordata; class Mammalia; order Tubulidentata; family Orycteropodidae; genus Orycteropus; species Orycteropus afer. The sequence continues at coordinate 8,112,758 of NW_006921626.1, read as the reverse complement.
CTTGGGCTCTGTCATGAAGATGAAACAGATACCCTGTAGACAAGCTAAGCTTGGCCTCTAATCCATCTTTCATGCACCAGAGCTAAATGTTTATGGGCTGTGTCAAATGATTTGAAGGGTAACAATAACCACAAGTACTTGCATAACACATTTCCTGAATGCTCAAAGATAAAGATTCAAAGTCTTGGTCATCTTGATGTCTGAAACTGTTATAACTGGACAGAGTCACAACTACTACCTTTTAAGATGACACAAAATATAAAGTAAACTAGGAGGAAGGAAAATTGTAGGGGTGGAGAGGTAACATTTAGAGAGCACCTAATAAACTAAGCACTTTATAAATGCTAAAGAAGAAATTCAACATATATTAAATAAATATTTTGAGGATGAGGATATTTTACCTTTAAGAGAATAGTGAATTTAGCAATCTAAAGATACGAGGCAAAATCTGGGCTCTGAAACACATTAGTTTAATGATCTTGAACAAGTCTTTTAATTTCTCAGGATGTGTGAGGTAAGAATAATAACCAAAGGCCAAACCCACTGCCATCAAGTTGATTCTGACTCACAGTGACCCACCCCCATTGGGTTCCTAAGGCTGTAAATCTTTACAGAAGCAGACTGCCTCATCTTTCTTCTGCAGAGTGGCTGGTGGGTTTGAACCATCAGAGTTTTTGGTTAGCAGTGAAAAAGTTTAGTATAGTTAACCACTGTACTACCAGAGCTCATGAGTATAAGTGACAGTTCTCTATAAACTGTCAAGCACTATCCAAAAGAAAAAGGATATTAGTATTATTATTACTACTACTACTATATCTGGAAAAGGCATTCAAGCATCAGTTAAGAAAGCAGAGTACTGATGCAGAGTAAAGTATAATGCCCTTTATTCATAAAGCTACTATGTACAGTTATGATTTGCTTTGTAAGATTCAGCTATGAGCTGAATATAACATAAAAGATAATGGCTTCATACCCACAAGCTTAGTTAGAATAAGAGATTATTCAAACTGTAAGGAATCCTAAAAGTCATTACAGAGCAACTCAATGGCAGAATAAGGTCTAGAATCCAAATTTCCTGACTTCCTTCTATGATTTTTGGCCATACCAGAAGGAAAATGAAAAAGAGAAGATGTACACTGATACTGGCTATTAGATACTATTTGTGAACCCAAAATGGTAAGGAGGACAGTGCAGAGAGAGCTTCCTATTTAAGAACAAATGGCACATGTGCACAGAAGGGCATATGCAAGGATATTCACTGAGTGGTGGTTTACAATAAGGAAGAAATGTAAGAGCTACCTAAATGTCCATCAATTAATAGTAGGGATGTGTAAATAAACAGTGGTACATCTGTACTAGAACACGGTATAGAACAAATACACACATAAACCAAGATAAATAAAGTAAAAAATTTCAAAACAATTTGTACTATACTTATGTGAAAATAAACTTAAATTAAAAATATGTAAATGTATTTTAAAAGTTCAGAAGAGATCATGGAAAGCTGATAGCTGTGTTTACCTCTGTGGAATGGACAGAACTGGGAAAGGAATTAAGAGTAATTTTACTTTGTATTGCTGAAATTCTTCATGAGAATATGTTCAACATGTTCATGAATTAGTGGTATAATTAAAAAGAAGTGAAAAAAATTTTTAAAAAGGGAAAATGCATATGAATTCCTTTATGCACAAGTGACTGAAGTGTTTTACTTGAATCTTTCTTTCACGGATACAGAATTTCACTCAGCTACTAACCTGAAGATTGGTACTTCAAACCCACCCAGTGGTGCTATGGAAGAAAGGCCTGGCAAACTGCTTATGTAAAGATTACAGCTAAGAAAACCCTTGTCCATAAAAAAAAGTAAAAATATTTTGCATTTTCATTATAAACTCTTGATTTGGGAGCTTTATATATTCTAATAAATACAATATTTTTTTTACAGAAGGAAAAAGACCATGAGTTATGCTTGTATTTCTCTCCCTGCTGCTAGTTAATTATACAAATGAGTTTTTGTGCTAAACATAACATCGATGAAGGTATATTTGTATTCTGAAAGTGAATTTTCGATTTCACATCTGAGATTCAATCTCAAAATTACTTGCTTATTAACAGGAAAAGATCTTAATTAGACACAAGAGCTAAAGTATAAACAAAATTATAATGCATAAATGTACCAGTATCTTCACTTCCCCACATTTTTAGTATAACATGTCTGGATTCTGTTTAACACAACAAGTATTATTTGTGCTCCAAATTATAAAAAAGATTCCTGAATCTTTCTTAAATTCATTCCCCACACGTTTTAGATTATTTTGCCCTGGCAAATTTACTCAATATTGTATAAGTTTGAGTTTGAAAAATTAAAAGTCATACCTGCTTTCAAGAAAAAAAAAAAAAAAAATTGAGAGGGAGAGTTAAACAAAACCAAAAAACCCAACATAATAAAAATCCACTATACCAAAATGATTTCCAACAGTGTAACCAATACCTTGCAGCTGTTGTGATATCTTCATTTTTCTGGCCAAAAGGATAAGCTATTCCCTTAAACTTCTACAAAAATTCTTTAGTTATTTTAAGTTGTTTTAAGAACAAAAATATATAGTCAAATTGATTTTTATTTCCTAACTAAACTTTCTCATGACTACCCTTTAGCTTAAAAATGAAATCAGCTGTCAAAAGCTTTAATAAACAAAGATCAAAGGAAAATTTCAACATACACTATGTCTATAAAAATAATATTGATTGCAAAAGGATTTTCTTCTTAGTCAAAAGTCTGATTTAAAAACAAAATCAACTAAGCTTAAAAGAATCATAATGAGGACAAGAGAATTTTCTGGAGAAAAATAAAACTTCCTACATTGGGAACTGCATGCTCTTAAGCTGCAGTGAGGTCCTTGGTAGATTCCAGCACTTTAACAGCTAGGCTTAAACCTTCATTTTACTATATTTCATTCAGAATTATGTAGATTCTGTTTGAAACTCCAAAACTTATTACTATATTTTTACAAAAATAACTCACACATTACAAGTTTTTACAAACTGTATGTTATTTGCATAAGAGCGCTATACCAATATTTTATGCATGTTTCTGACTTCAATTTCAACTTTTTTTTTTTTTTTTTTTCCTGTCCAATGGATTTAATGTTACTGGGATAAAACTGATCTTGTGGAAACTTCACTTAAGGTAGGCAATTGCAACCAAAGGTGAACTCAACAGGCTCATGTTGAAAATGGGACTCAATGTTGAAACCAAAAAGTGTGAATGCACCAACAGCCAGAAACTAATAAGAAATGATCCTAGGCCTAAAACCACAAAAACAAGATGTTTATAATTTTTTGTAATCAATGTCTTTGAAATCAACAAATAAAAGTCACCAGAGGAAATTGTGCTTTCACCTTAAAAGAAACCATTTTAGTTTATTCATTCATTATGATGATCATCATTATTCGACTCCTGGAACCCTTCAAGTTGATCTCTTATCACTATCATCATTGAAGTATCTCAGATCTGCCTGATGACACTCTTCTGTGACTTCTGAACTGAGGTCAACATCATCACTGTCTTTGGTGTCTTCATCTTCATCATTGGTATTCTGCAGGCACACAATCCCAAACTTTCTGAAGCCATTGCAGATGGCTTCAGGGGTTATTATGCATTAAGCAGAAGCCACCTACTTGCAGACTTCTATAAACATCCCTTGCTTCAGTCGTCCTCATGATGTGAACCCATGAATCCCAGACTGCATCCATTCATCCCACTCCCTTGTCATGAAAGTCTTGAACGGGTGATTGACTGTTATAGCTAGCAGCTATAGCTTATAGGTACAGACACCAGGTATGACTGCTATATGGGCACCAGTAGAGTTAAACAATTCTGAATGTTTTTTTCTTGTGATCAGCCTTGCCATTAAAAATCAGTGAAGACTTCTTTGAAAAGAATCCCTTCTGCCAGGTCATGTAACACTTATCTCCCCATACTTTCAGACCATTACAGTCCATCTATCCTTTCTTATTACAATGAACAACCACACTGGTGGGCAGTTTTTTGTAGGGCATGGTAACTCTCTTGAAAATCACCACCGGCTTTAATTTAGTCCCACTTGCAGTGCAACCAAGAAGGCTGGCGGTTCAAACCCACCAGCCACTCCTTGGAAGGAAGACTGGCCAATCTACTTCTGTAGAGATACCACCTTGGAAACCCAAGGAGGGGTTGCTATGAGTCAGACTTAACTTGATGGCAGTGAGTTTGGTTTTTTGGGTTTTTTTGCAGTGCAACCAAGGACTATAGTGAAGCAGGCCCTCTCGTGTCCAATGGCTGTTATGATTACAGGTTTTTTTGTTTGTTTGTTTGTTTTTACCTGAAGCAGCTACAGTTCTGGTAGTCAGAATGCTGAAAGACATTGAAATCACATCCATATTAACACATCCATTGCAGAAATACTGAGTTTAAAGATTCCTTTAGTGACAAATTCATGGAAGTTAATCACCTTTTGCTCCCAGTCATCCAGAAGTGGCTGGCCTACAGTAGTTCTCTTTCTCATGGAAAGGCACTTCCTTTTCATGGATTTAGAAATCCAGGTGAAACATTCCTTGAAATCTTGGATTCTTCTTTCATTTGCCAGAAGCTTTGCTTTGAGCTGAATTGTGACAGCAGAAACACTTACTTTCGTTTCCCTGAGAAATAATCTACCTTTAAGTCATTCTCCAACTCAGGCCATTTTGGTTTGGGCCCTTGATGTGTATATTTTTGTAGACTCATTTTTTCCATGTCCTTTTCTTCTTTCTCCATTCACAGATGGATAATTCTCCAACCTTGAACCCTCTTGACGCTGCTCTGTTGCTTGTTGTTTCTGCCCTCACAAACGTGGAGTTGGCGGTATAGAACTTGCATTTAATTCCTTTTATGATACTAAAGTATTCTAAGATTTAGATTTATAAACTGAAACAATGTACACTATATAACCATTAAGTGGCTGGTTCTACAGAAGAGATTGCAAAATTCAAAGGTGAGATGTACAAGAAACAAGGATCTTTTTATATGATTGTAAGCAGATGACTAAGGTGACTCACTATTGGTGATCAAAGACATTGGTGCTAACAAGACATAATTAGACTATGAAATAAGCAGAACTAACACAGCTTAGTGGTTTCACTTAAGATGATCTGATAAGGTTTTCACATTCAACTGTTGAGCCTGGAGCCATCATGTATCAGTTTTGCTTTGTTTACTTCTCCAATTAAAAGCCAAAGTTGGAAGACAACTGTGATAATTATCAACACAGAATGAATTGAGATTCCTATGGATAGCTACTGGATACCATTTATGCCAGTGCAGGCTTTGCTTTGTTTTTGCCTCTGCTGATAGCACATATTTATGGACAGGCTTCAGTAGGTTCAAGGTTCTAACTGATGACTCAAAAGCAACAGGGATATAATTCTCAAATTAATAGAAACAAATATCCACTTTCAATTGTTTATTTCCTGACTACCAAGTATCATGGATTGAATTGTGTCCCCCCCAAAATATGTCACAACCTAGCTGGACCATGATTCTCAGTGGTTTGTCAGTTATGAATCATCCCCATGATGTGATCCGATATGATCAGCCAATCAGTTGTATAGGGATTAGGTTGGAATACAACATCTTTATTCAGGTCATAAGCCTGATCTAATGTAAGGCGAGTTTCCCTGGGGTGTGGCCTGTATCAAGTTCTATGTTACAAGAGGTAAAAGGAAGAGAGAAGCAAGCAAAGAGAGAGGGAAGTACTACCACCAAAAAAACAAGAGCCAGGAGCACAGTGCATCCTTTGGACTTGGGGTCCGTGTGCTTAGAAGCTCCAGGAAGAAGGATGCCAAGACCCGTGGAGATCTCCAAGGAATGCTGGGCTCACAGTTACTGAAAGAAGACAAGGACCTTCCTCCAGAGCTGACAAAGAGAAAGCATTCCCCTAGAGCCGGCACCCCAAATTTGGACTTCCAGCCTTCTAAACTATGAAAGAATAAATTTCTGTTTGTTAAAGTCATCTACTTGTGGTATTTCTATTATAGCAGCCAAGGCTGGTGGTTCAAACCCACCAGCCACTCCTAGGAAGGAAGATTAGGCAATCTACTTCCGTAGAGATACCGCCTTGGAAACCCAGAAATAGGTCACTATCAGTCAAATTGACTCGATGGCAGTGAGTTTGATGTTTTCTTTTCTTTTCTTTTTTTTTTTTTTTAAGATTTTTGGACTCTTAAATAGGAGTGAATGAGGCCAAAATTCACTTCTGAAAATGTCATGATACATATGTGGTATACACATGGGTATGCTATGCCACAACTTTTTAATGTAATTTTGTCATTTCTGTGTACTGTATGTGAGCATGCATTATTCATGTGGGTGCACTATTTGTGAGAAATAGAGTATATATGCCAATGATATTCAAGTATCATGTGAAAAAGTTTGAGGACTTTATCCTAAGCATAATGTATTTAAAAATACAGAACAAGAGGTCAAAGGACCTTTTATTAACTGGGTGTTAACTTTTGTTTCTAACCTCCCTAGCAATAATTTCCTCATTTATAAAATAAAGATAATAGCTATGATCAAGTATTTCTAAGGTCCATTCTTGCTGTGAAATACTAATCTTCTTTGTGGAACTTCAGATAATTCAAACCACTAGTTATGTTAGCCTCTTAGGAAGTATTTCAACACTGCCATGGTAAAAGTTGGTAAATCAGGTTCCCTTCATCAAAATTCTATGTTGAAGTATATCATGTGAATGTTGTTGTTGTTGTTATGTGCCGTCGAGTCGGCCCTGACTCATAGCGACCCCTCCTTGGGTTTCCGAGGTAGTATCACTACGGAAGTAGGATTGCCCAACCTTTCTTCCGAGGAGTGGCTGGTGGGTTTGAACCACCAGCCTTCTAGTTAGCAGTCAAGTGCTTTAGCCACTATGCTACCAGAGGTCCGAACAGTCAATGAAAATGATGCCTTCATAAGGTAGAAGAACTAGTGTTTTAAAATACTTTGAAAAATAATGCTGGATCTTTATTTGAATAGCTCATAGACTTTATAATGGCTACCTTTTTTTTTTTCTTTTGCAAATAACACACAAATGCAAATAATGAGCCCATACATATAATGCACAGAAATGATGAAATTAAGTAGAACTGTTCTGGCATAGCCTACTCATGCATATACTGATCATAACGTGACATTTGCAGAAGTGAATTTTGGCCTAACTCACCTATCACCTACCCTTTAATATAACAGGTAAATCACATTGTTATGTTCATTTTCTTTAATCTCCTTCATATATATATATAGCTTGATCATTACTTGGGTAATAAAGGTATATGCCATGGTGAAGAAGTCATGGATCAAGTTTGGTAGTCCTCCGGTAATTAGAAAATAAATAATCACCTATGAAACATCACCTTTGTGCAAATATTCTTTCCTGCTTTGTGGTATGTTTTTAACATGATGTTTTTGGACATGATTTTAAAGTTTTCCATAGTTATAATCTCCAATACTACTTTCACAGTTTGTAGAGCAAAAGTCATCTTTGACCCAGATGTCAGTTAACTATTATACCTCTCTTGCTCTCCCTCCCTCTCTTAACCTTATCTACATTTTTATTTTCACATTTAATGTTTTAATCCATGAGAATTTATTTTGGTGTTTGGTATGAGGAGATGATTGATCTTAGTTTTTTCCCCTAATGATCAGGCCAATTTCTCCAATTACACTCACTGAATAATCTATTGTTGTTGTTGTTATTATGTGCCGTCGAGTCGGCCCCGACTCATAGCGACCCCTCCTTGGGTTTCCGAGGCAGTATCACTACGGAAGTAGGATTGCCCAACCTTCCTTCCGAGGAGTGGCTGGTGGGTTTGAACCGCCAGCCTTCTGGTTAGCAGTCAAGTGCTTAAGCCACTATGCTACCAGAGCTCCTACTGAGGCCTGCCCTATTATTTTGTGATGCTAAATCATCATCTTCTATAAAGCCCTGCTTTAAGGGGAAGTCCCAAAATTCATTTGCATAAAATATGTAGCATCCCAATATTGTGCTGATCATAGAGCACCTGTGCAGATAGGGCCTGGATCTCGAGGATCCGGCTAGAACATGCAAATGTGGCCTGGCACAGGCTGTGTGGTCTGGCACCCTCTAGTAACAGTTGTTCACTGGGGCTTAACTATCAATGGGGAAGAATGCAGATTCTGAGACCAACTGATCCTTACAGGATTACAATAGTGGTAACAGAAAATCTCAGTAAATTAGTGCCCATTTCATTAACCAAATTTGAGAAAACTGGGCTAGGAGAACACAGTTAGTCCCCAGCATATGATGTATTAGAGTTAGGGTGAATCATACTTACATGAGCATCCTTTCCTTTTTTGATACATCTTATTGCTATTATTGCATCTTCCTAGGATGCAGTTATGAGAAAATGCATGTAGGTGATATGGAAAAAATTGCTACATTATGTGAACCTGCTCTAAGAATTTTATTAGGATAAAATGATGGAAAAATTATCCAGATGGTAACAATGCTGAATTCAGAACTCAGTATCGCCAATGTGGAAGAGCTCATATGGATCATGACGAAGGGGATATGACAGATCAGAACTTAATGGATTTTGAAGCAGAAAGGAATGCTGAAGAAGAAAGAAATAATGAGGAAGGGGAAGGAAAGAAGTTGTCAAAAAATTTTACAGTGAAAGGATTAGCTGGAGTATTTCCTAATCTAAATCAAGGGCTTCAGTTGCTTGAAAACATGGACTCAAATGCTGATCGTTTTGCTAAAGCTGGTAGGCAGGTTTGAGAACCAATGAGACATTACCATGAAGTACATGAAGAAAAAAAGAAGAGGACCATACAGACAACTCTCACGAATTTTCTGACTAGAAACACCATTCCCATTTCCAAGAATAATCCTTAACCTTCCACAAGTGGAGTTATTACTGCAACTGACAAAATGCTAATGACACCCAACTTCACCATCAGAGTAAATTTCTGTGATTTGTGTGTATACATAAATCTATCTATCTATCTATCTATATATATGTATTAAAATATATCTAAATTTATGTGCAATATTTCCAACTCCAAAGACAAATAAAGATCAGACTTATAATGATATTGATAATAAAAGGCAATACTAATGAAAACTGAAAAAAAGGGAGATACTGGACTTACATCAGAATCTACTTAGAGTCGTTAGAATGGAACTCTGTTGAAAGTTGGAGACTACCTTTAATGGGAATATGGATATCTACTTTCTGCGTCTCTGCTTCCTGGAAAGGGATTGCCTATAATTCCTTGGCTTGTAAGAAAAATTTTAGTCTGTTTCTATTTGAGAATGGGGGCTAGGTGGAATTCAGAGGCCCACTGTGTTGTATCACATAGCTTATTAAGGTGTTTTATTTTATTAACGTTTTATACATGCTATGGTCAACAAGGGGAGCTCTGGTAGCATAGTGGCTAAGACACTTGCCTGCTAACCAGACGGCTGGCGGTTCAAACCCACCAGCCACTCCTCGGAAGGAAGGTTGGGCAATCCTACTTCTGTAGTGATACTGCCTCGGAAACCCAAGGAGGGGTTGCTATGAGTCGGGTTTGACTTGACGGCACATAACAACAACAACAACAACATGGTCAACAAGAGGAGCTCTGGTAGCATAGTGCCTAAGGCACTTGACTGCTCACCAGAAGGCTGGCGGTTCAAACCCACCAGCCACTCCTCGGAAGGAAGGTTGGGCAATCCTACTTCTGTAGTGATACTGCCTCGGAAACCCAAGGAGGGGTTGCTATGAGTCGGGGTCGACTCGACGGCAAACAACAACAAACAACAACATGGTCAACAAGATGGATTGACACAGTGGCTGCAACAATGGGCTCAGGTATAGCAAGGATTTTGAGCCTGGTGCAGGACCAGGCAGTGTTTCGTTCTGTTGTACACAGGGTCACTACGAGTTGGAGCTGACTCGATGGCACCTAACAAGAAGAACCACCATAGGGTCAGTTTCACCTGTGACAGTATATCCAATGATCTGCTAATTCTTTTCACAGAATCACATTGTTTCACTTATCTTGGCTTCAAAATATGCAAGTCCCAGGATAGGAACAGACTTAGGAAATATTAAATTCCTTTAGAGAACTAATAGGTTTACACCTTTATTCTTAAATCTATAACTTGAAAACAATTCTAGTTAGTGAAAGACTGGAAAAGATTATTAAATGGATACTTTAATTCTACAAATATGAGGAATTTAATTCTCTGATAGCAAGCATATGCTAAATTATTCTCTGGAACAAAGATCTTAAAAGAAATTCCAAGTTTTTTAGCTCATTCAGAACAACTTCCTAACAGGACAACTGCATGAACCCTAAAGGCAGTATTATAACAAACCTCCAACAAGCTTTCCTTGTGTACAGATATTTTTTACAAGTAAGGTCACATTCAATTCTATGTCAACTGAACATAGAAAGTTTTGCTAGAACCTGACTTGTGTCATAGGTTAAGGGAGTATTTTGGAGGGAAAAAGCTTACATATGTAGAATCTACATGCTCTCAGAACACCCTTTTTATCCCTTCTTCCTGCCCTTAAATCTGGCTCTTCCATATGGAAAACTTAAATCTTTCTGTAATCTTGGCTTACTTCTATCATATCATCTATGGCAGTGAGAAGGAAAAGATGTGTTACTATCTTAAGGGCAGCTGTTTATTTTCTCAGCATTATTAAATCATTCCTTTTGTCAAGTCTTCTCCAGTCTCCCTAAAAATTATTTCCAACTTACTAAATACTCTTTGAACAGTAAAAAGTAAAAGATAGAGTTCCTACTCTCAAGTAACAAAATAGGAAGATGAGACACTGACAGAAGATGCAAGTGGGAAAGCAAATAACGCAAATATGTACACGAATGTAATTATGTCACAAAATACTCTATTTTTCTAGATTCTTAAGTCAAAACTCATCTTAACTTTGCTGTCTATTAACATTAGTAGTAGTTGATGCAGGCTTCAAGCCAAGGAAAAACCATATATACCTGCTCCTCACTTATTGGGATGATTAAGTTCCAAAGACCAGGTCCTTATGTGAAAATGGAGGATTACAACATCCGAGCACAAAATAGTAGATGATTACATCATTACATACTACCAAATACATTATTATATAACTGCCAAATTACCTCATTACATAACTGCCAAATGACAGAGAATCATGGCCCAGCGAAGTTGACATATAACCTTAACTATCATGGCCAGTGTCACTCTTGTCTTACACCTCAGTGTTTGTTACTGTCAGATGTATGTCATTAATGTGCAAAATAGTTGGAAAGTAGATAATTCACTATTGCTATAAATGCAAAATGTTGAACAACAAGATAGTTAATAAGAGAGGAGTAGGTGTATACATAAACAGCAAGCAGGTAGCTAAGAATGGAATTGTGTTTATTAAGAAACTCTCCCAGGAGGAGGTGAATATTGAGCCAGCCCTTAAGGGAAATTTTTCCTCCTTTCTACTCCACCAGCCACTCCTTGGAAGGAAGATGGGGTAATCTACTTCCGTAGTGATACTGCCTCGAAAACCCAAGGAGGGGTCGCTATGAGTCGGGTCCGACTCGACGGCACATAACAACAACAACAACAACTTCACACCAGGAATATAAAAATTAATAGAATATTGGCCCTGCCTTTGAAGTGGACTGGCCAAAAAGGTGAAAGGAAGTTTTAGAATTTTTGGAGGATTCTTAAAACACTTATGCCATTCTTCTCTTAAACCATTCCCATTTCACTCAACTCTTCAGTGAAAGGCACAAAGTTTAAGGGCACGACATGACAAGGTTTTACATATGTACATTCATGTATCCATCACTCAGATAAAGACAGAAAAAGTTTCCCAGCACCCTCAAATGGCTCCCTCATGCTTCTTCCTGATTAATTATCATGTTCCAACATCAGAGGTAACACTATTTAGGTTTCTATCATCATTGATTAGTTCTACTTTAAGACTCCAAAGATAAAAGTTCAAGGAGAAGCTTAGATAAAATTCAGGTTAGCACAAGTTTGAGAAAAATACGTAAGAATGAAGTCCAAATAGTATTTTAGATGGGTAACTTCTAGATAGTCCTGAGACTTAACTGATCTTTTCTCCTGAGGTATTAGAAGTATCAATACAAATGATTTAGAGGATAGAAATCTTACAACCTATAGTAGAACTGTGATGAGCAATAGAACTTCACTGATCTATATGGTAAAACTACTCCTGGTATAGTATCAGGAGTTCTGGTGGTGTAGTGCCTAAGGCATTTGACTGCTAACCAGAAGGCTGGTGGTTCAAACCCACCAGCCACTCCTCAGAAGGAAGATTGGGCAATCTACTTCTGTAGAGATACTGCCTTTGAAACCCAAGGAGGGGTTGCTATGAGTCAAATCCACTGGAAGGGTAGTGAGGTTTTTTTTTTTTTTTGACAGTATCTGTCATTATGTTACTTTTAGACAGATCATTTTGAAAACCCTCACTATTCTGCTTCCTTACATTTTAGTTTCTTCCAAAGTTCATGATCTTGCCTGAGTCAACAATATCTAGTTACAATAAGTAGTTTAAGTGTAACCGACAAAGGTATGCTTCAGTTTAAGAATTACAAAATGCTTAACTCTGATACTTTGCTTAGCAGGATATCTTAAATGAAGGTATCCTAGAGGCTACTGTGAATATTCAGAACAGTGACAAATATAGAGATCTGAATTTTCTATGGTCAAGAGGGCTTTAAAGAAAAGTGAGTGAGGTATTATGGAAATAAGTCATGTGAAAGGGTCAAAGAGGAGGCTCCATCAATAGTGAGAGAGGGCAGAAATGGTCTCAGTATAGGATAAAAATAAAGAAGAATAAAGGGTCATGGAATGCAAAAACGAAAACAATTTGAAAAGAGAATGGTAAACAGGGATTACATGCTATAGAACTAAGGAGGAGAAGAAAGGAGGCAGGTGTCAAAGAGGTCACTGACTTAGGCATTGCCAGGAAAGTAGTGATGGTATAAGATGCAGAGCATTAAAAAAGAACATACAGAGTAAAGGCACTGATAATAGTAATATATTAAAAGTAATAATTTGTTGTTGTTGTTGTTATGTGCCATCGAGTCGGACCTGACTCATAGCAACCCCTCCTTGGGTTTTCGAGTCAGTATCTCTACGGAAGTAAATTGCCCCATCTTCCTTCCAAGGAGCTGCTGGTGGGTTTGAACCGCCAGCCCTTTGGTTAGCAGTCCAGTGCCTTAGCCACTATGCTACCAGAGCTCTCAAAAGTAGTAATAGTCAACATTAACAAACTCTATATGCCAAGCATACCAATGATCATGAGGATGGTGCAAGGCCAGGCAACATTTTGTTCTGTTGCATGTAAAATGGCTGTGAGGCAGAGCTGACTTAATGAAAACTAACACCAAATGGGCCAAACACTGCCTTAAATACTTATATGAAAATATTTTAAAAAATTTTAAAACAACCCTGTAAGGTGTTATTGTGGTTGTCATTTGGTGCCATTGAGCCAGCTCTGACACACTGTGACCCTAAGTACAACAGGATGAAATACTGTTGGGTCCTGTGCCACCCTCACAATCTTTGTTATATTTGAGCCTATTGTCACAGCCACTGTGTCAACCCATTTTATTGAGGGTCTTTCCCTTTTTCACTGACCCTCCACTTTACCAAGCAATAATATCATTCTCCAGGGACCAGTCCTTTCTGACAACATGACTAAAGTATGCAAGATGAAGTCTGGCTATTCTTCCTTTTAATGAGCGTTCTGTCTGTATTTCTTTCAAGACAGATGTGTTTGTTCTTCTGGCAGTCCGTGGTATCTTCAGTATTCTTCTCCAACACCACAATTCAAATGCATCAATTCTTTGGTCATCCTTATTCACTGTCCAGCTCTCATACTCATCTGAGGCTACTGAAAATACCATGGCTTGAGTCCGGTGCATCTTAGTCTTCCTAGTGACATTTTTGCTCTTTAACACTTTAAAGAGGACTTTTGCAGTACATTTGCCCAGTGCAATACATCCTCTGGTTTTTTTTTCCATCCTTTGACTTCTTGACTGCTGATTCCATGGTGTTGACTACGGATCCAAGCAAATGAAACTCCTGACAATATTTTCTCCATTTATTGTGATGTTGCATATTGGTCCAGTTGTGAGGATTTTTGTTTTGTTTATGTTGAAGTGTAATCCACATAATCTATGTTGATGTGTAATCCTATAAGGTAGGTATTTAAGCATTACAGATGAGGAACTGACAGAGAGGATACATAAGTTGCCCAAACTCACATAGCTAATCAGTATTATTGTTGTTGCTGTTATGTGCTGTCGAGTCACACCTGACTCATAGCCACCCCTCATTGGGTTTCTGAGGCAGCATCGCTACAGAAGTAGATTGATAGAGATAGGATTTAAACCCAGGTAGTGTATATTCTAGAGCCCACACTCTTATTAATCACTATACTATACTCTAGCAAGTAGCCCCAAGTGTTTATGTAAAGTAGTAGGTTATGCTGACCATATGTCGAGGGGTTTGAGCAAACTCGAGGTAGAAAAGCACATCAAAAAGATATTGTAGGAAAGTTAGTAGTGGGAGCCAGTAGTGAGGACTGAATTTTACAAGACTGGATGATATCACAATGGGTAAAGTTTGCACAGTTTTCCATTTTCTTATAGCAAGCAGTGTTCAGTAGTTTGAGAGGTAGAACAAAAGCATAAAAAATCCTAAAGATAACAACAGCACAAAGTGTAAACTGGAGACTTCAGGGCAGGCAACATCTCCAACAAGGACAAGTTATACTTACAATGTAAAAAATTTATTTATTACTACTAGCATTTCTAAGAATGCTTAGAAATGATTTTCAGAAATCATTTTAGTGCATCTACACTAAGGAGGCATACAACATAGACATGTACAAACAGGCTGGAGGAATCAGGCAGGATTTGTACCCCGGGACTGGGAACGGTGGCACTGTGAATATGTTGCTTTCTATGATCCAAAATTGACTAGAGAAGCCTAAGGCAAATTATCATTACCCAGGTCTGTGATCTCATGATTGAATTTGCACAGTGCCTGCTACATAGTAAGCACTCAATAACCGTTCTATGAACTCTGCTGAAATTTTTTAAAAAAATAAACAACAAACAAAAATTATCTTATACTTGAATAGCACAGAGATGTGATTAAGAGTAAGGCTTTAAAATCAGACAGACCTGGACTCAGTTTCAGGCTCTACCACTGACATTAACTATTTAATAATCATTTAAAAACTATTTAATTTTTCAAACTTTAGTTTCTTCAACAATAAAATAGAGATGATAATAATAGCTCTGAATTGTTTGGGTTGTTTTCAGGATTAAATCATAGTGTTGGTAAAATGTAGCACAATGCCTGGCATGTAGTACGGGTTCAATAAAATTGTTAGTACTGTTATAAAATTTAATTGCAATCTTATGTCATTAAAGTCCATTTTCTTTACCAAGGATATAAGTATATTACATGGTCAAGTTTAATGTCATAACTTTTATATTTCTTTACATTCAGAGACTATTATTCATAATCTTGGAACATTTTAGAGTATTTGTAGTAATGATAAAATTTACTTAAAAAAGGACATTTGGTTATAAAAATCATAAAGTACATAAAGGAGCTATTCATATGATACCAGAGAAAGAAATAATTTAAAAATTATATAATCTAAATTACAATACTGATGAAAAATAAGATATTTTTAATTGCTTATACGGCCAGTTAATAATTTAACCATTAATAGAAGTCATGTATAGCTGATACTTTCATGTAAAGGTACACATGCAGGTGAGAGGAGAGGAAATATACCACTTCAAAATATTCTTCATTTCTTTCCATTATGAAACCTTGACAGGAAACATAATGTTCCACTTAGGCATATTCTATAATTTAAATTTTATAGACTTAATTCACAATGATGAAGAGTTGTTTTTCTTTTAAATCATGATTTTTAAACAGAATTTTAGTTTAATTTATTTTCACTGATGAAAAATAAAAAATAATTCAATTTCTGTTATGTGGTATTAAAATCATACTGAAAACCATGATGAATTTACCTCTTACGGTATATCCAGACCCCTGATTATGACCATTTCAACCTTCAAGAATGAATTTCTACACTTTAAACATACAAATTTAGGTTCTTTTTATGCCTGAAAGGAATATGCCAGTCAAATAATTATTAAGGGCAGAAAATAAAAGCATTTGTTTCAAAGTGACTAAAGTAAGTACTGAAAAGTCTGTGGATCACAGGGCAACACACCACTGAACTTCCTTATGTGTCTCACTTCTGTCTACTTTAAAAGCCAGTTATGCATTCAGGGTCTACTGAATAAACGAGAAAAACTCACCTGCAATTTAGCTGTTATATTATTTGTGATTTCCCCCCTGGAGACATTAAGAATACTGCAGAGAAGATGAGATAAAAAGACTGAAGCAAACAAGGATAGAAATGCGCAGGTTGCACATACTCATAAATCCCCACGCCAACCCAACCCAAAACAGCTAGCAAAAGAAAAATACCTGATATGGAAGGACATCTACCCATGGAAATGTCTAAGGCCTAAAAAGCACATCCATCAAATCTGTTTAATTATCTCAGTTGGTAACCAAGCACTGTACCCTATGCAAATACTTTCATGCTATGAACCAAGAGAGAAATATCCTCTGTGCATAAGCTACATGATCTCTACCTGTCCCTCACAGACTCAAAACCCCATAAAGTTGGAACAAACTGGCCTGTCATGTAACAGATTCTGTTTTAATTTAGATTAAAAAGAGATTTCTCTCATTAGTACAGCTTGGTCCTAAGAAGAAAGCAAGAACTGATGCTATTTTTTCCAGTTATTTCAGTAAACAAGAAAGGAATTGTGTTATATGAAATAGGGTGGGAAGGCATGTGGGGGCAGGGGGGTAATTTCCTTTCATATTATTAATTAATTATTTCTTTTTAGTTCTGAAGCCTAGCAAATCACTAGTTAAAGGGCAACTATTCTGCTGTTCACTGAAAGGTGACAGAAGCAGGGCATGGGAAATTCATTTTCAAACACATTTTGTCTCTGCCACTTATGAGGGGGAGAGAGGAGGGACAGTACTAAAGGTCAAAACACCACATGGCTCTGGTCCTGTGCAGTGTACACCCCAAAGCTTCAATCTAAGAATGCTGGTTTTTTTTTTCCTTTTAATAACAGTAAAGAAAACTGTTTAAAGCAATTAGAATCCTGAAAAGGACAAGTGGTTAACTAAAAATATTTAAAAATTATTGAAAAGTAGTGTTGGTTAAAAAAACACATTATTTCTCAGCCCATGAAGTGGAATTTGCATGGTTAAGTTTGGTTATAAAGCAAACAGTCCCATGTGTTAAATTTTAAGGTTACACTAAATTATAAAGCACTTACCCTTAAACTCAAGCCTTTCCATGCCAGACTGTTGCTGTGAGCCCTGTACAAAACATGCGTAATGAGAGTATAGTATATAGTTTTCCTAATAAGATGTGAATAATAATAATCATTAATAAGAGATAAGAGATCCCAGGAAAAGCTCATAACAAAGCCAGAAAAATTTTATTAAACTTAACTAACTTAAGAGCATGGAATGCTGCACTGAAATCTAAAATCCTCAAGCCAAAATACTCACCAGACACTAATGCCACTCACTTAGAATTTTAAACTTGGGAAGTAGGGAATAAGGGACAAGGAGGTAAAAAAAGAAAGAAAAAAAAAAAAATCAATAGAATTTGGAGCCCAGCATAGAACTTAACTCTATGAGTTAGAGTGTGAAACTTCAGCAATCAAATAATAAATTTAAATAAATTAAATAAATCTCTTCTAGGGACTTTGCAATGAAGTTGTTTTTTTTTCCAGTAGCCTCTATGGTAGGCCACAGCTGACAACTAGAACACAAAAGTCCCAGACCGGTACTTAAAAAACCAAGAATATTTAGTGTTGGCCCATATTAAAAAAAGATTATCTGAGTTGAGTTCCCAATTACATAGAAACAGAAACTAAGAGCCAGAGTCAGATTAGGTTTCTGTTTAACCTTCTAAAACACGGGGGGAAAAAAATCTGCTCCAGTAACCTTCTTCACTGAGCTCTGTCACCCTGTTCCAGCACAGGGCTCCAAGATTCCTCCTCTCTGAACTACCTCTCCCTCCCCCACAAAACACACTCCAGTTCCTTAAAGGGACTTTCAATGCCAGGTCAAGGAGCTTGGGGAAACCATGGAAGATTTCTCAGCAGAGGAGTGACATAATGAAAGCAGTGTTTTAGGAAGGGGGAGGTGGGCAGGCCCGAGTGACCACAGACACAAACAGGGTCGGAAGGAATCAATGTGCTGACTGTCCATTCTTGCTTCTTACAAGACACAACAAAATAGTGCTTAGAAAAAGTCAACTGCTGACATTCCTGGAGAAAGCAGCATGCTTGAATCTCAAACTATTTGGTAGCTATCAGAGCCTTATACCATTCAAATGGGGGGAAAGAAACTGATTTAACTAAACCAACTAACACATATAAGAATAAGGCGTCATATCTAGACATGGTACCTTGCTGCTTTATTTTGCTTCCTGAATGCATAAATTCATATGAACAAAGAAAAGCCTACACTCTTATTCAGGAGTTTATGGTTCATCTATTAGTTTCATAATCTAATGACTGCTTATAAAGTCACTTAAACCATGGTTGCAAATATCCTGGAGGTGTCTAGGGCTGCACAAAAAGAAAGGCTATGCCCACACCAGCTGCCCAGGGGCGGTCTCCTGGTCTCTCCCTGTCTTTCACAAAGGGGTTGGGGAAATCAAACATAAAAAAGGCTCAGGACTCAGAAGCTGTGGCAGTGGCTAGGCCTCTACTTTTTCTTCCCTTCTTTACCAATAAGGCTATAATTTTTTCAAAAGTCAGAAACTAATGCATTTGTGGCAATGAAATTTATAGGACAGAAGTAGGTGTCCCCAATCAAACCAAAACACCAAACTTACTGTCATCGAGTCGATTCCAAGTCATAACAACACCCACTGGGTTTCTGCAGTGGTAAATCTTCACTCAAGTAGATTGCCCCTTTTTCCTTCTACAGTGAGGCTGGTGAGTTTGAACCACCAACCTTCTGGTTAGCAGTCCAATGCCTTAGGCACTGTTCCACCAGAGCTCCTTAGGTGTTCCCAAAGATTGACTCAAAGAACAATAATAAACCATACTTAAAAGAAACAAAGCCTTTTAAATCTTCTCCTACTGTTTGAGGAGTACTTTATTATATTAGGCCAATGGTGCCTGATCTTCATTATCAAATTATAACTCTATCCTAAAACAGAATTCTACTTAAGAAGGATTTGATTGGTGTGCAATCATTTATTCAATTTATTCAACAATTAATTGGTGAGTGGCTACTAAATGCTAGGTACCTTACTAGGTACTGAAGACACACAGCAAAACAAGAATGGTTAAAAATCTAGGGAAATGTCAATGAATCAAGATATTAGAACTATGTAATTACTGTGTATAAAGAAGTTAGATACAATAAATTCTTTATGAGGATTATGCAACATTCAGAATCAGTATTACAGGGGAGCAATCTTCTTTGACTATAGTTCACTGTTCTTCAGAGATGTAAGGAGATAAACCCATTAGGCCCAATGCCCCACAACTCCTCCACCAGCCCCTTCTCCAAACAAAGGAGACTACTCCCATGCCCTCCTCATACATATTGCCACTTCCTGTCTCCTCTGGGCCTCCTGTTTCCATATTTCAGACACTTGGACACCTGTCCATTTTCTAATGGCCCCTCTCGTTTCCCATGCTGCCTTCTCTAATCTCTTCAGACTCCAGCTCTCTCTTGGGCCTTAAACAACCCTTGGAACCCTGATTTTGGTACTCAGATCATCCTTCCCAATAGACTAGAAGCTGTTTGATGGTAGCAAGCAATCTAACTTCATAAGGTTTTTAGAAACTTCCCATTTTGTGAATGTTTCAGAAAAGAAAATGTATCCTGAAAATTATTTTTTATTATCATTCATTCACTCAACAAATATTCATTGAGCTCTTAATATGCCCCAGTCACTAGGCTATATTTCAAACTACAAAATACTAAGCATTCAATTGAATATCTGGTTTGTGTGTGTTTTTTTTTTTTTTTTAAAGATATAATTTAGTAAAGTCAATTTTTTCTGGAAAGCACACACAAAAAATAGTATAGCAAACAAAATTCTCCTATAAATGTTAACTCTAAAAATTCTTTCAAATTACACCTAACAGTCTACTTTAAAAAGTTTGGAAAGAAGACAGAGTAGATAATAATTGCCTTTTTCCTGGAATTAGAGATGTAACTGATCTGTAACAATGTCCATTAAGTTTCACTGTTTGCCAAATATCTTACAACCTTCTTGAACTGCTGCTTTTTTTTTTTTTTTTTTTAACCAAGAGGAAAATTTGAACCATTTCTCTTTATTTCCTCACTCTCAAGTATCTGTTAAACAACTAGCAATTATATAGACAGGGGTAATTATAGAATATATTTGCTTCATTTAAAAAATGTTATAGTAATTAATTTTATAAAATAAAGAAGGTATTGTTTACTCATATTTATTATTAAGGTAAAAAAATGACCAAGGCTCATATTCTTAAATGTATTAAAGATTACGCAATACATACCATGAGGTTTAAAACATTCTAAAATCTGTTCATTTATAAAATAATGGTGAAGTCTGTAAAGAAGTATTTCTAACAAAATAAGCCTTCATCAGCATGACTGCCAAATGGACTTACTTGGCAAGCAAGCTTGGAACAATTTAAATTTTACAAACATTATCCCTTTTTAAAAAGTTAATTTTGATTACTTTAAGGAATGTAAAAATAAACCTTGGCTTCAGTGAAATGAAGATTAAATCTTACCAGATTTCTTCTAAAATTAACTGTCATAATCAGATTACCTAATTGGTATAAAGTATAAAGGTTCTGAGGCTTTAGGGCTAGAGAAGCCCATTTATTTTCAACAAACTTTTTTTTTCTACTCCAGAGGACAAAACAGTGACCATCTTTTCCACTTGTTCATCCCACACATCAATGGTGTTGAAGTATGACAATTTATAAATAAGGACAAAAAGTATGCATCTCTTTATTTAAGTCAGGACTTAGTAATAGCTTTATCTGTGAAACAACACCAACAGAACTAAGTACAAGCAGTGAAGACCAAAAAAAATTAAAAGAAAATCAAAGGATGAAAAATAGAAGAAGAGAGGCAAGGCTAATAATATTTAATGCCAGGCACTGTGACAGGTGCAAGAAAGCTATTATTACTCCCATTTTTACACAGATGAAAATGGGAAGGCTAGGAGGGATTAAATAATTTACCCAAGATTACAAAGCCAGAAAATGCCAGTAAACCAAAAAAGTCTATTACCACTGAGTCAATTCTGACTCACAATGACCCAGTAAGACAGAGTAGAACCAACCTGTAGAGCTTCCAGTGCTGTACATCTTTACCAAACCAGACTGCCACATCTTTCTCCCATGTGTTCAGACCATTGACTTTTTGGCCAGCAGCTGAGCACTTAACCTCTGTGCCACCAAGTCTCCTTTAATGGCATAACCAGGACTCAAACACAGTGTATCTTTCCCAAAGCCCATATTCTTATTACCTAACACTGAGCAGTGAGGAAAGAAGGAGGGAATTGAGAAAAGAGTTTTTAGCAGCATGTTACTGCTAGAACTTAGCTTCTAGAGGCTACTCGTATTTACCTATTTTTGATTTAGGCTATATACCTCAACAAAAAGAAAACAAAAAGCCTCACCACTGAACCAATAAGCAGCACCATGATAAGTGGAGAAAATATTGAAGTTGCCAAGGATTTCATTGTACTTGGATTCACAATCAACACCCATGGAAGCAGCAGTCAAAAAAACCAAATAATGTATTGCATTGGGCAAATGTGCTGAAAAAGATCTCTTTAAAATGTTAAAAATAAAATGTGTCACTTTGAGAACTAAAGTGTGCCTGACCCAAGCCATGGTTTTTTCAATCTCCTTATCTGCATGTGAAAGCTGAAAAATGGAAAAGGAAGATCGAAGGAGAACTGACATGTTCAAACTGTGGTGTTGGTAAAGAATATTGAATATACAATAGACTACCAGAAGAATCTCTCTTGGAAGAAGTACAGCCAGAATACCCCTTCACATTCTTAATGAGGATGGTGAAACTTAATCTCAGAAACTATGGACTTGTTATTAGGAAGGACTAGTCCCTGGAGGAGGACATCATGCTTGGTAAAGTACATGGTCAACAAAAAAGAGGAAGCTTCTCAATGCATTGACATAGAGGCTATAATTAATGATGGATTTAAACATACCTACCATTGTGAAAATGGCTCAGGAATGGGCAATGTTTCCTTCTGTTATACATAGGAGCACTATGAGTCAGAGCTGACTAGATGGCACCTAACAAGAAGGTTTTTTTTTTCTTTAAACATTCATATGTTAAACCTATTTACAAAAAGGTAACTACAAATTACATAAACTGATACTTCCGCTTACAGATTGATTTAAATAATGATGTAGCAATGATCTTTTGTGGGAAGTGACTGTTGCCTCTAGAAGATGTTGGAGGCTGCTGTCTATGTGTTTGTCATGGATTGAATTATGTCCTCCACAAAATATATATCAACTTGGCTGGGCCGATTCTCAGTGGTTTGACAGTTATGTGATGATGTAATTTGGCATTTATGTAATGATGTAATCAGCCAACCAGCCATAAGGGGATTAGGGTGGGATGCAACACCCTCACTTAGGTCATAGCCCTGATCCAATATAAGGGGAGTTTCTCTACGGTGTGGCCTGCATTACCTTTTATTTGACAAGAAATGAAAGGAGAGAGAAGCTAGCAGAGAGGGAACTCAGTACCACAAGAAAGAAGAAAGAAAGAAGAGCTGGGAGCAGAGCACATGCTTTAGGCCCAAGGTCCCTACACTGAGAACCTCCTAGACCCAGGGGAGGACTGATGCCAAGACATGTGGAAATCCGTGCCCGTGGGCCTACAGATGTTGAAAGAGGACAAAGACATTACTCCAGAGCTGACACAGAAAGAAAGCTTTCCCCTAGAGCTGGTGCCCTGAATTCAGACTTCTAGCCTCCTAAACAGGAGCTCTGGTAGCATAGTGGCTAAAGCACTTGACTGCTAACCAGAAGGCTGGCGGTTCAAACCCACCAGCCACTCCTCGGAAGAAGGTTGGGCAATCCTACTTCCGTAGTGATATTGCCTCGGAAACCCAAGGAGGGGTCGCTATGAGTCGGGGCCGACTCGACAGCACATAACAACAACAACAACAGCCTCCTAAACTAAGAGAGAATAAATTTCTGTTTGTTACAGCCATCTACTTGTGGTATTTCTGTTATAGCCTCACTAGACAACTTCAGCAGAGATACACAATTTTTTCTAACATAAGGCTATAGACTTTCAGATTTTTGAAGAAAAGGAATATATCTTTAATCATTCCTTTGTTATATATTAAACATAATGCAAGTAATCATACTCTAAATAATAAGAATTATGTTGTCAAAAATGGGTATTCACTGTCAAATATTACTGCTATTCTACATCATGTGAGTTATATTTGCTGCCTTAGAGGGTGAAATGGGATCTTAGTTGCTTTTACAGAGCCAAGAAAAGAGAAAACAGAGCACTGTCCAATACAACTTTGGGCTATGATGGAAAAACTCTGGTGGCACAGTGGATAAGGCATTTGGCTGCTAACCAGAAGGTCAGCAGTTCAAACCCACCAGCTGCTGCATGGAAGGAAGATGGGGCAATCTACTTCCATAATGATTCACAGCCTCAGAAACCAAATGGGGGTTGCTATGAGTCACAATTGATTCTAAGGTAGTGAGTTTTTTTTTTTTTTTTTTGGTCATTCATCTGTGGCAATTAAGTATTTAAATTTAGGTGGTGTGCCTGAAGAACAGATTTTTTAAATTGTACTGAAACTTACTGAACAGTACAAGTCTAAAGAATGTAGTTTAACCTTTGCTTCTTGTAAAAAACACCCAATCACCATTTCTAGACAGGTAATGACTTATATCAAGAAATAAAGATGAATGATTATTTGGGCACTGACAACTTTTCAGTGACAAAAGAAGAAAAGGGGGAATGAATTTATAAAACTGTATGGTCTAGTTCCTTTTTGTATTAATGTATAAACCTGGCATACACCTCTGCCAAAGACCTGGAATTTAACTTCTGTGTGCCTGAGAATACAGCAGTTGTTTGGCAATCCATTTCTGGCCAGTCTATGAATCTTATCTGTCCCCATTACCTCCACATCTTTGAAGCCAGGGACCATGCTTACAGTGTTCACCTCAATCTCCAACACCTAACACTTAGTATGTACTCATTAAATACATGTTAAATAAATGAGTAACTAATCTTGACTTTCTCCATCCATTGCTTCACTATCTTAGAAAAGTATTAAGGCTGTTGAGTCTGGTGATTTGAACAAACCAGAGACTCTGGGATCTGTACCAATGCCCAGCTTCATGTCATGATGCTGATAAAGCATTCAGAGTGATTTTTGGTACAAATTTCCTGATTGAATAAAACAACAGAGCTGTGGTGGTACAGTGCTTCAGGTATCTGACTGCTAACCAGAAGGTTGGTGGTTCAAACCCACCAGCTGCTCTGCAGAAGAAAGATGAAGCAATCTACTTTTACAAAGATTTACTGCCTTGGAAACCCAGTGGGGGCCGCTATGAGTTGGAATCGACTCAATGGTAGTGGGTTAAGCAAAGGTGAAAGGGTGGATTATTGCTGGCCACGTGCAGCAATCTAAGGCACTTTTTGGAAGTGATGCTCAAAACGACAATTTTACCACTGGATGTTATGATTCAATATATGCATACAAATTAGATTTCATGTTCTTTTAACATAAAATAAGAATTCTCGTTTCTTACTTTTTAAGAAAGAAAGGTCCCTTCACAGAAAATAACTAATGTCCTAAGGGGAAACAAAAAGAAAACCTCTGAGAAAAGTGAGTCAGAAGTTGGAAAACTAATAAAGAGCTGAAGGAGAAAGGAAATATGGGTTACAAAAATTATACAGTCACCATGTATGGGGAGGCAGGGGCAATGTTTGGTTAACCTTTAAGGGGCTGAGCTAATGCTAGGGTTCTATGGTCCTCTCTGTGCCAAGCCTTTTTAACTCTATATAGCTAATTCCTCCAGTGTGCCACAGGAAACATTCAAAGTGACCATCTGTCTATGAAATCACCTTCAGAGAAATAAAAATGCATTTGGCAGGTACCCAAAAATATCACAGGTTCCCTACCATGATAATGAGTCTATGGCACTGCCAAGTATCATTTATGGAGCTCTCTGTTTCAATCAAGAACATTGCCTCGCAACACCAAATTAAAAGGCAAGTAGAGTTTGGATTAGAAATCTTGTATGCTATTTTTGGATTTAGAATTCCTTATTAATTGCACAATAATACCATTACTCTTCTACTTTAATATGGTAATAAGAAGATTTCAAATGAATAATTCAAAACTTGCTTCAACCAGCACACATGAAACGTGACTGGCTCCTGAGAGGCATTTTCCAGCTCTCTAAAGGATAAAGAGCAGTTCATTAACATGCAGTCTTTTAGACAACTGGACCAGGTTCAGGAAGGAGAATTAGGAAAAGCTATCTCACATTGCCATCCTAAATGACCTCTCTACTCCATCAATCCTGTTCTCTTTAACCCTTCCTTAAACATGCTTTTCTTTCCCTTACAGCCTTCCCCTCCACCTTCCATGTTCTGCCTCCTCCAGCTCCTTTATTAATTCCTAGACATCCTTCACCATCCTCTCAAGCTCTATCTTCTCAGCCAGACTATCGCTAACCTTGTTAACTAGCCTACAGGCATCATTCCTGCCTCTCAACTCCTAGAGTTCTTTAGTGTTTCTATTGCAGAGCTATCTGAACTTCCAAAATGAAATCTAGTCAAAAAATTTTAAAATACACTATATATATTTATAAACACACACATATATATGTATATCACATTTTTTTTAAGCTCTCTCTAGGTGATTCTGATCGCTACCTAGGTTTAAAACTTACCTGTATAGGCCTTGTCTCATTGTAAGGGGAGACGACTTCCTGCTTTTTTGAATTCTTTTGTTCTTAATTAATTATGTTAATTTATAGCTCAACATTGGGTATGAGGATAGGTATCTACAAACAAAAAGTCTGAAGTTCTAAAATAAAATCTATTTAAGCTACTTAATATTTGGTGATAAGTAGAATTAAAACAAGATAAATTAAATGTGATCCTTGCAATCATCTTAATGTTATCAATGAGGAGATTAAACTAAAAACTCAAAAAATATAATAAAATACCAACCATCTATAGTAGAGGTGCAAACAACAATGGCAATTGGAAGCATTCAGGATCTTCTATCTGTACACAATTCTACTGTAAGGTCATCAACCTTTAAACTGTCCTTTAAAGCAGTATGAACATCATACACTTCCACCAAATCATGAAGACATCTTAAACATTAATTGAGTAATACTTTATTAAGTAGCTGAAGTTATCAATAGAAAAAAAAAAAAACTTCAAAAAAGCAACACGCTGTAAATCGTAAAAGGAAACTGAAAAGGTTTAGAGAGTTAATATTCCTGGTAGAGGTCAGCCTCTAGAACTTCTGCTTCAATTAAGTTTCCTAAAAGTCTTGGGTAGAGTAACTAATAAAAGACAACAAAGCACATATGTTGCTGTTGTTGTTATGTGCCGTCAAGTCGGGCCCTACTCATAGTGATCCCTCCTTGGGTTTCCGAGGTGGTATCACTATGGAGTAGATTGCCCAACCTTCCTTCTGAGGAGTGGCTGGTGGGTTTTAACCACCAGCCTTCTGGTTAGCAGTCAAATGCCTTAGGCACTATGCTACCAGAGCTCCTAAAGCACATATAACATCCTCAAATTCAGAGTTTCTCAGTGAAGACATGCTGCTTAGGCTATCCCACTCTGTTCTCTTCTCCCTTACATAGTACCTATGTCTAAGTCCACATTTGCTTCTGTGGATATCTTACCTGGCTTGGGAGAAACACAGCACCTGGGTCTGTACCTTCACCATAGCATAATTCTGCAAATACGTACATGCTGGGCTTGAATATAAATGGCTCAGTATTTATTCTAAGATAGTATCTTAGAATTATTGCAATTGTCAATGCAATTGTCATATATTACCCAGCATCTTCATCAGGGTTGTATCCATTCACCATACTTATTCAATCTGTATGCTGTGCAAGTAATCTGAGAAGCTGGACTATATGAAAAAGAACGTGGCATCAGGATTGGACGAAGACTCATTAACAACCTGTGATATGCAAATGACACACCTTGCTTGCTAAAAGTGAAGAAGACTTGAAGCACTTACTGATGAAGATTAAAGACTATAGTCTGCAGTATGGATTACACCTCAACATAAAGAAAACAAAAATCCTCACAACTGAACCAATAAGCAGCATCATGATAAATGAAGAAAAGATTTCATATTACTTGGATCCACAATCAACACCAGTTGAAGCAGCAGTCAAGAAATCAGACACTGCGTTGCACTGGGCAAATCTGTTGTAAAAGACCTCTTTAAAGTGCTGAAGAGCAACGATCTCATTTTGAAGACTGAGGTGACCCTAACCCAAGGCACAGTATTTTCAATCGCCTCATATGCACGTGAAAGCTGGGCAATGAATAAGGAAGACTGAAGAAGAGTTGATGCTTTTGAGTTGTGGTGTTGATGAAGAATACCACAGACTGCCAGCAGAACAAACAGATCTATCCTGGAAGACGTGCACTCAGAATGCTCCTTGGAAGTGAAAATGGCCAGACTTCGTCTGACCTACTTTGGTCATGTTGTCAGAAGGGACCATTCCCTGGAGAAGGATGTCATGCTTTAGTGAAAAAGAGAAGATCCTCAATGAGACAGACTGACACAGTGGCTGCATTGATGGACTCAAGTATAGCAAGGATTGTGAGGATGGCACACAAGTAGACAGTGTTTTGTTCTGTTGTAGACAGAGTCACTGTGAGTTGGAGATGACAATGGCACCTAACAGCAAACAACAACACAGCATCCTCATTCTTTCAAGAAAGTTCAAGGGACTTCATTGCTGTCCATTGGAAGCTCAATGGAATAACCTCTGCTTAGTTAGTGCTTTTCCTGTCTTCCTTGCCTTAGTGAATGGATTTTCTCCCTTTCCCCCATATCCAATTATTTACCAAATCCAAAAGAGTCGACCTCCTAAATCTCTCTAGAATGAAATTATTTCTAAATCCTGGCTTAAGTCACCATCATCTCTCACCTGATTAAGCAATAAGCCTTCTAATGGTCTTCCTGTCTACAACAGTCTTGAACCAGTTCAATCTACTTTTCACAATGCTGATGATGGATCTTTCTAAAAGACTGTGCTATTTTTTACCTTAAAAATCTATAGTAGCTCCCCATTGCCCTAGAGATCTCTAGTTTATAATGTCTCTCTGGATCTGGTATTTCTTCTTCGCTATTACTTTCTCAGGAACTCTGGTAGTGCAGCGGCTAAGCCATTTGGCTGCTAACCAAAAGGTCAGTGATTTGAACCCGCCAAGCCTTCCACTACTCCATAGGAGGAAGATGTGGCAATCTGCTGCTGTACAGATTTGCAGCCTTGGAAACCCTATGGAGCAATTCTACTCTGCCCTATGGGCTTGCTATGAATTGGAATCAGCTTGGTAGCAGCAGGTTTAGTTTTTTTTGTTTACTCCTCCTCCTCCTCCAGGGTCTAGTCATCTTAACTATGCTGGAACTGGGCTTATACTACCTTCCAAGCATTTGTACAAACTGTTCCACTGTCTGCAAGATATCCCCTTCTCCAGTCTCTCTCCATCTGTATCTTCTATTCATCTTCAGCCCTCCATGTTCACTCTTGGTAGCCCTTATCATAGTACTGTAGCTGCCTATTTGCCTTCAGGGCTCCCTTCCTACTAGCTTACAGCTTTATGGAGATGAGAAAAGTGTCTTATCCTGTTTAGAATTAAATCTTCAGTGTCTGGCACATATAGATATTTGGTAAATACTGCTGATTAAATAAATATTATAGAAAATTGGAAAGTAATTCTTGAGGTGCACATTTCATAATAAAGCATGTGATATATACAACTGGCCACATATTATTCCTTTGTAGGCATCTTTAAAAGGTATTATTATTGAGATAAAATTATAGAATATGAAAAATTTCTCTCACAATGTTCCATATTTTTCTACAACTTTTCTTGATGGATAAATATGGCATTCTATTAGTTTGTCTTTTAGTAACATTCTATTTAAAGTTATATATAAGCTCTCATTCCTTTAAACTAAAGTCATTGATAAATGCTAAGTCAAAGTCCTAAATATCTTTATACAACCTATCATGTTGAAATAATTGGTTACATGTCCGTAGTTTTAATATTTGTGAAGCTTCGTTAAAGAGACATTAGCTTCAAAATGGAAAATCTATCCATCTTAACTCATATTATGCAATCACATAATTTATGATTCAAAAACATCTATCTTTATGATCATATAATTTAAAATCAGCCTTTTAATAGACCAACCACTAAGAAATGGCTTTCATGAAATTTTTTTTTTACCATAATTCTATAAAAGGCTCTCAAATCCTGTATGGAAAGAGCTTTCTACAACTGTAAAAACATGCTGCAGAGGAATTCATATTCTAGATCTCTCTAAAAGAATAAAACCAGATAATCTCTACAACATCTAAAACCTGATAAAGGTGAAAAGTATTTATCACTTTTGTTACTTTCTAGACATGAATCTTTAATTAAAAGTGAATTTGCTAACTTGTACACCAATGTTCACTGCAGCACTGTTCACAATAGCCAAAAGATGGAAACAACCTAAATGTCCATCAACAGATAAGTGATAAACAAAATGGGGTACATAAGTACAATGGAATATTACTCAGTCATAAAGAGAAATGAAGTCCTGACACATACTAGAACATGGATGAATCTGGAAACCATCATGCCCAGTGAAATAAATCAGTCACAAAATGATAAATAATGTATAATCCCACTTAGAAAAAAATAGGAAAAGTATGTTGTTGTTGTTGTTGTTATATGCCGTAGAGTCAGCCCCGACTCAGAGCGACCCCTCCTTGGGTTTCCGAGGCAGTATCACAACAGAAGTAGGATTGCCCAACCTTCCTTCCGAGGAGTGGCTGGTGGGTTTGAACCGCTAGCCTTCTGGTTAGCAGTCAAGTGCCTTAGGCACTATGCTACCAGAGCTCCTAGGAAAAGTATAAAGACCAAAATTTATTAGTGGTTGCCAAGGGTGGGAGGGAGCTGAAAAGGAGGAGTTGCTTAGGGTGTACTGAGTTTCTGTTAATGGTGGAATAATTGGAAACACAGAGTGGTGATGTTTGCACAACACAATGAACATAACCAATGTCACTGAACTGTACATGTAAAAATATTGAAGAGTAAATGTTTTGTTATATATACTTTTATCACAACAATATAATTTTTAATAGTGAATTTATTACATGCACATATGGAATACTACTCAGCAACAAAAAGAAAAACTAATACATAAAATAATTAGATGAATCTCAAAAAACATTATGCTGGGTGAAAACTGTCAGACACAGAGTATATATTTGATTTATATGAAGTTCTAGAGCAGGCAAAACAAATCTATGACGCACTCAGAACAATGATTGCTTCTGGTGAGGAAAGAGGAAGTGAATGAGAAGGGGCATGAAAGAATTTTCTGGGATGATAGAAATGTTCTATATTATGACAAAAAAACAAAACCAAACTCACTGCCATTGAATCGGATCCGAGTTCGTTCCTACAATTAGTGACTCCTCCATGGGCTTCTGAGGCAATATCACTACAGAAGTAGATTGCCACATCTTCCTTCCAAGGAATGGCTGGTGGGTTTGAACCTCCAGCCTTCTGGTTAGCAGTCAAACGCCTTAGGCACTACACCACTAGAGATTTTAATTGTACAGTTTTATTAGTTTTAACAAATGCATACACAGGATAAAGGGCAAAACGAAGGACCACACTGTACACTTAAGATCTGTGCATCTCTGTATATAAATTATACCTCAACTTTAAAAAGAGAATGCTTTCTTCTAGCTCATTTAAAAAAAAAAATTACCTAAAAAAGTAAAATAATACTTGGTCTCTACAAAGAACTTAGTATTTTGTGAAACGTATTATCATTGCTTATGTGTGGTGCATGCCACTTAACTTAACCGTGGGAAAAATATCTGAAAATCACATAGAGCAAATATGGCCTGCAGTGGGGGTGAAGACTGACAATGATGTGGGTTTTTCTAGTAGTTTTCCATCTACCATATCTGAAAATTTCCAGGTTTCATCTGTTATGAAAGGAATAGTTGCTATGTTTCATCTCAATATATTACATAGTCACCCAAATCACATGAATAGAAATTATAAGCCATACGGAAGCATAAAGAAGCAACTGGTTTTACATTTCTTTTCCATAAAGGTTGATCACTAGGAATAGCAAATAAAGGACTCCTGTTTAGCAGTCTCATTACAAATACATCTCCCATGTGTAATAAAAGAAACTGCTAACAATAAAATCTTTTAATGAACTTCACAACTCAAGTTCTAGGAGGGACCCCTTACCAGCATGTAGAGATGGAAAAGAAAAGGAAGGGCATTATTGACTAAGAAGTCAGTGGATAAAACAGATAAAATGTTATTTCATTTGCATTTTAATAGGCTTCCCACAATCTCTCAAGTTATTCATTTTCATTGGCTTTCTTTCCTTGGCACATTTCTCTCCACCTTTTGAGGAAATGAACACAAGCAATCACATTCATTAGTTGAATGTGGTATTAGTTGAATCCCAAAGGTCAGTAAAACTTCCAGACCACTCACCTTATGTTGGCTATGTGCTGTTGCACAGGTTGATGCTGAAAATGGTCAGGCCACGGATGATGCAGGCAGAAGGATGGAGGGGGCTGAAGACAGCACGAAGTCTGATAAACAGGTGAATGGTTTGGACAAAGAGATGCAGAGTACTCTGAGTGTGGCTGCATGCAACACGAGGCCAAAGCAGAGGGTGCTGCAGGGCCAGCCTCCGAATGGCACTCTTGGTGACTATTATGGCTAGTCAGAGGGTGATGGTATGGACAAGGATGGCAGCATTGGGATAACATCTGAGGCGTTCTTTGGTTGTCTAGAGGCAGAAAGGATGATTTAACTGTGCCATTAACTTGTAGGCATCCATTTGGACTCACTTTTGTTCTTGGTGCTTCTTTGGGTGCGAGCTGCTGGGCTGTAAGGTCTCCATCACAGGGGGTGAGGGGACTAGGGTTGGTAGCACTGGTTGTGATGCTGCCATTGCTCAGAACCACAAAATCAGTGTTTCCATCACACATAGCCATGCTCCAAAGTTTTGACCCTAAGAAACGAAATGATGCAAAATCATCCAGTTATGGTCAGGCAGGCAAACATGTAGAAAGCACAGGTAAGATATTTTAAAACAACTCTTGGAGAGTTCTTGGAGGAGCTGTGAGAGTGCAGTGGAAACCCAGCAGCATCTGCAACAGACCCAGCCAACACGTAAGCTCTCCTGTTCTTTCCTCCCAGGTAATTCATGACTCGACAGCCCTCTCTTGTCCCCATTAATCATTTTTCCCTCCTCCACCTCTACACTTTAGTGCCTTTTTCCCCTCCTTATTCCAGATATGCAAATGTTGCTGCTGGTGTTGGGTGCCACTGAGTCAATTCTGATGGTAGCAGCCCCATGCCACAGAGTAGAACTGCCTCATAGGGTTTTCTTGGTTGTAATCTTTATAGAAGCAGATCGCCACATCTTTTCCTGTGGAGCTGCTGGATGGGTTTGAACCACCCACTGGGTGGGTTTGAACCAACAACCTTTCAGTTAGCAGTTGAACACTTAACCAATATATGCCACCAGGGCTCCTTAGATGTGCAAGAATCAGTTACAAATTAGAACATTTTGGAATGGGGGGGATAAAGGTCACTAATATCAATCATCTTTTGACTTTTTAACAGTATCATGCTTGAGTTGTTCAGATTTAGATGTAAAGGGCAAAATGAAGGACCATTCTGAGGGTAATCAGCTGTATGGGTTAAAATAATTCTAATAAGCTTAATAATGTCTTGTGTCTTAGAAAAACCATGCTCTGTTGGGGCCTTGGTTCCTACAATCATGTAGCAATGTCATGAGGGTGGATGGGTGAGAAAACAGGATTCTTCTTCTAAGTCACTCAACTCTAGAACATGAATAACCAAAAGAAAATTAAAACTAATCAGGTTAGCTAAGAATCATGGCAATTAAATATGAGATGTAATAGTTTTGTCCTCTAAACCAATGAATAAAATGCCTAGAAAAATAATGAATAAACATGCCACCTAAGTTGACTATGAATTTATTAATTTTTTTTCTATGTTAGCTATCTCAGGTAACATTTCTTACACCTGAGGAAGAAAAAAAAATACTGTGGGTCGGATTTACTTTAAATAATTTTTTTTTTTTCTTTCACTAAAGGGTCTTAAGCTCCAATCTCATAGCGATCCCTCCTTGGGTTTCTGAGGCAATATCACTACGGAAGTAGATTGCCCAACCCTCCTTCCAAGGAATGGCTGGTGGGTTTGAACTGCCAGCCTTCTGGTTAGCAGTCAAATGCCTTAGGTACTATGCCACCAGAGCTCCTAAAGGTAAACCTAACATGCTCAAATTACTGGTGGCATGGTTCTGTCCAGCCGACAGACAAAAGCAAAATCTGACAATCTCCCTCTTCTTCCCTTACCCACTACCCCCTGGGCAACATACACACAAAATCCAGGAGTTTACAGTAAGAAAAACAGGCCATCAAATCCCATCAGTCTATTTAATCTATACATGAACTCCAACAAAGAAAAATGAAAAACATAATTTGGCTCACTAACCCTTCTAGCATGGCATTCTAGAATAAGCTTCTGGAGAATCTCTTCCCAGTCTCTCCCCACCTCTTTAAAAAA
Source organism: Orycteropus afer afer (assembly GCF_000298275.1). Taxonomy (NCBI): domain Eukaryota; kingdom Metazoa; phylum Chordata; class Mammalia; order Tubulidentata; family Orycteropodidae; genus Orycteropus; species Orycteropus afer. The sequence continues at coordinate 8,078,679 of NW_006921626.1, read as the reverse complement.
AAAAAAAACCTCACTGCCATTGAGTCAATTTGACTTACAGCAATTCCTTCTTGGGTTTCCCAGGTGGTACTCCCTACCTCTCGTAGCCTGAAAAGATCATCTCTTTTCAATGTGAGTACATGGCAATCTGACACAGTAAACCTGGATCACCCATAGGGAAGAGGCCTGTGCACATTTTCATCCTATATGTAAATTACTCAACAGGGACATTTCTGAGAACATGCCAATAGAATGCATAGTTTCAATCTAAACACTCACACTCAGAAGATATTCATTGCATTAGGATGCAAAGTTAGCATTATTAATTTATTATCCTTTCTGATAAAATTCCTCAGACACACACAAATTCAGTGATACAGATATCAACACTATAAGAAATGAAGAATTCAAATTACTGTGGACATTAAAGTTTCCTTACAAATGAAGAAACATTTAAAAGCTTAAAACGTAAATAAAATCAAGTACATATTACTTCTGTCATCAATCTTCAGCATGACTTTTCAAAGTGGCCCACCAATCCCAAACTTCTTTTTATAATGATTGTGGAGAGAAATTTTGACTTGTTGTACTATAAAAACAGTTGTTCTCTCCATTAAATCACTCTTAGGTGTAAATACTCAGAATAAAGGGTTCAGATAATATACTCAACACAAAGCAATAGTAGTCAAATGTATTATCTAACTAGTGGGAAGGCAGGACAAGTATAATGGAAAGGCTTTAATTTGGCCCAGAAGGCACAAACTCTAATCCTTCTTCCACCATTTCCTTAATGTACTATGTCAATAAGATCTTCTCACTGAATCCTCTATTTACCAAAGAATATATTCTCTTTTGTTGTTATAAAAAGTGAAAGCTGTATGCAAATGCTTTACACACACACACACACACACATATACACACACACCCCATGTATGTTGTACGTATTATATATATATACATTATATGTGTGCATTATGTGTGTGCTTGTTTATTTATTTACTAAAGGACATTTAAAGAAGCCCTAAACTTTCTTTAAAATTAACTGAAACATGAGATGCTTATCTGTATGCTTAAGTGTAAGACAGTCTAATAATACAGGAAGCAATCACTAGATGAGATAAAGGCAGTTATATTCCAGAATTAGAAACTCTCATTGTATAAATACTCAACACACACAAATCACTAGGTACTCACACTTTCTCTAACCTCCACCTGCAACCCATGCTCCCACCTTTTCTCTCCAGACCCCAGCTAGGCCATCCTAACTAATGGGATCTGTTGGCTGAATGCGAAAATCAACATCTTCCTCTGATCCCCTCCTTTCCTTTCCATCAGGAGGATGGAAATAGGGAATATTTATTTTCTGTTTTGTTGGCTTGTTTTTTACCATTTCAGGTTGGTTAACACTGTCTAAAATAATGTATTTTTAAAAAATTATTTAATACAATCTTACTGTAATCATAGCCATAGGGTGAGTTATGCTTGTGAGAAGTGTCTGACCACAAAAAAAAAAAAAAACTTAACAAACTTGTGCATGTCTTATTTGTACTATGTAGAAAAAAAAAAAAAAAAAAAAAAAAAACCCTGCAGGTTTTAAGGTGAAACTCAACTTCAAACAGAGAGCCTTCAATCTCTAACAGCCATGAAAATGTCCCTAAATGCTCCCCTTATACTCTCCACAATTTTCATGTTTCACTATCTTCTAATTAAATCTGCTTTTCCTCAGGAGAAATACATTTTATTTTATTTTTTCTTTGTAACCAGAATTATAACTATCATTCTCTTTCATTCTTATTGCAAATGTATCATTTCTTAGTTAAATAAGAGTTAAACAGATTTTTGTAGGCCAGTGGAGGGACCTAATCACCCTTTATAATTTTTTTTTCCCCACTGTGGTAAAATGAAGTTCAAGTGCCAAATAAGTGACTTACAAATGAATTTTTGGAACATAATCTGTTTGTACCTTAGGGACTTCTTCTAATGAAGTAGAAACTTGTGGATAATAAAGAATAATTTGAACTCTGACTTTGGCTTATATTTGAAGCCAGTCTCATGAGCTTTCTATAATTTGGTTTCTTTAAAAATAAAACGGGAACAATCAAATGGACTTAATGAACAAGTAAAAATGATAAAAAGCAAATATGGAAAAAAATGTTTTAAGAAATGTTTATGGATATTGTTAAGGGGATATATTTATGGAGGGGTTCAGGTGATTAGAGCAGCAAAGTTTCAATCTGAAGTAAGGAATTAATCCTAGGGCCCATACAGAAAAAGATCTTATTTCTTCAGAACTGAGATAAATGAGGGGGAAAAAAAATCAGTCTGAGTGTAGGCTGAGGAGAACAACAGGAAAAGAGAAGAGACAGAGGAAGAATCAACACACTCAGATGAAATAGGGAGCTCCTGAAAGAAAATGCTAATAGCACTTGTGCCAAGCTGTTGTGATAAATGGAATGCTATGCAATTTTAAATGCAACGGTAACCGTAACACACTGCGTGGAGTTGGATCCCACTCATAGCAACCCTTCCTTAGGTTTCCGAGGTGGTATCACTACGGAAGTAGATTGTCCAACCTTCCTTACGAGGAGCGGCTGGTGGGTTTGCACCACCAGCCTTCTGGTTAGCAGTCAAATGCCTTAGGTACTATGCCACCAGAGCTCCCAGTATTTATGGTAGAAGTTTAAAATAAGTTTGGGTTGAATGCAATGAACAGCTTTGAAAGATAGCTATGTTTAAATCACCTGTTTTCCCCAGGGCCATAACACACAAAGCCTGCAAAAAGAAATCTATGAGGCACTGGTTTGAGGTGACAGTGGCCCCATAGCCAAAATACTTTTGTATTTCCTGCTGTTCATCAATATAATATACCATTATCCACACACTCCAAGCCACTAATGTCTTATCTCCCATTTGACCTTTTTGGTTAGCATTTTTATGCCCTGCATGCTTTTGCAATTTTGGGCTCAAGTACTCAGGACCATTTTGATAAAATTTTAAAATTTACATTTGTTTGTTTGTTTGAGTCTCAGTTCTTCACACATATAAGTCAGGATCATTATCACTTCCCATCTTACAGGATTACTATGAGAATGTAAACATGTTTTGAAAGTCATAAAAGGCTATGTATTTATAATGTGAAGAATTATCATTACTGCTTGATTAAGTAAGAATATAAACCAGATATAGAATAATGTTTCTTAGTTTTAAAGCAAAATTATGCTTTAAAATGGTAACTGAGATATCTGTAGGCTAGAAAAAATGGCAATGGATAAGTCTGTGTTTGGAAAGTTGACTCTATTAGTTACTAATTTGAGAACCTGGGCCAAGTTCTTCTTACTCTATGTCTTACTCTAAGTTTTGGTTTCCTGTCTAAGTTAATTTTGTTTGAATTGAAAATTTGTGCACTCTTCTAAGAGAGTAACATGTCATTTCATGGCAAAATTTAAAGCGCCCTTATCCTTTGACCCACAATTCTGCTTCCAGAAATCCATCTTTTGCATATCCTTGTACAATGTGTCAAGATATATTTATGCATAAGAACGCTGACTGTGGCATTGGTTGTAACAGTGCAAACTGGAAAAAAATCTCAATTATTATAAACACAAAAACAAAAATAAAAAAAATCACTGCCATCGAGTCATTTTTGACTCACAGCGACCCCCACTGTGTTTCCAAGGTTGTAAATCTTTACAGAAGTAGATGGTCCCATCTTCCTTCCGTGGAGCAGCTGGTGGGTTTGAACCAGTCAGCAGCCAAGTGCCTTATTCACTACACCACCAGAGCTCCTTAATTATTATCAATAGGAGACTTAAAAATTCTGTATTATCAATGCACTGGGTATTCTGCACAAAACAAAAGGATGAGTTAGATCTGGATGTATTGCTATGGAAAGGACTAGTACATCATTATGTGCACATAAAACCTAGCTGAATGGCTTTTACAGTATGAATCTACTTGATTAAAAAAAAAAAGAGAGACAGACAAGGACGGATATACATACATGGTTATGTATCTACCTAGATAACTTCTAGAAGGACATAAGAAAACTCTTTGTGCTGGAGAGTTGGACTGGGCTACTTGAAGGGGTGAAGAAGGATACTTACACATTTTACTTTCTGTACTGCTTGTACCTTTCACTATCAATGTCTTTTGGTAATAATGAAATATTAATACAACAACAGTGGCACAGTGACAAACAATGAACAATGGGTAATTACTATTAAAACCATAAAACAGAAACAAAATTACTTTACCTTAAAGGATAGTTAGACATTCACTGGATATATTTTAAACTGCTAATCATTTATTATATAACTAGTTTCTTAAAATGACAACCTACATACTCTGGATGAAGCAGAAAATGAAAATAGAGTTAAACAAAAAGAATGGATGAACATACTCTATTCAGACAAATTGCTTCATTGTGGCTTATCTCATAACTTTCCAAATTTTTAGAAACATGAATGACTGACTACCTGTTGGACCAAAGCTAACTCTGAGCCAAAAGCACCACGACTAACTAGTTCCACAATCATTAAGACAGATGCTACAGAAAAGAAATACACAGACATTTCAATTATGTTGAAATGAAGAGTGAAAAAAAGTAATCAGTAATCATGTGATTAGTGCAAAAACCATTACACCCTATTCTGGTTTAGGACTTAAGAAACTTACATCTATAAAATATAAGGAAATTCTCCCTGCTTCAAAGACAAAAAAAAGTTAATATCTCATTGGAAATGGTATCATGTAATCTTAACAGGATCTATTTGAATTATGGAAGTTTTGTTCATCAACACACAATTTTCCAAAGGATACAATCAAACTATTTAGGTGGCTCCCAGAGTCCAAACATATATATGAAGCATTCAAAACTTCATGACAGCTATGTTGGAACTGGAAGCCAGACTAGAGCTAGCCAGAAAACTATCAAATTAAAATCTAAATGTCATGTTGAAGAGGATACACAGACCTGTTCCAATTACCACTTAGCAAAGCCATCACTATCCTTAATAAATATTGAGGCCCACATAGCCTGAGGGAACATCATCCTTCCCCATCAACAGTTGCAATAGTACACCTCTCCTTGGTATTTCCAAACCATTTCCACATACATGATCTCACTTGAACTGATCCTCCTAATAGCTCTCAGAAAAACAGGTGTGGCAAGTATTAACTGCCCCATTTGGCAAAATAAAACTTGAGACACAGAGAGGATAAGTAACTTGCCCAAAGTCACATACTGATCACATATTGTGAGGCTAGAAAAGTCTGATCCCAAAGTCTTCAGGGCTTTCTTCTAAACTACATTCCCTACATCCAGATGATCTAAAAGAACTCTTTGCTTTTCCAGGTTCTTAACACCAAACTCAATAAATGGCAAGACTGGAACACCAATAAAACCCAATGTTGCAGCCAATCATCTTTTCAGAGGAGTGATAAAGCTCCCTATGGCACAGTTTATCCAAATAAAACATGAACCACTTTAAACCAGTGCTGATCAAACATAAGGATCACATGGGCTCTTGTTAAAATGCAGATTCTGATACAATCTGTCTGGATAGGGCAACAAGCTACCAACAGCATGCCTATATTGCTGGTCCCCGTAACACACTTTGCTTATTAGGAAGGCAGAATCACAAAGTCGGTGGAGAAGCTACAAAAGAATAAGGCCTATAATGGTAAAATGATACACAAGTGAAGTAGAACTGTGTAAAATAGTAGAGAAATGATACGATGGTTGACAAATAAAGGCAAGGACCTTTTTTTTTTTTTTCTGATTTGGGCAGAGAAAAGTAATATATTTTAACAACAGAAGTTCTAATTGAAAATTAAGTTCAATTATAGCTTAACTCATGATTCCAAATATCTTTTGTGGATGAAAGTAACAGCTGATTTGGTTTTAATCTTTTTCACCAAAGCCACATATATAGATTGGAGCACCTTGCCCAGTTAACTGGTGAGAAAATTTTGTTTTTTGCTCCCAACTGCTATTAGATATTAGGAGATGGGTATACACAGATACTGGAATGTTTGTTTTTCCACACCAAGTGTAAAGGTAGTCTGGGGAGTACTTATATTCATTACTTACAAAACTCATTTTAATATGAAATGGTTCCTCTAAAATTGCTTAATGCTTATCCTAAAATGATGGTTCATTTCTGATCACTGGTACCGGCCGGCTGATTAATATTTAGTGCTAAGGCCAGAGAAATGAATAGCTTCTCTAAATGCACTAGAGTAACTGACAAAGAATTGTACTTTAGGCATCTTCTGTAGCAGGGCTATTAAAGTTAGAAGGTAGAAGGACATCAGACAGGTTTTGTCTCTAGAAATATTTTCCCCCTCAAAAGGTGATTAAAAATGCATTTAGCAACTCACTATGTCAAGCACTTTCCTCACAATACCCCTATGAAGGCACTATTAAGCCTATTACAGAGAAAACTGAGGGTCAAACACCCCGATCACATGATTGAGTTTCAATTCCAGACCTGTATGACTCAGGATGCCTGTAGGGCAATGCCAAGTTCAACTAGCTTTTATAGCACCACTAGGAACTACGGGAGCCCTGGTAGCATAGTGGCTAAGACACTTGCCTGCTAACCAGGCGGCTGGCGGTTCAAACCCACCAGCCACTCCTCGGAAGGAAGGTTGGGCAATCCTACTTCCGTAGTGATACTGCCTCGGAAACCCAAGGAGGGGTCGCTATGAGTCGGGGCCGACTCGATGGCACATAACAACAACAACAACAGGAGCTACTGATATAAAATTCTGTCTGAAAGCTTACATAAAATATAGCTTCTGAATTCAGTATTTCCCAAGAAAGTTTTTAAAAGTACAGTTCAGCATTCAAGAAAGTCAGAGACATATTTTACTGAATTAAAAAGAGGTATTATCCATCCATGTAGCATATTATGTAAACTTGAAGAAGCAAGGTAAATTTATCTCTGTTATCATGTAGTATTTGGACTATGTCAAAACAATGTAATTGTGCCCTGACAACAAAATATGTATCTTTAATCAAAGAATCTGAATCAAAGAACAAAAAAGATGGTCTTAAATAAATATAATCTCCTCCTGTGAGACAAATCAAATTTTCTTACTTTCCTTTGAGTTCGTGAACTTTCTACCAATAAACTCTCTTTCAATAAGAACACTTATAAATGTAAAGGAGATCTGGTGGTACAGTGGTTAAGCACTTGGCTTCTAATTGAAACGGTGGCAATTTGAACCAACTAGCTGCTCTGTAGGAGCTCTGGTAGCATAGTGCCTAAGGTACTTGACTGCTAACCAGAAGGCTGGTGGTTCAAACCCACCAGCCACTCCTCAGAAGGAAGATGGGGCAATCTACTTCCATAGTGATACTACTGCCTTGGAAACCCAAGGAGGGGTCGCTATGAGTCAGGTCTGACTCAACGGCACATAACAACAACAACAACAACAACAAACTGCTCTGTGGGAGAAAGATGTGGCAATTTGCTTCTGTAAAGATTACAGCCTTGGAAAGCCTACCAGGCAGTTCTACTCTGTCCTATAGGCTTGTGATCAGTTGGAATCAACAGCAGTAGGTTTGAGGTCAGTCACCTAGGAGCTTTTTATATATAAGTAAGTATTATTGCTATTATTCCCCTTAAACATAAGCTGCAATAAATTGGAAGCCATTCTCCCAAAGAAACAATGTTATAAATTTGAAGGTCTGTACAACTGAAGATACAATGCATAAGAGCCCGCTAGGTATTAGTATGGGAGCTCTGGTAGCATGGTGCCTAAGGCACTTGACTGCTAACCAGAAGGCTAGCGGTTCAAACCTGCCAGCCACTCCTCGGAAGAAAGATGGGGCAATCTACTTCCATAGTGATACTGCCTTGGAAGCCCAAGGAGGTGTCGCTATGAGTTGGTCCGACTTGAAGGCACATAACAACAACAACAACAACAGGTATTAGTATGCTTTTCACTGTTCCATAAAAATGCAAACTGAGTTCTAGGAAATCTGAAAATGAAGTGTTACTATTCTTGTACAATCAAGTTTATTGTTTTCCTATTCAATTTATTAAATAGTTTCAACTTATGACAATAAATACCACGTTTGAAAATGATCTACACCTAAAATTTTTAAATAGCATCTTTTAATATGATTATGATACAAACATTGATAAATAAGGATAAACTATGTATTTCACATGTTTCATTTTTAAATAAATTTTCATGGTACTTATAAGTAGCTTAATGATACAGAAGAAAAAGAAAATTTGCCAGATAAAGTTTTTCTCATATACTTTTTTTTTTTTTTAAATTAAGTGTATGTATCATAGTAAGGAGCTCTGGTGGCATAGTACCTAAGGCATCTGACTGCTAACCACAAGGTTGGAAGTTCAAACCCACCAGCCACTCCACGGAAGGAAGACTGGGCAATCTACTTCTGTAAAGATTTACAGCCTTAGAAACCCAAAGGGGGTCGCTATGAGTTGGAATCGACTTGATGGCAGTGAATTTGTTTTTTTTGTTTTTTGTTTTTGGTAGTAAATCTGAAAGCCCCGAGTATAGAAAGGAGTCTTACCCCTGAAAATGAATAAGGTTGTCAAAACATAGATTTATACATGTAGGGATGACTAGTAGGAATTTCAGAGCTGTAGAAATATCAATCTCATTTTCTTCATTTTATTTTATGTCTAAAGTGGGAAGGGAAATGCAGATGTAAAGTGAAGTTTCTCTCTTTCAATGTGGAATACATGACAGTCAATCATATACTGTTCTTAGCATAAACACTTACCTTTCTATATAAATATTTCAAGAGAACTATCATTGTGTAGGGGAGCTCTAGTGCCAGAGTAGTTAAGCACATGGCTGCTAAGTGAAAGACTACTGGTACAAACCCATCACCCCTCTGTGGGAGAACGATTTGGCAGCCTGACCCCTTAAAGATTAAAGCCTTGGAAAGGCAGTTCTACTCAGTCCTATAAGGTGGCTATGACTCAAAATTGATTCGATGGAAGGGGGTTTATTTCTTTGTTCTAGGACTGTAATTACTAAAGCTGTTTTCAGAGATTTCTTTTCCAAATTCATCCCCCAAAATTCTCTCTCCACACAATATTCTCCACTTCTCCTTACACTCATGTTAAAGTTAGAAGGGTAGGGAAAAGGTGCAGTGAGGAGAAAGCCTTAATAAGACATTAGTTCAAGAGAGACAACAGTGCAGACTTCATGCGGACCAATGTTGTGGAAATGTGAAAGAAGCTGTCACATCGCCTCAATTACTTATGGGTCTTTTAAAGAAAGTTTAGCAAATAGCCAATTTGAAGACTGAGTTTATTTAAGCCACATGAAAAAGCACATCCCCGATCCCTAGTCAACCTCTTTAATACAAGACCATGTTCCCTAAAGTTTTGTGTGTGTGTGGGGGGGTAGTTTTCTGAATGGAATTTAAGCATCTTACATTTTGTGACTGTAGAGTAACACAGCCTCCAGACACCAGGTTTGCTCACATCCTCATGCTCACATCTCTGCCAAATACCAATTACCAGATGCTTTGGTGGAAAAAAAAAAAAAAAGGACTCTTAATATGTGATAGATTTATCTTCAGACCATAAGCTTTCATCTAAAACTATTTTACCTCAATTAAAATTGCAAAATGGGCAACTCTACAACTGAGCAATCTGTCTATCTATCCGTTATCACTCATAGCTCTTCCCCAGTAGAAACAGTATCATGTTACTGAGCTTAACTAATATTATTGCTGAACAGATCACAGGCATGCCTCAAGACACTATGGATGCTTAATACTTCTCACATCCTAAATGCTCAACAGTTTGCAGCTCCAAGAGGGGAAAAAAAAAACCACTGAGAAGAAATCAAACTAAGAAAATTCTACTCCCACATGTGTGAGGCAATAAAAAGAATGTGAAAAAAACTTTTTTAATGTCTTCCATAAACCCAAAAACTGAGATAACCACCATAAAGCACTTACTGTTGTTTGATTTAAATGATAGTATGTTGTATTTTAATATTACACTTAGAATTATCTAAGCTTTTCTGACAAATGCTATGTATCTGATTCCAGGCCCCATTCCCTGCTGTTTTGTGAAGTATGAGAAGTAGCAAATCAAATTTCCTAGAGCAGTATCCCAGATGGGCTTCCCTGGAGAGGCTAGCAAATAATGTCTCAAGGGTATCTTGTTCTTTAGTCTATAGAGAAACATGGAAAATATCTCTCAAGGTATTTTTATGAAACACAATAAAAGACATCATTTTATTTAAGGACTCTAAGGTTTACTTTAAGCTTAGCAAACCACCAAATTTATAAAGACTTTTTTTCTTACTTGAATTTTAAATTAAGTGTTAGTAAGAGCCTGGGTACAAATGTCATAAATCTTATATATGTTACTTATATATTAAATGAACTGAAATTATTATTACTTTTGTTTACAAAAGTAATTAAATCATATTTTTTAGCTCAATGGGTGAATGCCCTTATTCAGCAAGCATGTAATGTGTTTACTGTGGAAGGAGCTCTGGTAGCACAATGGTTAAAGCACTTGGCTGCCCAAAAGATTGGTGGTTGGAACACACTAGCCACGCTGCTGGAGAAAGATGTGGCAGTCTGCCTCTGTAAAAGATTACAGCCTTGGAAATCCTATGGCACAGTTCTACCCTGTTCTATAGGGTGGCTGTGAGTCTAAATTGACTGCATGACAATGGGTTTGTTTTGGTTGCTTTGTTGTTCCCTGTGAGTAGTTTCCTAATCTAAATATATGAGCTGGTTTAATAGTGATTAAAATGATAAAAGAATAGAAATGAAGACAGACAGAACAAAGGACCACACTTTTCCCCAAGCTGCCCTCTTCTAATTGACTTTAGTTGCTTTATTTTATATTTTTTCCAAAAGATAGGCTAACCAGTTGATCTGTCTTGGTCCCAAACACTTCAGTTTTGTTTCCTGCATTAGAATGTTATCAGGAATAGACAGCAATTTTTTTAAAAAAACAGGAAATGTCAACATAGTATGTATGTTAAGCCTGTCTATCATCCACACTGAGTCATAAGAGCCATACAGTGACAATGCTGAGTGGAACCCAATGCAATCCCAGGACTAAAAGCAGTTAGAATAGAAGGTAAAGGATTGGTGAATAGCAAACAATGAAAAGCAAATTCCCAACAGTTGCCAAAAAGGAGTTGATTGGCTCCATGTATTTCAAAGACAATTGGGATTAGATTATAAAACCGGATGAATCAATTTTACACTACATATCATTTCCCAGAGTAAGGCAAGGTTAACGTGCATTTTCTAAATGCTTTGTAGGACAATCATTTCAGACACTTATATATTACACTTTCTCCACCCCCCATAATCAATGCAAATAGTTCATGCATATAATTCTAAAATTCAGGTCTAAAATGTAAGCTACTATCAAGTATGGAAATTCCTAAAAAAGACTCTGCCTTATTTTTGTATCCTAAAATAAAAGTCACAAATCAAACAGTATAATCCAATAAAATATTACAACAGGCAAGATTTTGGCAATGAAAACATTTTCAGATCTTCTATTGCAAAGTTAAAAAATAAATTAAATGATGCAAAAAGGCTATTTTAACATTTTTAAAAGCAGAAATGCATCAGCAGATATTAAAACCATGGGAAGTAGTAAACCCACTGCCTACAAGTGAGACACTCATTAGCTTCACCTTATTTACATAGTTTAATGACTTCCCAGCCATCAAAGAGAACTGGAGTTTTCTGAATTATAAATACTGTGATCTAAAATAGCCCTCTTGTGGTAAAAGGTCATATTTCATTATTTTTTAAAAATTTTAATAGTGGTATCTGTTTGTTAAAGACATTTTTAGTAAATTGGCAAATGGTTTCTATATTTCTTAGATTTACGATTAATGATTTTCATGAAATACTTTGATTTTTACTTAATTTATGTTTCATTTTTTAAAAATTCACATTTTATGCCCAGACATAAAAATATTCCACAAATTTAATTAGTCTGCATTTTTCTACTGACTCCATAGAAATTATCCACTCTCATTTTAAGCAAATGTAAACATGGCAAATATATTCTGACTTCTACTTTAGGTAGTAGTGAATCAATATAGTATCATTGCTACAATTAAAAAGCATAAAACGTTTTCAGTTTTTCAGTGCATAAAATGGTTTATCAACTTACATACAACTTGAGGGTGTGTACCAGGCTGTGTATTTGAAACAAATTTTGATAACAATTAAACTTTCTGTAGAAGCTTAATTCCCAAGTGGGGATCTTCACCAAACTTCTGTCTTTATAGGTGGGGATAAGCTTATAATTTACTATTTTCTTAAACTATTTAATTCACAAAAGTGATTCTTATGACTCAACATGTCTTTCTCTAACATCTGGTAATGACAGAACCACATATTTTCAAAGTTCTCGGATTTAGATAGTGGTCAAATAAGAAACAATAAACTACTTTAAATCTTGTTTCCTTCTAACTTCATCAATAAAGCACATTTTAATAAATCTAAGAATTAATTTACCTTACTTTTAATGTGCTAGACTGTAGTTCAAATAAACGTCATGAGATTTTAATGCACTAAAATGCCATTCAAGGTTTATACTGAAAAAACTTGTGAGCTGTTATTATGAATACAATCCTATAAGCACAATTTCTAAATAAATCCTACCAAAATAACCAATCCACACATATAAAAGCAAGAGTGAATGCATTACCTTTGTGTTGGAAAAAGAAACTTCTCTGGCTCAATTGGATCTGCAAATGATTGCAGCAGCAACAACCTTAAGTGGCTGCAATAACACAGCACAACAGAAAGCAACAAGTTGGCAGGAGCAGCTCCACAAAGCAGCAGGACCGACTGAATGACAAGCACATGCAGATTGCTTTGAATTAGGCATGTTAGGGGCTGGAACTTCTAGTGTTTGCTCTCCTATAGGACAGAAGAGTTTTTCTCCTACTTAACCCCTAGGGGCAAGGTCTTAATAATGGTAACAGCTGGCATGCAGAGGGGCTTGATCTGAGCACAAGGTCAGCAAGCCAGGATATGAAGGTGACATGTAATTTCTAGTCTTTTCCTGCTTCTACAGGGAAATTTCACGAAGGGCTGTTCTTAGTTATACCTTCCTTTGATCTTTTGGATTTAAAGTTACTTAGTAGATTAAAGCCATGTTAGCTGATATTATTTGCTTGCTTAGACTAACTTAAGTGTTACAGATTCAGTTTTCTGACACATAGTGCTACTACTTTTAAACTAACACAAATAAACACCAATCCGTGTTTATTTCCAAGTTCCGGGGATTCTTGTGTTCTTTCACAAATGGCTCTTGAGACCCTGCTCTTGGGACAGAAAGTTCATAGTTTTTAATAGAGTTGTCTTTTTTAAAGAGGAAAATATTATTTACAGCAGTTATATGTGTATTATTTTCAATTTTCCTAAACAAAAACAGCAGTTTGTTAAATGAATTTGACACTGTTTTTTAATAAATTTATGGCCCTGATGATGCCAGTATTTAAATTCCACAACCACAATATAAAACCTTGTAAATACCTGCGAACAAATGCTTTGAATTTACAAATGACATCCCTTGGCAAATAAGTGATAATTTACTGAAACCATGAAATCTAACTCTTTATGACTTCTATAACAAAAATATGTAAACAACTCTTTTAGCAGGCTGAATTAATTATTAGAAGACAGAACTTTCAAAAAATAAAGAAGGTAAAAACAAAAGCACAAGTCAACAAAGAAAAAACAGATAAACTGGACTATCAAAATCAAACTTTTGTACATCAATGGAAATTATCAAGAAAGTGAGAAGGTAATTCATAAAATGGAGAAAAACATTTCTAAATCACGTATCTAAGGGTCTAATATCCAGACTACACACACATACATACATACATACATGTTGTTGTTATGTGCCATTGAGTCGGCCCCAACTCATAGCGACCCCTCCTTGGGTTTCCGAGGCAGTATGACTACAGAAGTAGGATTGCCCAACCTTCCTTCTGAGACATACACACATACACATATATATTTTCTTAAACCTGAACAATAAAAAGACAAATAACCCAATTGAAAATGGGCAAAGTTTTTGAATAAACATTTCACCAAAGAAGACATACAAATGCATGCCAAAACATATATGAAAATATGCTCAGCATCATTAGTCATTAAACCAATTGCCCAATGAGTCAATTCTGACTCAGAGAGACCCTACAGCACAGAGTAGAACTACCCCATAGGGTTTCCAAGACTGTAATCTTTATGGAAGCACACTGCCAAATCTTTCACCTTTCTTCTGCTGAGTGGCTAGTGGGTTTGAATCACTGACCTTCTGATTAGCAGCTGAACACCTAAACACTGTGCCACCAGAGCTACACAGTCATTAGAGAAATGAAATTGAAACTATAATGAGATACTACTTCACTCCCACAACCACTATCAGTTGCCATTGAGTTGACTGCAACTCTTGCCCAAGTGTCTCAGAGAATTGCACTCCATAGCGTTTTCAATGGCTGATTTTTCAGAAGTAGATTGCCAGGCCTTTCTTTATAGGCACCTCTAGGTAGATTAGAACTGTCAGCCTTTTGGTTGGGAGCTCAGTACTTAACCATTTGTGCCACCAAAGACTCCTCAGCCCCAGTAGGATGGGTATTAAAAAATAGAAAATAACAATTGTTGGCAAAAATGTGGAAAAACTGGAAACCTCATACATTGCTGGTGGATATGCCCTATTATTTTTTCCCAAACAACATGCCCACATAAGTAACATGCACACACATATAATGGGCAGAAATGATGAAACTTTGTTAAAAAGTTCTGGCATAGTGATTCATGTGTACACTGTGCATGTCTTGTGACATTTTCAGAAGGGAATTTCAGCCTCATTTACCCTCATTCACTAGTCTGAAAATGTTACTTGTGATAGCATTTGTATAATAAAGGTATAAGCCATGGTCAAATTTGGTAGTACCCTAGTAATAGAAAAATAAACAATGTAAACTGTGCATTTGCTCTGGGGCAGTTCATGGCCGTGCCTGAGAGTGGCAGAGTTCCTTGTAGCTGATCTGTGCCCAGGTACACAGTGCATGAGATGGTGGAGGGTCCAGTGGAGGACCGTGCACAGGGCTGCCACAGACCAAGTACAGGCTGCTGGTACTCAGTGGGTGGAGGTGGGGGTGGGAGATCCAAATGGCCAAAGTTTGCAGCCCGCCTCTGGTGATGCAATGTCTAAGGCATCTGACTGACAACCAGAAAGTCAGTGGTTCAAACTCACCAGCCACTCCACCGAAGGAATATGAGGCAATCTACTTCTGTAAAGATTTACAGCCTCGGAAACCCAATGAGTGTCACTATGAGTCAGAATCAACTCGACGGCAGTGAGTTTGGTTTTTTGGTCACCCGCGCAGGGCTGAATGTGTGCAGCTGTGGCAGCTGGCCTTCTACACTTGAGTGGTCTCTGCTGCCCAGGGTGAGCAGACCCACGGCCTTCTATTCTAGGCTGGGGCTGGCCATCCTGGTGAGGGCTGTTTCCAGGTGGCAAAAGTGATTTCTTCCTGCATTGGAGAAAACAGTTTAAAGAGAAGAAAAGGAAACTGGACAGGAGAGGGGGTGCTTTAGAAACTCGAAGGCAGGCTGGTGAGGGTCTCTGGGAAGCAAACTTTTGCATGAACAGGCACCAAGACAAAACCTTAACATTAAATCTATTGGGTAGAAAAAAACAATTGAAGTCAATAACATGAAAAAATATTGGTATTGGGTGTTCATGAAAACAATTCATGGGTGCAGTTGCATGGCATGCAAAAAATGTTCAATATGCACATTATTTCTGTAAAAATACAGTAAAAATGATACAGTTGTTGTTGAAAACAATTTGGTAGTTCCTTAAAAAGAATTACCATGTGATCCTCAGCAACACTATTCCTAGGTATAGACCCAAGAGAACTGAAAATATATGTTCAGACAAAAACTTGCACATGAATGGTCAGAACACCATTATTCACAAGAGCAAAAAAGTGGAAAGAACCCAAATGGCCATCAACAGATGAATGGATCAATAAAATGGAATATTATTCACTCATAAAAAGGAATCACATACTAATACATGCTGCAACACAAAAGAACTTTTGAAAACGTCATGCTGGATGAAAGAAGTCAGTTAAAGAAGACCACATATGACATGTCCAGAATACTCATATTTATAGACATGAAAGGGAGCTCTGGTAGCATAGTGCTTAAGGCATTTGACTGCTAACCAGAAGGCTGGTAGTTCAAACCCACCAGCCACTCCTCAAAAGAAAGGCTGGGCAATCTACTTCCATAATGACACCATCTCAGAAACCCAAGGAGGGGTCACTATGAATCCGGGCCGACTCCACGGCACATAACAACAACAACAACACAGAAATGAAAAGTTGATTAGTTATTACCAGGACATAAAGAAAAAGGAAATTGGGGTTGACTGCTAATGGGTATAGGATTTCTTTTTAGAGTGATGAAAATCTTCTAGAATTGGATAATGTGCTTGGTAGCACAATCTTGTGAATATACTAAAACCCACTAAATTGCACACTTTAAAATGGTAAATTTTATTGTATGTGTATTATATAAAATAAAGAAAGAAGATACTAAGTTCTAGCCATTAGACCACTGGTTCTCAAATTTGAGTGTGCATCAGCATTCTCTGGAAGGCTTGTTAAAACACAAATTGCTAGACTCTGTCCCCAAAGGGTCTAAATCTGTAGGTCTGGGGATGGGACTGAGAATTTGCTTTTCTAACAAGTTTCTGCTGCTGCTGTCTTTGACCCACATTTTGGGAACCACTGCATTAATGACTATGTGTGAACTCCTAGAAGGTAGAGATAGCTTCATCTCTGTATCTCCTACATTTACTGAGAACAAAGTCAGTTTTGGGGAAGAAAGGGACAGGAAAGGGAGAGAGGAAAAAGAAGTATTCACTAAAGTAAATATATTAAATGATTCTACCTCTGGAATGTTAGGGTGTGCTGTTTTCATGTAACACCCATGCCAAGTGCTATTAATCCTAAAAATCTTCAAGACAAAACGGAATTAAAGAATGAAAATGAAGGTATTTTCACATGCTTTGATCATTTCTACAGTACTTTGATTTAATTTATTAAAGCAGCTAATCCTGTTTCACTGTGCTTATTGCTGCAAGAAATGCAAAGGTTCTAGAATGTTGATCCCATAAATTACTTCAAGCAAGCACTTGAATTAGCTAAGGTGTCACAGCAACTAAAGACCTGAACTCTCCAATTCATAAACCTGGAAATTCTATTTACATTTTTACCAAAGTCTGTAGGGCTAACCAAATTATTTTAAAAGGTAGAATCCATGGGAAATCAGAACATATAAAGTACACTTCTGATATTGTCACATTTAACACATTATAATAAATAATCAACAGGATTATTGCCAACCACTCCAGTATGTTCTCAATATTTTACTTAGAGTAAAAAATAAAGTGCTAGTGAGTGACCTTACAGAGATTTCTGAAAACAATGTCCTTTTCCCTTTTCTTTTTTTAAATTTGCATTTACATTTAATTATCTTATAAAGATACAAGACCTCTATCATATCTAGAATTAACTGAAACTCTGCAAAGAGTAAATCTCTCTCTCTTTTATATATATATATATATATATATATTCGTGTGTGTGTGTGTGTGTAACTTTTTATTGTGATTTGAGTGAAAATTCACAAAGTAACTTGGTTTTCCATTCAACTGTTCATACATATTTTGATTCATGACATTGACTGCAATCCCCACAATTAAACAGCACTACCCACTTCCTCCTTGACATTCCTGTTTCCATTTACCCTTCTTTCCTCTTCCTTCCTGCCTTCTGAGCTTCATCCCTGGACAAATGTTGCCCTTTTGATCTCATATGGTTGGTTTTCTAAGGAGTGTGCACCTCACCAGTGTTAGTGTTCACTTTATATGCCTGTCTATTGTTTGGCTGAAAGTTGAGCCATGGGGTGAGTTTGTCCTTTTTCTTTCTCAGATTATGTTATTTAAGTACCTTTTCTTCTTCAATATTAGAAAGACAGATTGACAAGGGATGGCAGGAGAGGTATCACATTTGGTATTTTTTTAAAAGTGTAAAACTAGCTACTGATTAACAAATTATTTCACAGCTGAACTCAATCCAAACTGTAATTCTGATTTAGTTATATTTATTAACATTTAGAAACCCCTTCTGTTAATCTTGTGTGTGTGTGTGTGTGTGTGTGTAAATGAATGAGTTATGAGTGAATAAATTGGTTAAGGTACATGGCAGAATACTGCTTTGGCAGGATTCTTTTTCAGTATATTGTTGTTGTGTTGTTATGTGCCATCAAGTTGGCCCCGGCTCATAGCGACCCCTACTTGGGTTTCCGAGGCAGTATCACTACGGAAGCAGATTGCACAACCTTCCTTCCGAGGAGTGGCTGGTGGGCTTGAACCATTAGCCTTCTAGTTAGCAGTCAAGTGCCTTAGGCACTATGCTACCAGAGCTCCTTCTTTCAGTATGGTCAATAGGTTATTAGTTTGGAAGTATAAGTCCAGAAAGAGTAATCATAGGAAAGTTCTACAGATAAAATTCTATATTGTACTTTAATGTTTTGTGTGTACAAATTGTTAGATACACACTGAAGACCTCACATACAACATTATGCTGCTCAGTTGATGGCCCAGAACTTAGAATCTGTCCAATCTCAGCTCCACCACACACCAGCTTTGCAATTTTGAACTAGTCACTTAATTTAGAGGTTATAGTCTCCTACCTGGGAAAAAAAAAGGCCTGGGGACCAGGACAGAGCGAGGAGTCAGCCACAGCGATCCAGGTGAGAAGAGGGAACCCAGGCCATGCCCCAAAGTGGCAGGGCAGGAAAGAGGGAGAAAGGAGAGGAAAAGGCCCGGGGACTGGGAGAGAGAGGAGTCAGCCACAGGGATCCAGGTAAGGGTGGTTAGAGAGTTTTCCAACAGCTAAGGGAGAAAAACTTGTCTGTCGGTTTGTCCTACTGTGGTGACGTGTTGCTGTAAGTCTTGAGGCTGTGCCACTAGTGTTTCAAATCCAGCGGGGTGCACATGGTGC
>NW_006921626.1:8016681-8056695 GCF_000298275.1 Orycteropus afer afer | reverse complement strand
CTACTTTGGTCATGTTGTCAGAAGGGACCATTCCCTGGAAAAGGATGTCATGCTTGGTAAGGTGGCAGGTCAATGAAAGAGGGGAAGGCCTTCAACGAGATGGACTGACACAGCAGCTGCAACGATGGGCTCAGGTATAGCAGGGATCATGGAGCTGGCGCAGGATCAGGCGGTGTTTTGTTCTGCTGTGTATGGGGGTCACTATGAGTCAGAAACGACTTGACGGCACCTAACAACAACAACATCTGGAAGCTCTTGTGGTGTAGTTCCTAAGGCATTTGACTGCTAACCAGAAGGCTGACAGTTCAAACCCAGCAGCCACTCCTTGGAGGTTAGACGGGGCAATCTACTTCCGTAGTGATACTGCATCAGAAACCCAAGGAGGAGTCACTATGAGTAGGATCCGACTCAATGGCAGTGAGTGTGGGTTTGGTTTGGAGTCTCCTGTCTACAAAATCCAAACATTAGACAAGATGATCTCACGAGTCCCTCCTGGCTCTGAACTCAGTTTTCTATGAGTTTGAATGTAACAGGAAAGAGAGAAAATAATTTCTAGCTTTACTATTCAAAATTGGATCACTTAAGAAGACTATATATTCAATGTTGAGTTAGACTTTGGAGAAAAGACAAAAGTAAAATAATTATGAGATATAGAAATGTCTTTCTACAAGTTTGTTAATATATGCTTTAGTCTTACACATTCCTCTCACCTGACATCTTACATTATTTAATCTTAAGGTTTCTTTCTTATCCCATTTCCTGTTGAAAAATCTACCTCCAAAATCTGTAATTCTTATAAATCAACATTTTTATGATCTTGCTTATCTTCAGGGAGCTCTGGTGGTATAGTGCCTAAGGCATTTGATTGCTAACCAAAGGCTGGCAGTTCAAACCCATCAGCACTTCTCGGAAAGAAGGTTGGGCAATCTACTTCTGTAGTGATACCCTCTCGGAAACCCAAGGAGGGGCCGCTCTTTTTTTGGCTTATTTTCAAGAGCTTGATATCTAAGGAATCTGCTCTTCACTGTCATCCTGATCTGTAGTCTGAGTCCTTATTTTACAGCCCGTGGTTTTTCTTATTTTCACTGGCTTTGTACTTACTTAAGGTACGTATCATAGGAAGCATTTATTTACCTTACTAGTATCCCTTTGTGCCTGCCTTAGGTTTTCCCTAAACTTGCTCTCTCCTCCCACCCCCCTTCACTTGTCAGTAATTTTTGCTCCCCAGTTTGGATTTGCTATTGTAGAAAGTCACAGAAAGTACAGGCCTAAAGCAAATGCACACACACTTCAGGAGGGCCCTCAATATTGTCAAGTTTCATCTACTTTCTCATAGACTGCACTGAAATCCCCAGAGGGATTGATGGGCAGCTTTCCCATGGTTTCTTAACCCTCTCAGCAAATACTGCCTATTTAAAAAAAAAAAAAAGAAAAAAGTATGAGACTCTGGCCATGAGTTCCTTTAAATAGTATCATCTCCACCTCAAACTTTTATTGGAGCTCATCCCTTATTTTTCACAATGTCCCTCTCTCTTCCCTAAATGAACACCTAATAAGGTAGCCACCTATACATAGACAAAGAAGCCATCATTTGAACAAAACAAAGGGATACTGTGTGGTTTAAAACCAGGAAAGGTGTGTGTCAAGGTTGTATCCCTTCATCACACTTATTCAGTCTGTATGCTGAGCAAATAATCTGAGATGATGGATGTTTTGGTTACCTAGTGACACTCTAATAGAAAATACTATAAATGGGATGGCCTTAACAAACAGTTTATTCTCTTACAATTTGGAGGCTTTAAGTCCAAGTTCAAAGTGCCAGGCTCTAGGGGCTGGGTGAAAGCCCCTCAACCTTGGGGTCCAGTTCTGCCTCCTGCTCCCAGCCCACTGAAGCTAAAGGCGTTTCTTCACTCAGACAGCTGCTGGCTGCTGAGGCTGAGTAGCCCAAGGCTGACAAGTAAAAAGTCATAGTCCTGACGTTACCAAACCACATGCAGGCCACTAACTTAAGTCCACTGTAAGTCCCAAGGAGGAGCTCTGGTAGCATAGTGCCTAAAGCACTTGACTGCTGACCAGAAGGCTGATGGTTCAAACCCACCAGCCACTCCTTGGAAGGAAGATGGGGCAATCTACTTCCATAGTGATACTGTCTCGGAAACCCAAGGAGAGGTCGCTATGAGTCGGGTCTGACTCAATGGCACATAACAACAACAACACAAGTCCCAAGGTTGGCAGAGCATGGCAGGCTGCTGAACAACGACATGGTTACATACAGGGTCCAAGCGTGCCATATGCTAGAGACCATTCCCAAAGCTGCTGTTTATATATGGGAAGCAGACCACATACCCAAAGGCAGCTACTTAGCTGCTTGTGGTAGATCCCACCATGGAGATGATTGCCAGTCTCATCACGGGGAATAACTACCACCAGCTGCCCAGTCACTCAACCAGGCCCAGCCAAGTTGACACACAAACATAACTACCACAATTCCACCCCTTGTCAACTTGGCATCTGTAAAGATCTTCATTGGATGGCATTTGTACAGATCTCTCACACTGGGTACCTCCAGTCCCCTAGTTCCTCTAAGTGGTGACCTCATGCCCTTGGCCTGGTGGGCCCTTTCCTCTCCCTGTTGGGTATGGTAGCTCCGCCCCCTCACTCTTGGGCAGTGGCTATGGCTCCATCCCACTGGCTCACATGAACGAGCAGCCCCACACTCCAGAACCAAGTTGGTGAAGGCCTGACTCTTTGAAACCTAGGAGGCTGTAGTGGTTCCACCCTCAAAGGCTATGGTTCTACCTTTCAGGCTGAGGCCGCTCTGCTGCTGTTTCCTTGGTCTCTCTGCTTCTGCTGATCAATGCCGAAGGCACTTCGCTGGAAAACTTCCTGCCCAAAAGCACTCAGTTTTCTTGCTCCGTGGGCTGGCCAACCTGCTACTCCATCTCATGCCGGTCTCTTTTACCAATTAACGCCTGAAGGCAACCCCTCCACCAGGAAGCCACCTGCACAATGGCACCTGGCTTTCTCCTCCGTGGGCTGGTAAGCCTTTTGCTGTTTAATGGTAGTCTCTGAGATCTGCTACTGCTGTCTTTCATGTTGGTCTCTCTGCCGGTATCTCTCTGCCAGTCTCTTGGCTCTGCTCTTGCCATCTCTCATGCTGCATGTTGGGATCTCTCTGCTGGGGTCTTGGGTCAAGGACGCACTCCACTCCTATTTCCACATTTTAGGTATCTGTCAGAGCAGCACCCCACTCTCGGTACCAGATTCTATTCTGGTTACCTAGTTCTGGTCTGACAAGATTATACCACAAATGGGATGGCTTGAACAAATAGGAGTCTATTCTCTTACATTTCAGGAGGCTACAAGTCCAAGTTCAAAGTGCCAAGCTTTAGGGCCTGGGTGAAAGCCACTCGACCTTGGGGTCCAGCTCTGCCTCATGTTCCCGTGCCACTGGAGCTAGACGTGTTTCTACACTCAGACAGCTGCTGGCTGTTGAGGCTGACAAACCCAAGGTTGACAAGTAAAAAGGCACAGTCCTGATGTTACCAAACCACATGGCAGGCCATTAATTCTAGTCCATTTTAAGTCCCAAGGTTGGCAGAGCATGGCAGGCTGCTGAACAATGACACAGCTACATGCAGGGTCCAAGCATGCCATATACTAGAGACCATTCCCAAAACTGCTGCTTATATATGGGAAACAGACCATATACCCAAAGGCAGCTACTCAGCTACTTGTGGTAGATCCCACCATAGAGTTGACTGCCAGTCTCATCATGGGGAATAACTACCAATAGCTGCCCAGCCACTCAACCAGGCCCATCCAAGTTGACACACAAACATAACTATCACAATGGACTATAAGTAGAAGAACACAGCATCAGGATTGGAGGAAGATTCATTAACAACCTGCAATATGCAGATGACACAATCTTGCTTGGTGAAAATGAAGAGGACTTGGAGAATTTAATGATAAAGATCAAAGATCACAGACTTCAGTATGGATTAAACCTCAACATAAAGAAAACAAAATTCCTAACAGCTGGACCAATAAGTAACATCATGATAAACGGAGAAAAGATTGAAGTTATTAAGGATTTCAGTTTACTTGGATCTACAATCAATGCCCATGAAAACAGCAGTCAAGAAATCAAACACCATATTACATTAGGTAAATCTGCTGCAAATGAGCTCTTTAGAGTGTTAAAAAGCAAAGATGTCACTTTGATGACTAAGATGCACCTGACCCAAGCCATGATATTTTTAATCACCTCATATGCATGTGAAAGCTGGACAATAAATAAGGAAGGTTGCAGAAGAACTGATGCATTTGAATTATGGTGTTGCCAAGCAATATTGAATGTATCATGGACTGCCAGAAGAACAAACAAATCTGTCTTGGAAAAAATACAGACACAATGCCTCTTAGAAGGATTACTTTGTCTCATGTACTTTGGACACGTTATCAGGAGGGATCAGTCATGCCTGGTAAAGTTGAGGGTTAGCAAAAAAGAGGAAGAAATGAGTTGCCACAGTAGCTGCAACAATGGGCTCAAAAATAGCAACGATTGTGAGGATGGGGTAGGATTGGATGGTGTTTCATTCTGTTGTACGTAGGGTTAGTATGAGTTGGAACTGACTTGACAGCACCTACCACCACCACCAAGGTAGCCACCAGCCACATGTAGCCACTTAAATTTAATTGAAATTAAATGAAATAAAAAATTTAGTGTCTGAAAGCCCTAAGACTATGGCCTCTAGTCACCCTTTGGGCCTGGAATTGAACTCACTCCAGTGGCTTCCAGCTAGATAATAGACAAGCAAATAGGCAGGTACCCTCCTTACAACAATCAACCATGGGAGATCACAAGGGCAGTATTTGCAAAGGGAAACAGCTCAGAGGGCAAGAATGCATAGGAAAGGATCACACAGGACAAAAGTAACCACAGGGAGGAAGTGGGAAGAGAGCTGTTACATTATGGGTATTGTACTCCATGTCATGAAACAAAATGTGTATGGACTGTTGTATGGAAAATGAATTTGCTCTGTAAACTTTTACCCAAATTACGATAAAAAAAATAAATAAAAAATTTAGTGTCTCATCCATAATAGGAGCTCTGGTGATGTAGTGCTGAAGGCACTTGACTACTAACCAGAAGGCTGGTGGTTCAAACCCACCAGCCACTCCTTGGAAAGAAGGTTGGGCAATCTACTTCTGTAGAGATACCGCCTTGGAAACCCAAGGAGGGGTTGCTCTGAATCAGAGACAACTCAACAGCACATAACAACAACAACATCCATAATAGTCACATTTCAAGTGCTCAACAGCTACATGTGGCTAGTGGCTACCAAATGGGACAATGCAGACGGAGACTATTTCTACCATCACAGAAAGTGTTATTGGATAGCAGTACTCTAGAGTTTTACTGTAATGTGTCTTTATCCTCTCTGGCTCTCTCCTCTTTCCAACCCCGACCTAAGGCCATCGTTATCCTTCCCTCTCTGCCAGCTCCTTCACTACTTGCTTACAAAAAATACTTCAAGTTTCCACAGCCTTACATAAAACTAAAAAACAAACAAACAAACAAAAAACCTCTTGCCCTGCTAGTCTTCAGGCTACTAGTCTACCTTTTCTCTCCCTTTCATTGCCAGACAACACTCAAGGGTTACCTCTTCTCATTCTTTAACTTGTTATAATCTTTTCCATCACCTAATGGAACTGTTGCTTCAAAAGTCATATTCAATGGTCCTTTCTACATTCTGTTCTTCATTTCCAACCCTGTTGGCAAAAGTCTCTTCTTCTTACTCTGCTTCCGTATTATTCCAAACATTCTCTACCTCCTAACCTCTATTCCACATTCTTGGCAGATCCTCTCAATTCTCATTATTCTATGTCTTGGGCAATATCCAAGACTCTGTTCTTTGTCCATTCTGTTCTACGTTTCCTGCCTATACTGTCACATTCAACTTCTTTCCTAAGTTCCATTTCAGCCGTCTACTGCCTGAGGACATTTTAAACATGTGTCCTGCCAGCAATGAAAACTCAATAATCTAAAATATAAATAATTTTTATCATCTTCACCTTTTTTCTATTTCTATATTTCTGTCACATAGGCCTAAAATTTTCACTGAAATATTTATTGAACACCTGTTCTGTACACCATCCTGAGCTACAATGGGGAATCTTCTTCCACTTTGACACCACTGTCTATCTTGAAATCTGTTCATGCATTACCAGCTCCTACTCATTGTCATATATACCTGTCCTTTCCTTTCTATTCCCTCTCCCTATTTCTTAAACTACTTATTATTTTCCTCTTGAACTACTGACACAACGTAGCAGTAGCCCTACCCATGGCCTTGTAACTCTCCAACCTAAGCAATATAGAATTTACAGACACATCATCATTAGTGATAGATCTGATCAAGCTGCTCTTCAGTTCAGAAAATGCTAATGGCTCTCCATACCTACCAAGAAAAGTTGAAACATCTCAGCAAATATGCAGGACTCTATTATCTGGACACTTTCTCTTTCTACTCAGTGCCCTTGTCAAAGAAAATCTGCTTAACTACGAACAGCTTATACACAGAACTTATGCTATTCCTTCTATCTGCTATAGCCTTTTTTTCTCATCTCCACCTTACACAATCCCATGCATTCTTTAAAAAAAAAACCAAAACTTTTTTATTGTGATTTGGGTGAAATTTTACAAGGCAGATTTGTTTTACATTCAATGGTTCACACACATTGTTTCACAGCACTGATTACAATCCCTACAATGTAACAGTTCTCCTTCCACCTCCTCCCTGTGGTTATCCCTTCCTGGTGTCCTTCTTACATATGCATTCCTGCCTGCCTAACTTTCTCCCTGTGCAAATGCTACTCTTCTGATTTCCCATGGTTGACTCTTCTAAGGAGTGCATCTCCCTGATGTAGTTGTTCAGCTCATAGGCCTGTCTGTTGTTTAACTGGAAATTAAGCCACAGGAGTGACTATAATTCCAGTCTGAAGGATGACTCAGGGCCATAGTCTTGGGGGTTTCATTAGTCTCTGACCAGTGATACTAGTCTTTTTTTTACATTTTTGAATTTTGTTCTCACATTTTTTTCTCCCACTCTATTCAGGATCTCCAGGTTTGATCCTTTCTGAATGGCTGGCATTGGTAGCAAGGCATCATCTAGTTCTTCTGGTCTCAGGGTCATGTAGGCTGAGGTTTCCGTGGTCTAGGACTACTTGTTCCCATCCATTCTTTATAATATACTTCACAGGTCTTCCATGATGCCTTCCCTTACCACCTAAATCAGGAATTTTCTCATCGTATTGGGAGCTCTGGTGACACAGTGCCTACAGCACTTGACTGCTAATGAGAAGATTGGTGGTTCAAACCCACCAGCCACTCCTTGGAAGGAAGACTGGGCAATCTACTTCTGCAGAGATCCCACCTCGGAAACCCAAGGTAAAGTCGCTATGAGTGATGGCAGTGAGTTTGGCTTTGTTTTTGGTATTATAAATTTTATTACCCTTTAGATCTCTCCTACCACACTTAGCACAGTTGATTTTTGTTTATCATGGTTATTTGTATACCTCTTTTACTCTCTTAATCTACACCTAACAGCACCGGCACTATTATTATCTTTGCATCCCTCATGAAGGCCTAGTTCATACCAGGCACTTGACAAAAGCTCTGGTAGCATAGTGCCTAAGGCACTTGACTGCTAACCAGAAGGCTGCTGGTTCAAACCCACCATGCACTCCTCGGAAGGAAGGTTGGGCAATCTACTTCCATAGTGATACTGCCTTGGAAACCCAAGGAGGGGTCACTGAGTCAGGTCCGACTCAATGGCACATAACAATACCACCAAATGACATGTTACAATTTGTTACTATTACATATATCCTTTATTAATAGAATAAATGTTGTATTGAGATGAAGCATGCAAAATAACATTCTGTGTGCAAGCTTCTATTTTCTCCTGATTTATATGGGTCTCAAGAACAAATTTCACTGTGGTCTTGGGACAAAATAACAGACAAAGATCAATATATTTTAAGTATGACTGCAATATGTTGCATTATTCTCTGCTTTTAAATTCTGAATACTAAACTGCTGCTGAATAATAAAGGATATTGGTAATTTTTCACCCTTTCTTCAAACCAACAGAAGTCACTCCAGAAGTTAATATGCAAGATTTTTGGGGGGCATTTGAAAATTTTCATTTTATTTGTTTCTAAGGTCAGATTTGCCTTTGCATTAACAGTAATATTTTTAAACAATGAAAACGAATAAAAGAGTTTTCCCCACAATGAGCATTAAATTCAACAGTCTATGAATTTCCTGCTTAATTACCAATTAATATTATTGCAGCAAATATGACATTGGGGACAAAGTAAAGAATCTTGGAAACACATGAATCTAGAAAAGCTCAGTTTTTATTCATTATATCCTTTGCCTGATTTGATTAAAAACTACCATTTTATCAGTAATCTAGAAAACATTTTTGTCAACCAGCATGACATGTACTTAATAGCAATCTATATACTACTAAAAATTTTAATGAGGTTCAGAAACTGGGATACTTATTTTAAAGAAAAAAATATGAGGACGCATTTCAGAGAAAATAAAAGGTAGCCTTTTATTGTCTTGGGAAGAAAAAAACCTGACCACGCAATGCTAAAAAAAATAGAAATTCCAGAGTTCTCCTTAACCGAACAAAAAACTACTATTAAACACACACAACTTTTTAAATGTAAAAACTAACTCAAGTAGGTTAGTTTATTACAGGTCTCATGATAGAATTCTGGTGAGCATTCTAGCTTCGCATGAGCAGCACAAGCTGCAGCATCAGACCCTTTCTCTCACAGAAAGCATTAACAATGTGCTACGTTTCAGCAATGGGAGAAGAGGCTCGGATTTGATAGTGCTATATCAAAAACAAGCTGAATCATTTCAGCCATAACAAAGAAACTAGACTATCTATCATCTACGAATACAATCTTGTGATGAACAATGATTTCAAAGCAAAGCATATTGCACCATGGGCTCTGGAGAGTTTCCAAAATATTTTTGGTTTGCAACACAGGATTTCAAAATATATTTTACTTTCACGGTATAAACTCCTGGCACAGGACATACTCCTAGAATGAAGACCACTATGCCTGGACTCTAATTAAAACATTATTTTAACAGGTTCAGTTACATTATGTTACTACACCCAGTGAACCAAAATAAATACAACCCACTGCTGTCAAGTTGATTCTAACTCCTAGTGACTCTATCTACAATACAGAATACAATTCCTCCACAGGTTTTGAAGGCTGTAAATCTTTACAGAAGCAGACTATCACATCTTTTTCCCCACAGAGTGGCTGGTGGGTTCAAATTGTCAACCTTTTGGTTAGCAGCCCAGCACTTTAACCACTGTACCATCAGGGTCCCTCCTAAATGAACATGATATGCATAAAATGAGAGGTTGTGGCCAATTAATTTAAGCTTTCTATAAGTCACATATCTAATATTTATGGGTAAAATAACACTTACTTACCTATGTCAGAGAATAAAGATACACTGCAAGTTAATTTTACAAAAGTGAGACTGTAATAGGGAAATAAGTATGTCATTTGCATACAAGCACCCCTGTCATCATCTTTAAAGGCTTAGATTAAGCAAAATCAAAATAACCAAACTCACTGCCGTCAAGTTGGATCTGACTCATAGTAACCCCTCTTTGGGTTTCCGAGGCAGTATCACTATGGATGTAGACTGCCCAATCTTCCTTCCGAGGAGTGGCTAGTGGGTGATTGATCTGCCAGCCTTCTGGTTAGCAGTCAAATGCCTTAGAGGCACAACGCCACCAGAGCTCTTTAGATTAAGCAACACTGTACCACACACATTCTCTGATACAAAATGAAGTTGTACAGAAGAAAGTAAATGAACATTCTAATCCCATTTTATTTATTTATACTTTTTTATAATGTGTAGTAATATCATTCTTGGCAAGGAAAGAAACCTCAAACAACTCAAACTTTAAGATAGAAGACATTAGGATTAGGTATTTCACAAATGTAGCAGGAGTTGTTTTATATGCTGGTAACACGATTACTCATTTCAGTTACTCAGAAGCTCCAAACAGTTCAAAAATATGAAACTCATGCTACGTCTGGCTTCAAAATTTGTTTATACAAAATAAAATTCTATGAGATAGCTGTAAAAAGATAAGAAAAAAAGGTGGTAAGAAATGGGAAAGGAGTAAGGGTATTTATTTATATCACAATTTATGAATGAGAGAAATATGCTAGAATACTGAAATTCTTAAAAGCCCTTTAAAATATCTGAACATAGCAGTGTTGTTAGGCTCAAAATGTACGCCTGGCTCAAAAAATATATTTACAGATGGATACATTAGAAAATAGGATTAGGTCATGGAAGGTAAAAGTCTATCTTAACATATTCAAAGGCAGCATATCATCCAGCAAAAGGCACTTGAAAAACACTGGAACAAAAGACATCACTGATTGATGTGCTCCATGATCAGACTCCTCAAGAATGAGGCACCTTTGACAAATTCATCGCAAACCTCAATGCTGACAAATTTGAGTTAACCATGGCCTATCTTGAATGATGGAACTATTAGGACTGTGGGCCAGAATGAACCTGGGGAAGAAAGTTTGCCTTCTGGAAAGGTAAATGCTCCAGTGTTGTGAAATGTGGATATAATAAGGCCCATACAGCCACCACTGTGTACCATGATGTATGTCACTATATTTTGACATCCCTAAGAAGGAAGGTTGGGCAATCCTACTTCCGTAGTGATACTGCCTTGGAAACCCAAGGAGGGGTCGCTATGAGTCGGGGCTGACTCGACGGCATACAACAACAACAACAACAAAAAGATTCAAAATGCTACCCACTGGGGCTAGATAAAACTTGTAGCAGTCATTTAAAGCATGCTCAGCTTAAATCATCATTAAAACAAAGAAATCAAACTCATTGCCACCGAGTCAGATCTGACTTATGGTGACCCCTCCTTGGGCTTCCGAGGCAGTATCACTACAGAGGGAGCTCTGGTGGCATAGTGCCTAAGCCATTTGACTGCTAACCAGAAGGCTGGCAGTTCAAATCCACCAACCACTCCTTAGAAAGAAGATTGGGCAATCTACTTCCACAGTGATACCACCTCAGAAACCCAAGGAGAGGTCGTGATGAGTTTGGTTTTTTGGTTTGTATCACAATGGAAGTAGATTCCCCAACCTTCCTTCCAAGGAGTGGCTGGTGAGTTTGAACTGCCAGCCTTCTGGTTAGCAGTCAAGTGTCTTAGCTACCATGCCACCAGAGCTCCCTTAGGATGTATAACACACATATTTTTGGGAGATGTAATTCAATGGTCCTGTCCTCCAAGGTCTGGGTGATGGCCATGCTTTCTTGGATTCTGGGTGGAGGTCTCTGGCCCCTGGGCTTTAGCTCCAGCTTCCAGGCCCTTGGGGATGGCAATGTAGCCCCCTCAGCTTTGGGTGGCCCAATTCTCCTTTTCAGGCCTGGTAGGCACTGTCTTCTGCCCATGGGTGGTTCCATGCCCCTGACATACTTTTAACAGGCACTGCTATACTCTAGAACTGAATTGGCAAGAATCTGTTTCTTTGAAACCTAGCAGGCTGTGGCCCAACCCTAAGATCAAGGAGACTGTTGCCCTGCCCTTTGAAACGAGAAGGCCCTGCTTCCCAGGCTCCTTTAAACAGTTTGGCTAATCTTCAAGCTGCTCCAGGGATAGTTCTTTTCTTTTTTTAGAGGACAACAGATGTAGCTCCTTTGGCCTGTTTCTTGACTGCACAATAAGGCAGACAGTGTTCTTTCCTTTCACTCTTCCCCTGTCCCCTTCAGTCAAAGATGATGGGTTTTCTGCCACGGCATTTGGTTAGATCCATTAGTAACATACTTAATCTCTTTAACAAAATATTGTGTAGCCACATCCTTGGTGAACATTCTAAGACATGTATTCTTAGTTTGTACAATAGAATTTAAGTTTTGTTTTCATTTTGCATAATTGATTTTTAAGTCTCGTTCCTCTCGCATTCTAGTATACGTGGCAAGGAGCAACCATGTGGCCCCTTTAAGATCTTGCTTAGCAGTCTTCTTCAACATTCCAAATTCATCACTTACAAAGACCTGCCAGCCTTCTGGTTAGCAGTCAGATGCCTTAGGCACTACACCACCAGAGCTCCTAATAGTAAAAGCCTAAACTACCTTGAAGAGATTCTTGTTAGAATTAATGGACATCAAAGATAGTTCTGGTGAGGGCTCAGAGGAAAGTGAAGAGAATTGTAGAGAAAGTCTCCATCATCTGAGAGAATACATATGGTACCAGCAACAGAGTTGCCAGAACTGTGGTCGTGAAATGAGTTTCAGGTGAGGCTTGAAAAGAAAATGATAAATGTCACCAGACAACAGATTAAAGGTGTTGCTTTTTGTGCAGTGTCAAAGATCTTGTCTGAATTATGATGTTCCAATGTTTGGTGGAAACTCAACCTTGTAAGTGATGATTTGCTTTCCTGGATATCCTCAATTAATAACTAAGAATTCTTAAATACATATTTTATTTAATATTCTCAAATCACATTCCCTTACCCATTACATAGTCAGCACAAGCCTTCAATCACAGCAAAAGAACATTATACACTCCCCCTTCACATCCTTAGGGGATATTAGGCAATGCAATATTCATTCTTTCCTCTGCCAAGAGCAATGCCTTAGTAATACATGTCCACACCCTGCTGGCTTTTCAAGGAGTCAAATTCAGCATCAAGGATCAAGTTCAAATCCCC
Organism: Orycteropus afer afer; assembly: GCF_000298275.1. Classification (NCBI taxonomy): domain Eukaryota; kingdom Metazoa; phylum Chordata; class Mammalia; order Tubulidentata; family Orycteropodidae; genus Orycteropus; species Orycteropus afer. The sequence continues at coordinate 8,043,879 of NW_006921626.1, read as the reverse complement.
CACACAGAAATACGTGGGGTTGTTATAATCTCTAAAATAATCCTTAATCCTGTATAAAGCTAAAATGTACCTTTTATTTAGATCAAAGGAGCATAATTTTTGGAAACTATTGCTTTTCCCAATCTCTGAGTGCTTGCAATGATGTTTTACTGGTGATACTAAATGAAACACTGACAGTCAGTACTCAAAGACAGTGCCCAGGATAAGGAAAACGCAGTGGCCATGAGTCAGGGACAACTACAGATGAGCTCAAATTTTAGAAAGCCAGGAGTGTATGAAAGATGTTTTAGTCTTTGCTACTATGACCTCAATTTCCTTCCATCACTTGACACTGTCAAAGACTAAATGTTATAAGACCTCTTAGCAAATAAGGGGGAACAGGTTGGTATTCATGACTAACATTATTTGCAATACTTATTCCTACACTGATAAATGACTCTGTATACTCTTCAAAAAGTTAAGTGAAAAATAAAGGGACGAGGGGCATGCAAGAAGACTGGAAAAGTAGGTAAGGACCTGGCATGCATGTCATCTTGTCTCTGAGGGCAAAGCCTTGTGAACTGATCCAGGAAAAACATGCAATCTAAATTAATAATAACGTACAGAACTCACCAAATTGCAAAGGAAAAAGACTTTTTCTGTTCCCAACTTCAAAGCATAAATTCAATATCCTTTTTTGATTTTGGATGGCAATTTAACATGTATATAATAACACATATTTATTTCTAGAATCTAGTAATATATTTGAAAAGGTCAAGTATGCAATTGCACATGTCTCTCTAAAATAAGTTTTATTCTTTGTAAAAAGTTACTTTTAAAACTTAAATCTCAACCCCTTTGATCTAGACTAACTTCAAATAGAGGAGCAAGAAATTTTAACAACCCAAATATTTTAATGATTTCCTTTGCATCTGCTGGCATCAGAATAAGCCTATAATGGCTTGGCTAAGAGAAATATATAGCAGTATTAGTTATACAAGCCAAACTTACACATTTTGTTTTGTTTTGTTTAGAATGTATTTGGAAAAAAATAAACTATTCTTACTTTTAAGTACAAATTTGGGGATAAAACAACATCTGTATGCCACTTATACAGAAACAAAGAGCATTTCGATATGAAATTTTATAAAAGTTATCCCAAAGATGGATGCTAATTAGAGATTCTTATTATCTTATTTTGTTTTTCATCTATTCTTTTACTAAATGTTTAATGCTAATATCTTGTAACTTTTTTTTTAAGTAGTAGTAAAAGCAGAGGAAAAGAGAAGAAAATGAAGTACATCAAGCATAAAATCTTAGTACTAAGAAAATAATGATTTAAGGGATATACACCAGTGGGATCTGGTGGCACAGTGGTTAAAGTGCTCAGCTAACCCAAAGGTTGGCAGTTCTAATCCAACAGCCGCTCTGCAGGAGAAAAATGAGACGATCTCCTTCCATGAAGATTTCCAGCTTTAGAAATGCTATGGCACAGTTCTACTTAGTAGGATTGCTATGAGTCAGAATTGACTCTTGGGCAGTGGGTTTGGTTTTTAGGTTGGTTATGGCTTGAGCAATTTTAATATTTTATGAATTAGCTTCTTTCCAAATAAACTCCCTAATTTGGAAGTTCACATTTTGGATAATTTGGGTCTAATGGTAATAGCTCCATGCTATATTGATACATACAAGCTAATTTGTTATTTCTATATAAAAACTAATTATCTTAATCATCCAAAAAATAATTCATAATTTGCTTGACTTCTTATTATTCTATAAAATAATTCTGCTTTTATATTTCATTTTTACCCATTTCATATGCAAACTTTTAAGGAATATACAGGTATCTACCAAGTACCAAGGAGGTGTGTTTAATGGTGGGAGCACATTTCTCACAATATGGAAATAAATCTTTTTAATATACAGAGTTTCAATTACTTTCTTTCTTTCTTTCTTTCTTTTTTTTTTTTTTTACTACATCCCCAAACTTTAAAGTACATTTAGCAGTTTTTGAAGCACAGTTTTTTTGTGGAGCAGGGTGTGCTTGTGTTTTGTCTTTGCATTCCTGCAGAAAAATCTAGTCATGCAGGTCGAGAGTCATGTAAATTGTCTCATATTCTAAGATCACATCACTGTATATGGCAGGTATGTTTCATGTCTCCATTCTGGCTCCCACTACATCATAAGTCAGTATTCAGACATGAAAGCACTTCCCCATCACTCTGTTATTTTTCTAGCTCACATTCTTTAGTGAAACCTCCAACAGCCAAATAACTTCAAATAATTGCCATAAGAAGACCCTAAGTTCAAAAATAGTTTACTGAAGCTTAAGGATATACTGTGTTTGGTGGCTATATATACATTTTTCTTTTCCCTAAGAAAAATCCTTCCTACTAAAAATGAGCCTTCTTGTTAGGTTCTGTGAAGTCACATAGGAACCCCATGTGACAGAGTAGAACTGTCCACAGGATTTTCTAGGCTGTAATCTTTATGGGAGCAGATCACCAGGTCTTGCACACAGAGCAGTTGAGTGCGTTTGAACTGCCAATCTTTAGATTAGTAGCCTAGCACTTAACTCCTTAAAAATGAATCCAGAAGAACTAGGTGATGCCCAGCTACCACTGCTGACTACTCTGAAAGGGATCACAATAGCAGATCCCGGACAGAGCAGGAGGAAAATGTGGAACAAAACTCAAAATCATAAAAAAAATACCAGGCTTACCAGTCTGATAAGAGATTGGTGGAACCCCCGAAATTATGACCCAGAGACACCAGGAACTGAACTCATCAACAGGCAGGCCTATAAGGTGAACAGGAAGCTCTGGTAGCATAGTGCCTAAGGCACTTGACTGCTAACCAGAAGGCTGGTGGTTCAAACCCACTGGACACTCCTCGAAAGGAAGATGGGGCAATCTACCTCCATAGTGATACTGCCTAGGAAACCCAAGGAGGGGTCACTATGAGTCAGGTCTGACTCGACGGCACATTAACAACAACAACAACAACATAAGGTGAACAATCATAATAGAAAGATAAGTACTCATTACAACAATCAACTATATGAGATTAAAAGGGCAGCATTTGCCCAGGAATAACGCTAAGAAGGTAGCAATGGATAGGAAAGAAGGAAGAAGGAACATGGTAAACACAGGGAGGAAATGGGAAGAGTGCTGTTACACTGTGAGGATTATAATGAACGTCACACAAATTATGTATATAATAGTTGAATGGAAAACCAACTTGCTCTGTAAACTTTCACCTAAATCACATTTAGAATAATAATAAAAAGAAACATGCATCTACAAACTTCAATTCTAAAAGCATATGTTAAAGAGGACAATAATAACAACAAAAATAGGTAACTGGAACAAGAGTTCACTACAGAGAAAGCTAATCATATGCAACTCTCTGAAAGAAATTGTGAAATAGGATGTTTAGGATACTCAAAGAGCAGAAGAGGTAATACTTAAGAATTTCTCATTATTGATGTAAGACATGAGTTCTCCAAAAAAAGTATACTCCAGGTACTCATCAAGGTAAATAAATCTACAACTAGAAATATTGTTTTATAACTATATGAAAGATTATATATATATGTATATACATATATATGTGCTTGTGTGTGTGTGTGTGTGTGTGTGTGTATATATATATATATATATATATATATATATAAACAACCAGGGAAAAGACTTTACTTAAAGGAATAATAAGATTTACAATCAGGGGGTCAAAGGAGAGCATTCTGGTTCAACCTGCCACTGAGAATTTGCATTTCCAACCAGATACACTGAATCAGAATCTAAATTTTAACAAGATTTCCAGGTGTATGCATTGTACGCATTATTGTGTGCACATTTTTTTGCTTCTAATAACACCATGGTCCCTGGAGGAGGTGGCAACCAACATTTTAGCTTCCATTCACAAGGATGAGAGTCAGGTTGGGGGAAGGGTTCTTCTTACTTCTACTTATTGCTTCAAGCAGTAAACCTGACTTCATTCTGTATCCACTGTGAAGTACTTGGCGGGTAGCTGAGGCACATTCTGCTTCTGGTCAGGAGTTTGGCAGGCTCCCACTTACTACATTCTATTTCTGATCACTTTCTGGACATCTGAGATGTTAATCTTGGCTTTGAGGCTGGCTCTGGTTGCGTAGTGCCTAAGGCACTTGACTGCTAACCAGAAGGCTGGTGGTTCAAACCCACTAGCCACTGTTCAGAAAGAAGGTTGGGCAATCTACTTCCATAGTGATACCACCTTAGAAACCCAAGAAGGGGTCGCTATGAGTCAGGTCTGACTCAACAGCACATAACAACAATAAGAACAACATGTTTCTTTAGCTTTCTTTTATATTCTGTTATTGCTATGTCAGGATGTGTTAAAACAAGACTTCACAGAGCTATCTTGACTAGAGTTATGCTATACCTTTGTCTATATCTCAATACCCAGCATGGTGCATAATACAAAATGTGTTCTTGATAAATAACTTTTACATGATAAGCATCAATAAACTTGCATATATGAAAACTGATACATGTTAACACAAACCTAAATGACAACTGTGGAAGAGAATTAACATTCATAAACAAGTCTGTTGTTGTTGTTGTTATGTGCCATAGAGTCAGATCTGACTCACAGCGACCCTTCCTTGGGTTGCTGAGGTGGTATCATTATGGAAGTAGATTGCCCAATCTTCCTTTGGAGGAGTGGCTGGTGGGTTTGAACTGCCAGCCTTCTGGTTAGCAGTCAAGTGCCTTAGGCACTATGCTACCAGAGCTCCCATGAATGAGTCTAGTATTCTTTGATCTAGTTTTATATTTTTTGATTAAGAACACTTACTCTAAGGTAGCCACATGAACATAATATCCTAGACAAGTCATACTTTCATAATTTTAAGAAAATCAGTGAGCTAATAGATATGAAGAGCTCTGGTGGCACAGTGCCTAAGGCATTTGACTGCTAACCAGAAGGTTGGCAATTCAAACCCACCAGCCACTCTATGGAAGGAAGACTGGGCAATCTATTTCTTTAAAGATTTACTGCCTCAGAAACCCAAATGGGGCCACTACAAGTCTGAATCGGTATGAAACATTAAACACAGAACCTGGGCCATCTCTCTTCCTGACTTCCTTTGTTCTTTGCATTGCTGCTGTTGTTAGGTGTTGTCGAGTCAGTTCGGACTGAGAGTGACCCCATGTACAACAAAACAAAACACTGTCTGGTCCTATGCCATCCTCATAATCGTTGCTAAGCTTGAGACCACTATTGTAGCCACTGTGCCAAACCATTTCATTGAGGGTCTTACTCATTTTTGCTGGCCCTCTATTTTACCAAGCATGATGTCCTTCTCCAGGGGCTGGTCTCTCTTGATAACATGACCAAGGTATGAGAGATGAAGTCTAGCCATCCCTGATTCTACGAGGAATTGTTTTTTTTTGTTTTCTTTCCTAAACTTTTTTTTTGTTGTTGTTGAGAATATACACAACAAAATATACACAAACTCAACAGTTTCTTCATGCACAATTTAGTGACACTGATTACATTCTTTGAGTTGTGCAACCATTCCTAAGGAGAATTCTGGCTGTACTTCTTCCAAGACCAATTTGTTTGTCCTTCTGACAGTCTATGTTGTTGTTGTTGTTGTTAGGTGCCATCGAGTCATCTCCAACTCATAGCCACCTCATGTACAGCGGAATGAAAACACTGCCCGGTCCTGTGCCAGCCCCACAATCCTTGCTATACCTGAGCCCATTGTTGCAGCCACTGTGTCAATCATCTCGTTGAGGGCCCTCCCCTCTTTTGTCAACCCTCCACCTTACCAAGCATGACATCCTTCTCCAGGGAATGGTACCTTCTTACAACATGACCAAAGTAGGTGAGACAAAATTTGGCCATTGTCGCTTCCAAGGAGCACTCTGGCTGTGCTTCTTCCAGGACAGATTTGTTAGTTCTTTTAGCAGTCCATGGTACTTACAGCATTCTTTGCCAACACCATAACTCAAAAGCATCAACTCTTCTTCAGTCTTCCTTCTTCACTGTCCAGCTCTCATATGTATATGAGGCGACTGACAATACCATGGTTTGTGTCAAGCACACCTTAGTCTTCAAGGAAACATCTCTGTTCTTCAGCACTTAAAAGAGGTCCTTTGTAGCAGATTTGCCCAGTGCTTTATGACATATGATATCTTGACTGCTGCCTCCATTGGTGTTGACTGTAGAACCAAGTAAGTCTTTGACAGCTTCAATCTTTTCTCCATTCATCATGCTGCTGCTTATTGGTCCCACTGTGAGGATTTTTGTTTTCTTTATATTGAGATGTAATCCATTCTGCAGAATGTAGTCTTCAATCTTCATCAGTAAGTGCTTCAAGCCATCCTCACTTTCAGCGAGCAAAGTTGTGTCATCTGCATAACGTAGGTTGTTAATGAGTTTTCCTCCAATCCTGATGCCATGTTCTTGTTCATACAGTCCACCTTCTCGTATTATTTGTTCAGCATACAGATTGAATAAGTATGGGAAAAGGATATAACTCTGACACATTCCCTTCTTGATTTTAAACCATGCAGTATCCCCTTGTTCTGTTCAAATGACAGCCTCCTGGTCTATGTACAAGTTCCTCATGAGCACATTTAAGTGTTCTGGAATTCCCATGCTTCTCAACGTTATCCACAATTTGTCATGATCTATACAATCAAATCCTTTTGCATCGTCAATAAAACACAAGTAAACATCTTTTTGGTAGTCTTTGCTTTCAGCCAAGATCCATCTGACATCAGCAAGGATATCCCTCGTTCCACATCCTCTTCTGAATCCAGCTTGCATTTCTGTAAGTTCTCTGTCAATATATTACTATAACTGTTTTTGAATTATTTTCAGTAAGATTTTACTTATGGGTGATATTAATGATATTGTTTGATAATTTCCACATTCTATAGGATCACCTCTTTGGAATGGGTACAAATATGGATCTTTTTCCAGCCAGTTGGCCAGGTAGTTGTCTTCCAAATCTCCTGGCATAGCAGAGTGAGTGCCTCTAGTGAAGCATCCGTTTGTTGAAACATTTCAGTGGATATCCCATCAATTCCTGGAGCCTTGTTTTTCGCCACTTCCCTCAGTGCAGCTTTGACTTCTTCCTTCAATACCATTGGTTCGTGATTACATGACACCTCCTGAAACGGATGAACATCAACGAATTCTTTTGATGTTTCCTGCATCATTCAATATATTGCCCATAAATCTTTCAATATTGCAACCTGAGGCTTAAATTTCCTCTTCAGTTCTTTCAGCTTGAGCAATGCCAAGCGTGTTCTTCCCTTTTGGCTTTCCAACTTCATGTCTTTGCACATTATATTATATTCATTATAATAACTGACTTTGTCTTCTCAAGCTGCTCTTTTAAATCTTTTGTTTAGCCCTTTTATCTTGTCATTTCTTCAATTTGCTTTAGCTATCTCCACTCAAAGGTAAGTTTCAGAGTCTCTTCTGTCATCCATTTTGGTCTTTTCTTCCTTTCCTGTCTTTTTAATGACCCTTTCCTTTTCCTTTTCCTTTCTTCATAGATGATGTTCTTGATGTCATTCCACAATTCCTCTGGTTTTCGGTCACTGGTGCTCAATGCATCAAATCTATTCTTTAGATGGTGTCTAAATTCAGGAGGGATATATTCAAGATCATATTTTGGCTCTTGTGGACTTGCTTTTAATTGTCTTCAACTTCAAGTTGAACTTGCATATTAGCAATTGATGGTCTGTTCCACAATCAACGCCTGGCCTTGTTTTGGCTGAAGATATTGAGCTTCTCCATCACCTCTTGCCACAGATGTAGTCAATCTGATTCCTGTGTACACCGTATGGTGAAGTCCACATGTACAGCCTCTGTTTATGTTGTTGAAAATAAGTATTCACAATGAATAAGTCATTGGTCTTGCAAAATTCTATCATGCAATCTGCAGCATTATTTCTATCTCAAGGCCAAATTTTCCAACTACTGGTGATTCTTCTTTGTTTTCAACTTTTACATTCCAGTAACCACTGATAATCAGCACATCTTGATTGTATGTTTGGTTAATTTCAGACTGTAGAAGTTGGTAAAAATCTTCAATTTCCTCATCTTTTGCTTTGCTAGTTGGTGCAAAAATTTGAATAGTAGTAGTATTAACTGGTTTTCCTTTTAGGCATATGGATATTATTCTATCACTGACAGCATTGTACTCCAGGATAGATCTTGAAACATTCATGATGATGAATGCCATGCCATTCCTCTTCAATTTGTCATTTCTGGCATAGTAGATTATACAGTTATCTGATTCAAACCGGTCCATTTCAGCTCACTTGTTGTTGTTGTTGTTATGTGCTGTCGAGTTGGCCCCGACTCATAGCGACCCCTCCTTGGGTTTCCGAGGCAGTATCACTACGGAAGTAGGATTGCCCAACCTTCCTTCCGAGGAGTGGCTAGTGGGTTTGAACCGCCAGCCTTCTGGTTAGCAGTCAAGTGCCTTAGGCACTATGCTACCAGGGCTCCCTTTCAGCTCACTAGTGTCTAGGATATCAATCTTTATGCATTTCATTTCATTTTTGACAACTCCCAACTTTCCTAGATTCACACTTCATACATGCCATGTTCTGATTATCAGTGGATGGGTTTGCAGCTGTTTCTTCTCATACTGACTCATGCCACTTCAGCAAATAGAGGTTCCAAAAGCTCTACTTTATCCATATCATTAAGGTAGGCTCTACTCTGATGAGGCAGCTCTTGTCCAGTCATATTTTGAATGCCTTCCAACCTGAGGGGCTCATCTTCCAGCACTGTATCAGACAATGTTTCAGGGCTATTCATAAAAGTTTCCAGTAATATATCAGACAGTGTTTCACTACTATTCATAAGGTTTTCATTGGCCAATTCTTTGAGAAGTGGATGGCCTCTTCCTTCTTCTGAGTCAGTCTCAGTCTGGAAGCTCCACCAAAACCGGCCCATCGTGGGCACCCCCGCTAGCACAGTTTCCAGCCTCACAGCAACATGCAAGCCACCACAGTACAACAAACCGACAGACAAGTTCATCTTCCTTTGGTATATTCACTATTCTTCATCAACACCATAATTCAAAGTCATCTGTTCTTTGGTTTTCCTTATTCATTGTCCAGCCTCCACATGCAATGTGAGATGAGTGAAAATACAGTGGCTTGGGGCTGGTACATTTTACTCTTCAAAGTGTAGATCAAGAGACAGTCCTTTAAACAGAACATAGGGACACTGCATGGTTTAAAATCAGGGAATGTGTGCATCGGGGTTGTATCCTTTCACCATATTTATTCAATCTGTATGCTGAGCAAATAATGCAAGAAGTTGGACTATCTGAAGAAAACTGCATCAAGACTGGAGGAAGACTCAGTAACAACCTGCAATATGCAGAAAATACAACCTTGCTTGCTAAAAGTAAAGAGGACTCAAAGCACTTACTGATGAAGACCAAAGACTATGGATGGATTGATTACACCTCCATAAAGAAAACAAAAATCCTCACCACTGGACCAATAAGTAACATCATGATAAACGGGGAAAAGATTGAAGTTGTCAGGGTTTTCAGTTTACTTGGATCCACAATCAATGCCCATGGAAGTAGCAGTCAAGAAATAAACCAACACACTCCATTGCTTCTGCCAAAGACCTCTTTTAAAGTGTTAAGGATTTTCTTTGTATATAATGCATTATTCATAAAATAATTCTTTAAAAAAATGGCTTATCTTCAGTCAAAACTGAAACTAATACAAATCAACTCCAAACAGATGGGTTTAACTCATATGTTAGCAAACCTGTTTGCAGAATAGAACTGTTCCATGGGATTTTCAAGTCTATGACCTTTCGGGAACAGATCTCTAGACCTGTCTTCTGAGGCACCTCTGAGTGGGATGAACCACCAACCTTTTGAGAGCTTAACCATTTGTGTCAGCCAGGAACACTTTAAGCTATCTAGCCCATCATTCTCAGAAGTAACCCATCCCAAGAGAATTTTGTGTTGGAGAAAACAATGTATCCCATATCACATCAGGAAACTATCCCAATACAAATAAATTTTCAAAATGTACTATAGTAAAATTACAGTAATAATAATGATAATTCCAAGAAGTCTTAAAAAAAAAAAAAAAGAATGAAAATGCATCTAGGGTATCTTTAGTATTGACTAGAAAAAACTGGCTTCTGATTTTAGAAAAAGCTTTATTTAACTCTAAATTTTCATGGTATAAAAAAACCAAACCCAACCCACTGCCAACTGCCATTGAGTCAAATATGACTCACAGTGACCCCTCCTTGGGTTTCTGAGGTGGTATCACTACAGAAGTAGATTGACCAACCTTCCTTCCAAGGAGTGGCTGGTGGGTTTGAACCACCAGTCTCCTGGTTAGCAGTCAAGTGCCTTAGGCACTACGCCACCAGAGTGCCCATCCATGGTATGGATAAAGTAAATTCATTAGGTTATTGATTTCAATAGAAATAGTGCTTAAGAACATCCAGCTATCTGATTAAATTCTATGCCCATTGCACCACCTCTTTGATTTATAATTTCATCTTTTATGAGAATCCACACCCCAAATGGAAGTGTCATTTTCTGGTTTGAGCTAGTTTTGTTCCCATTACTATATAATAAATTGACATTCTATTTTATAAGTAAGTCTCCAGGCACTTCTCATAAACTGATAAAAGTGAGTCCATTCATCTGCAAAACTGAAAGCCTGGCATGGCTTCACAAAAAAGTACAAACATCTCTATTTCTTTTGTACACCAATGACTAATGATTTCTGCATAGTTGTAGTTCATCATCAAATCCTTAAATTATTCGCTTAATAGTTGGAAATGACCTTAGTGGTCATCTTTAATCCCATTGCTGGTTTACCTCTTCCTTGATTTTTCTTCCTCCAGGAAGTGGTTCTCAAACTTGAGGATGCTGATATCAGAAACACATGGAAAATTTATTAAAACAGGTTTCTGGGTCCTACGACCAGCAGGTTTGGGTTAAAACCCACTGTCATCAAGTCGATTCCAACTCATAGCTACCCTCATTGGGTTTCCAAGCCTGTAAATCTTTACAGAAGTAGACTGCCTCATCTTCCTCCCATGAAGCAGCTGGTGGGTTTGAACTGCTGAACTTCTGGCTAGCAGCCAAACACTTTACCCACTATGCCACCAGGCTGAGACCCTTATATTTGCTTTTCTAATAAACAGTATCATACGCAAGTAAAATTTTGCTCAAGATAATTCAAAAACGGTTGCAGCAGTACATTGACAGAAAACTGCCAGAAATTTAAGCCGGATTTGGAAGAAGACTTGGAATGAGGGATCTCATTGCTGACGTCACATAGATCTTGGTTGAAAGCAAAGAATACCAGAAAGATGCTTAACTATGCTTTGCTGACTAAGCAAAGGCATTTATTTGATTGTGTGGATCATAACAAATTAAGGATAACATTGTGAAGAATGGGAAGTATAGAATACTTAATTGTGGTAATGAGGAACGTGTCCATAAACCAGGAGGCAGTCATTCATACAGAACAAGGAGACATTGCATGGTTTAAAGTCAGGAAAGGTATGTCTTAGGACTGTATCCTTTCACTATATGTATTCTACCTGTATACTGAGCAAATAATCTGAGAAGATGGACTATATGAAGAGGAACACAGTATCAGGATTAAAGAAAGGCTCATTAACAACCTGAGATATGCAGAGGACACAACCTTGCTTGCTAAAAATGAAGGGAACTGGAAGCACTCACTGATGAAGACCAAAGACTACAGCCTTTAGTATCAACACACCTCAATATAAAGAAAAATAAAATCCTCCTAATTGGATGAATAAGCAACATCCATGGTAAACAGGGAAAAGATTGAAGTGTCAAGGATTTCATTTTACTTGGATCTACAATCAATGCCCATGGAGGCAGCAGTCAAGAAATCAAACAACATACTGTATCGAGCAAATCTGTTGCAAAGGACTTTTTTAAAATGTTGAAGTGGAAAGATGTCACTTTGAAGACTAAGGTGTGCTTGACCCAAGCCATGGCACTACCAATAGTAGTCTCATATACATGTGACAGCGGGACAGTGAATAAGGAAGAGTGCGGAAGAACTCATGTATTTGAAATGTGGTGCTGGCAAACAATCTTAATTACCATGGACTGACAGAAGAACAAACATATCTGTTTTGAAAGAAGTATACCCAGAATGATCCTTAGAAGCAGGAATGGCCAGACTTTGTCTCTCATTCTTTGGACATGTTATCAGTAGGTGCCAGTCCTTGCTTGGGAAAGTCATGCTTGGTAAAGTATGTTGTTGTTGTTGTTACATGCCGTCGAGTCGGCCCTGACTCATAGCGACCCCTCCTTGGGTTTCCGAGGCAGTATCACTACGGAAGTAGGATTGCCCAACCTTCCTTCTGAGGAGTGGCTGGTGGGTTTGAACCGCCAGCCTTATGGTTAGCAGTCAAGTGCCTTAGGCACTATGCTACCAGAGCTCCTTGGTAAAGTATAGGGTCAGCAAAAAAGAGGATGACCCTCAAGGAGATGGAATGACACAGTGGTTGCAACAATGGGCTTAAACATAGTAACAATTGTGAGGATAGCACCAGACCGGGCAGAATTTTGTTCTTTTATACATGGGGTTGCTATGAGTTGGACTGACTTGACAGCACCTAACACAGCAGCACCTAACACAACAAGCTCCCAGATGATGCTGAAGCATCTTTCCCCTTTTAGTGCATTTTATAGAGTTACTCAAATTCATTTTCCTTAGACTAGATACTCTTCAGCATCATCTGGGAGCTTGTTGTGTTAGGTGCTGTTGTGTTAGGTGCTGTCGAGTCAGTCCAACTCATAGCAACCCCATGTATAAAAGAACAAAATTCTGCCCGGTCTGGTGCTATCCTCACAATTGTTACTATGTTTAAACCCATTGTTGCACCCATTTTCCTTAGACTAGATACTCAAATGGGAGCTCTGGTAGCATAGTGCCTAAGGCACTTGACTGCTCACCAGAAGGCTGGCGGTTCAAACCCACCAGCCACTCCTCGGAAGGAAGGTTGGGCAATCCTACTTCCGTAGTGATACTGCCTCAGAAACCCAAGGAGGGGTCACTATGAGTCGGGCCGACTCGACGGCAAACAACAACAACAACAACAGATACTCAAATAATAGCTTAGTACTCTCATTCTAAGCTAAAATCACACAGTTTAATATGTAAGCCCTCTGTTAATTACATCACTCATTTATTCTACTCATCTCTTGTCACTGCTCAACACAGCTATCATTAACTTTTACTCCAAACTCACAAATTCTTCCACTATTCTTGCCTCCTTGACAATTCTATTTTCGTTCTCTCTGCTGGAAGTTTCGCCTTCCTTATCTGCCTATCAATTGTCACTGTTTTATTAATCCTATTTATTCACTCATTAATCCAATATATATTTTAAGTACCAGCTATATGTTAGTCCATGTGCTAAGTGCTGTGAGAAAGATTAAGGTCAAAACCTTCCATAGTTAACTTTAAACCAACTGTAAACACCTCATGACTCTATGTCCATATTAAAGGTTAAACTGTTTAAGCAAGCAAAAACTATTGACCTCAAAGCACTTGAAACCATTTTATTCCAGGAATGGAAATGGAAATGTGGTGAATCTATAACATTCTCTTTCTTGCCCCTCTTATAACTTAGCATCCACTTTAGAAAGTCTAAGAAGAATTAAGGGAAATATACCATTATTGATATGTTGACTAGATCTGCAATACCTTCCTCCCATGTGGTAGCTTTAAAAAAAAAAAAATTGCTGATAATTACAAGTTTATGCTTGGCATTCTCTGCAGGTAGAAGGGAACTAAAATATTTGAAGACAGGAAATAAGCCTTCCATCTTTGTATTTCTAGAGCCTGAAAAAGTGCAGGGTACATAACAGGTGCTCAAAAGTTTGGCAAAAGGAAGAAACCATCCATACTGCCTATTAGAGTTTTCAGATAAAATATTTTTATAGATAACGCTATAGGGATACATATCTACTGGTGACACTTGATTTATTCTTTTGAAGCAAATATTTTTTAAACCTCAACATTCTATGAGTATATTTGAAAATTTACTTTTCCTCATGCTTAGTTAACTTTTAAATAATATATATTCATATTCTAGTATGAGTCTGAATGAAGTCATGCAACTTATCCAAAACTAATAACCCTATGGAATAAATGGAATTTATTAATTATGAAGGAAGCTTTCACACAGACCCAATTAAGTCAATTTTATAATTTTAGTAAAACATGACAGAAGATTCCATGTAAGCGCAATAAAGTTTAATGGAAACTCAGTCTGGTACTAAAAGAGTAGACATTATATGTAGTGAAAGCATAAATTATAAATAAGAAATAGTCTTACAAAAAGTCTGTATTACCTCAGAAATAAGCTAACACAAACTTATGATCAAATGTACGCATTCAGAGTTAAATAGGTATCTACAGTGATACTATATATTGTTTTACAGTCTGTATTTGAAAAATGAAGCTATTCTTTAATTAGCCATCTCTAAGCCAAAGTTAATGGTTGTTTGAAATGAGGCTCATTACATGATTCTGTAAATGTACTCTGTAATAAGTAACATTACCATGCAGCTGTATAAACATATTTACCATGCACATATTCTTTTACCGCAGGTGTGCATTTTCCATTCTGAGCATTACTAATATGCATCTCAAGCTAGCCTGACTTAAAATTAACATTTAAGGGAAGAAACAGTTCTTAAATTATTTAACTATTCATTATATAATATGTTAAGGAGTTTTAGTAGCATAGTAGATAAGGCATTTATCTGCTAACCAGAAGGTCATTGGTTCAAACCCACCAGGCACTCTGCAGAAGGAAGATGGGGCAATCTACTTCTGTAAAGATTTACAGCCTCAGAAATCCAATGGGAGTTGCTATGAGTCGGAATCGACTCAATGCAGTGAGTTTGTTTGTTTGGTTTATATAAATGTTACCCCAACACAACATTTAACATGTCACACATTTCATTTTATATTTATTTCTGTTTCTATTCTCTAACTTATTTCTAAGACTGTAATGGTGGCTACTTAATTCCATTTTTTAATTTTAGATATATTAATAATAGAATCCTCATCTAAAAAGTCAAGAAGATCAGACATGAAATAAATTATCTAATTTGTAGCATAAGTAGATTTTATGTTTTTTTTTCCCCCAGTAACATAGTAAAAAAAAAGGGGGGGGGGAATATATCCTAATATTACAATGGAGTGACCAGAAATTACTTTGCTAAAGCCCTACTCCCTGAATAAGCTGAAGTGTAGTTATCTTTTCTAAATTTAATATAAAGTATTATATTAAGAGAAGAGGTTTTAGAAATTCCCATTTAAACTCTTTTGAGTATCATGTATGCTAATATGTTAAATAATATTGAAAATGGCTACAAACATGTTAATATTTAAATAATATCTTTGGCACAGTTCAGAAAAAAATGGCTTATCATAATGTATTAGACTGAAGGTTGAATGATCACAAGTTAGAGTAAAAGCTTAGGGAGCTCGCACAAGCACATGCAAACTTCAACCCTGGAGATTACTTCTTAGTTTAGAGAAAAAAAAATAAAAATAAAAACCACACGTTGGCAGGTATTCAATAACTTATTTTTCAAGGAACTGTTAAAGGTGTCTAAATCTTTACATCAGGGAAATGAGAATTTTTTCAGCTTTTGACCAACACCTATAGTGTCATCCTTCCTGATTAGGAAAATGAATAAGGAAACTATTTTTCTTTTCCACAAAAGAGGTCTGAACTATTGGAGTACACAGATCATATGCAAAGTTTTATTTGATCTGACCACTGCTGATGCATAAACACTAAAGCAGACAAGGAAAATGAAAATGTATTTAAGCATAAATTTAATGTTTATTCACTCTACGGTTTTCTTTTGAGGGGCTGCCCAAACACAAGTGTTCTAGCACACAGGAATAGATCTCTTCACTAGCCTCTGAGCAAATAGCTCAGAGCCTGGGATAGTCTTTCATTATCTGATAAATCAAGGATTGAGAGTACAAATCTTTAGTGTACTTGGAAGGCAATGCCAAATATCTCCTGTACCTTCTAATTTCACACAATATAGGTTAAGGTCACACTACACCTAAAGTTTCTTAACAGTGATCTCAAAGGCAGCTGAAACTGTAGGAACTCTTTAAAATCAGCTATCAGAGTTTTCTCATTCACCCCAAAGGGGAAAACAAAATCCCAATAACTTAAGCAATTTGTTATATTAGAACATATGTTACAAACACTTCACATTATTATATTCATGGACATACTTAAATACATAACTTTAAATCTTCATATTTACTTTTCACAACTAGACTTACGAAGATTTACCAAAATATTTATCCTTTCTTTTGCTCATATTGATTCTTACATCTCACGCTCTCCATGTGGGTTCAATTTCCTTTTAGTTGAAGTATATGCTTTTGTAGTTCTTTCAGCAAAACTTTGTGAGAAGTACACATCTTACAGTTTCTGTAAGTCCCAAGATGTCTTTTTCCACTCTCACTCTTAACGCACTTCCCTCAGCACTTTGAAGGTACTATTCCACAGCCTTCTGGCATGTATCAGGAGTCTGCTATCAGTCTTCATTTTCATTCTTGATAAGAAACCTGTCTTTGATTCTGATAGCTGCTTAAAATTTTCTTTTCCTTTCAGATGACTACTTCATACATTTTCCTGGCTCTTCCAACCTCTGTCAAATCCATCTCCATCTTCGGCTAATGATCTGGGTTTCTATTTCTTGCAGAATAAAAAAGTACCCAGAAGAGAACTTCTACAAGCTTTACACCTCCACAACTATCACCTACTACCATCTGTCCACATAAACTCTGCTGTCTCTCCTGTTCCTAGAGATAAACTGTCCTCACTTCTATGGCTAGCCACCCCACCCCCACCTTGTACACTAGATTCCATTCCTTCTCACTTATTCAAGAACATTGTCAAATAATTCTCAGGTCTCTAATAAAATTATCTTGCTCTAATGGATCATTCCCACTAGCTTATAAATGCTATTATTTCTGCAATTAAAAAAATAACAAAACAAACAAAAAACTCCTCTTTGTACAGTGTGATGGACATAATTAATTTTACTGAAACGTGCATGTAAAAAATGTTGAAATAGTAAATATTTTGTTTATGTATTTTAACCACAATAAAACAAAACAATAGGAGCATTTGTAAACAGCAGCAAGACAATCTGGTGTAAGTGATGGTAACATTACTTTGAATGATGGAATATAATATCCTCCATGGCAGAATGTAGAATTGAGTGTGGAAATAAATATTTAGCTTCTGACTCTGTTAGAAAAGAAAAGAAAATCCTCTTGCTCCTACATTTCCCTTGAGCTACTACTGCTCAAGTATCTAGACAAAGGATCTAACTTCAGTTCCCACTCATTACTCTCTTCGTATAATAGTAGTTGAGATCATGGTGGTGAGATCACAGTTAACTTAATAGGGATCATACTGAGATCAAAGTTCACTTTACTACTTTCATCTTGATTTCCTATCTCTAATTTTTCAGATGAGTTATTAACTCGTCTTTAAAATACGTTCTGGGTTATCTTGGTTGTTGCTGTTTTAATGTAAAGTACCAAGTTTCAGTCTTTCAGATTGTCAGGTATATACCATCCAGTTTGCAAATCTGCTGAGGATCACTATTTTTCCATATTATGATCAATTTAATGAAAGAGGGGAAGGCCCTCAAGATGGATTGACATGGTGGGAAGGCCCTCAAGATGGATTGACATGGTGGGTGCAGCAATGGGCTCAGGTATAGTAGGAATTGTGGGGTTGACATCGGACCAGGTAGTGTTTTGTTCTGTTGCACATAAAGTCGCTATGAGTCAGAGATGACTCAATGGCACATAAGAACAAACAACAACAATGATTAATTCACTACTTAATAGGACGGCCAACAGAAGAAATGGTGAAAATCAACAAATTAAGTATGCAGTAGAGTCAAAACTCCTCTAGATTTTGGTTTTTATGTATCTCACTCACAGATTAACTATATCATGTGTGTGTGTATGTATGACATACGTGATTCATATATATTACTTCTTTTAATCGTTATTAGTACTTGAATTCTGAAAGGTCACAGCCTTGAAAACCCTATAAAATAGTTTTACTCTGCACACATGGGGTCACCATGAGTCAGAATTGATTCAAAGGCAGCTAATAACAACAACAAAGTACCTGAAGAGGAAGGTACTACAACTAACATAATTTTGCCAATGCGTAAACTAAGGCTTGCAAAAGTTGTCCCTTTCAATGACAATGTGCCAGAACTGATATTGAAATCTAGGCAGTCTAAATCCAGAGTCTAAACTTGTAACTACTGCACTATGTTGTTGTTATGTGCTGTTGAGTCAGACCTGACTCATAGCAACCCCTCCTCCTCGGGTTTCCAAGGCAGTATCACTCCAGAAGTAGCTTGCCCAACTTCCTTCCAAGGTGTGGCTGGTGAATTTGAACCACCAGCCTTCTGGTTAGCAGTCAAGCGCCTTAGGTACTACGCTACCAGAGCTCCTGCACTATATTCAATCTGAATTCTAAGGATTAATGTTAATAAGGAAACATACAATATTCAACACACGAGCCCTGTTAGGATTTTAAGAACTAAATTTCTTAAATTTTATTTATTTTAACCTTACTAACTTACTTACTTACATGGCATATTTAATACCTTTTTATTAAACTTTATAGTAAAATTTGAAGCCAGAAACCTTCTGCAGGTGTTAAAAACAAGACTATTATTTTTTAAATTTTTCATTAAGGCAATAGATAGCTCTATATAGTACTTAACATGTAATGTTCACTTGCTTTCATTAAATAATCTCATTATTTTAAGACAGGCAATATAAAAATAAGGCCCTTAACCTTTGTAATGAGGACATGATTAAAACAGAGATTTTATTTTGAATATTTGATCCACATGAATTCTTGATCCACATGAATACTTGATCCACATGAAGAATCCACATTAAGAATCAAGGTCCATAATTAAACTCAAGCATTTATTTAGAGCTATCAGCAATGTGAAAACCAACCCTGAAAATCCAACAATTTAGCAGACATGTTCTAATTCTCTCTTGGGAAGATACTGAAGCAAATAACTTTTAAAACTGCTTTAAACATACTCTTAGCATTAGATTCTAAATCTATTTTCTTGATATTTTCCTCAAAATCAACAGGTTGAATTTTTTGTAAACAGCATGACAATGTGGAAAAACTGTATTAAACATACTTTCTCTGAACTTTAGTTTTCCCATGGCTTTGTTGTAGGAATTTACTGAAAAACTAAAGAACTACACTCATATAAAGGGTAATTTCATATAGGAATTGCTTAATAAGGTATTTTCAATTTATTTTCTAAATAAATATTTAATTCTTTTCTCCAGGAAGATTAAAAATTAAATGTTGTAAAAGTTAACTCAATGTCAGGTTTATACTTAGGTAAACCTGAGCACACCACCTGGATACTTTAGTATCTACACCAATTAGGTTATTTAAACTTGTTGTTCATTGTTGTTATGTGCCGTGGAGTCGGACCCGACTCATAGTGACCCCTCCTTGGGTTTCCGAGGCAGTATCACTACGGAAGTAGATTGCCCCATCTTCCCTCCAAGGAATGGCTGGTGGGTTTGAACCGCTAGCCTTCTGGTTAGCAGTCAAGTGCCTTAGGCACTACGCTACCAGAGCGCCTAAAACTAGTGAAGAAAAAGAAAAAAAAAAAAAAAAAAAGGAAGCTGAGTTCAGATATATAGGAAAAGTAAGAGAACGAAAGTTACGTAATATAACCAAACCCCAAATGCAACCTCAAACATTATCTATTAAAAGTGGAACAGTATCTTCCCTGCTACCCACAGGGAGCTGTTGCACGGGTTACACGAGCTGACATCTGAAAATGCTTTAAACCATTAGGCATTTTTCAATTGAAAACAATTGTTATTATTAAGCTAAAAATTTGGTGGGGAAGGGTTCAGGAGTTATAAATTATCTAAGAATTTTTCTATTTTATTTCCCAGCAGAACCACTTTTACTCTTTAAACAACATTCTATGCCACATAAAAACAAAGGTAATGCTTAAATAATTGTGTTCTCTCCATCAACAGAATGTTTTATTACCTCAGTCTTTAAAAAAAAATAATTCTCACCACCACTTCTGAAAAAGACATTCTGATACTAGTTTAAATTTTTATAATACATCACCTAGTGCAGCATTTTTCCATTCAAAATAACATTTACATCTCCGTAGTTAAATTTCTTCCATGTACTATGAACTGTAATTTCTGAGAAAGTGACCAGAACTTTACAAATAAGAGGATTTAATAAGAAAGTTTGTTTTTTCTCAAAGAGCATGGCTAGTGAATATCAGATGTCAAAAATCTGCAGGACATCAAGATACAGAGAAGGAAAAAAATGGCTACTAAAAATGCAAGACTGTGAAGATTAGCATGTTTAACACTTAGATGGGAAAAAAAAGTATTCTTATGAGTTATACTAGATAGAGAATATTTTTTAAAAGTAAATGCAAAATGCACATATTTTATTGTGCTCTAAAAAAAGTAGTACTTTAGTTGCCAAAAATATAGAAAAGTAAATGCAATAAAACTGGCATATTTTCAAATATAAAACACTCAAATGAAAGTGAAAGCTAGAGATGTTAAAAAATGTTTCCCTGGTCAGATAAAGCCTGGTGGAACTGCTGAGACTATGCCCCCTAGCTGCCCTTCAGGTCTGGAATTGAACCCACACCCGTGGTTTCCAGCCAAACAAAAGACGGGCATATGAGTTGAACATTTACCTGAGGTAGATACACTCCTTGGAGAGAACAATCATGGGAGAAAGAAGGGCTGCTTGTGCACAGGGAGACAGCTTAGGGAGCAGGAATGCATGGAGGGATGGACACTGGGAAGAGGTAACTATGGGGAGGAAGTGGGAGGGAAGTTGTTGCATTGTGGTAAACTGTGCTCAATGTCATGAGACAAAGTATCTGTGAACTGCTGTATGGAAAGTGAATTTGCTCTGTAAATTTTCACCCAAATCACAATAATAAATAAATAAATAAAAGAATTGGTGGTATTTTTTGGGAAAAAAAAAACAAAAAATGTTTCCCTGTACTGTTAGGTGTCAAAGGAAATTACTCAATGAATTACTTGCTACAGAGTTTAATAAATCCTAGAAATACAGAAGTTCCCAGTAATTTCAATGACAAATGCTTTTTTACATATATATATAAAACTAGAGACTAATAAGATTTTAAATTATTGTTAAAAACTATGTTCTTATTTTTTAACAACTGTATTGAGATATACATATAATAAAATATACAGATTTTAAATAGTATACAATTTGATGAGCTTTGACAAATGGATACATTCAAGTAACTACCCCAAATCAAGCTATGGAGTATGTCAATTGCCTCAGAAATTCTCTTCTACCTTTTGTAGACAATCTCCCTACTGTACCCCAGAGGTTACCTGTACCCCAGGTAACCACTAATCTGATTGTTACCATTACAGATTAATTTTGCCTGTTTTCCAGAACTACATAATTAGAAAAACATAGTATGAACTCCTTTATGCCAAGTCTCTTTTATTCAATATGATGTTTGCGGATGCACCCAAACTACTTCATGTATCAATGTTTTGCTTATTTTTATTGCTGAGACGTATTCCATTGAATGCCTACACCACAGTTTGTTTATCCTTTCCTCTACTGATGCACAGTTGAGTTTACAGTTTTGGGCTATTATGAATAAAGCTGATATGAACATGTGTGTACACAAGTTTTTTGGAGGCATGTTTTAATTTATCTTCATTAAATATGTAGGTGTGAAATTGCTGGGTCATAAGATAATGTGTTTGTTCAATTTCATGAAATTTTCCAATTGATTATGCAATTCTGCACCTCAGGAGCAATGTATATGAGTTCTAGTTGGTTTGCATTCTCTCCAATACGTGGTATTCTCAGTATTTTTCATTTTAGCTTTTCTGGTATTTCTAAGTGGTATCTCATTGTGTTTTTAAACAAATTCCCTAATGACTAATGATTATGGACATCTTTTCATGTCCTTACTGGCCATTTATATATCTTGTCTGGTGGAGTTTCTCTTCTAGACTTTTGCTCATTTTTTTAAGCTATCTTACTATCGTGTTGTAAGTTCCTTAATATATAAGATAGTGTTCTACTGCTATTCATAAAGTTTTCACTGGCCAATTCTTTGAGAAATGGATGGCCCCTTCCTTCTTCCAAGTCTATCTAATATAGTCCCAGAAGATGAGCCTCTCAGGTCAGAAGGCACTCAAAATTTGACTAGGGAAGAGATATCTCCTCCAAGTACAGTCGACCTTAGTAATATGGATGGAGTAAGCTTTCAGGACCTCCATTTACTGATGTGGCACAACTCAAAATGGGAAGAAACAGCTGCAAATATCCAATAATCAGAACATGCAATGCACGAAGTATGAATCCAGGAAAGTTGGAAGTTGTCAAAAATGAAATGGAACACATAAAGATTGATATTCTTGTCATTAGTGGGCTGAAATGGACCTGTTTGGGCCATTTTGAATCAGAAAACCATATGATCTACTGTGGTGGGAATGACATTGAAGAGGAATGGAGTAGCATTAATCATCACAAAGAATGTTTCAAGATCTATCTTGAAGTATAATGCTGTCAGGGATAGGATAATGTCCATACGCCTACAAGGAAGACCAGTTAATACTACTACTATTCAAATTTGCACACCAACCACCAAAGCCAAAGATGAGGAAATTGAAGATTTTTACCAACTTCTGCAGTCTGAAATTGACCCAACATGCAATCAAGATGTATTGTCACTGGTAACTGTAACACAAAAGTTGTAAACAAAGAAAAATCACCAGTAGTTGGAAAATATGGTGTTGGTGATAGAAACAACACCAGATATCACACGGCAGAATTTTGCAAGACCAATGACTTACTCATTGCAAATACCTATTTTCAACACTGTAAGTGCCAGCTATACATGTGGACTTATCCAGATGGAGGAATCAGACTGACTACCTCTGTAGAAAGAGTCAATGGAGAAGCTCAACATCTGCAGCCAAAACAAGGCCAGGAGCTGACTGTGGAACTGTTCATATGCAAGTTCAAGTTGAAGCTGAAGACAATTAAAACAAGTCCATGAGAGCCAAAATATGACCTTGATTATATTCCACCTGAATTTAGAGACTATCTAAAGAATAAATTTGATGCACTGAACACCAATGACTGCAAACAAGATGAATTGTGGGATGACATCAAGAACATGATGCATGAAGAAAGCAAAAGGTCATGAAAAAGACAGGAAAGCAAGAAAAGACCAAAATGGATGTCAAGAGACTCTGAAACTTGCCCTTGAACGGAGAGTAGCTAAAGCAAATGGAAGAAATGACAAGATAAAAGAGCTGAACAGAAGATTTCAAAGAGTAGCTCAAGAAGATAAAGTCAATTATTATAATGAAATGTGCAAAGATCTGAAGTTAGAAAACCAAAAGAGAAGAACACACTCAGCATTTCTCAAGCTGAAAGAACTAAATAAAAAATTCAAGCCTTGAGTTGCAATACTGAAAGATTCTATGGGCAACATATTGAATGATGAAAAAAACATCAAAAGAAGATGGAAGAAATACAGAGTCACTGTACCAAAAAGAATTGGTCGATGTTCATCCATTTCAGGAGGTGCTATATAATCAAGAACCAATGGTATTGAAGGAAGAAGTCAAAGCTGCACTGAAGGAAATGGCAAAAAATAAGCCTTCAGGAATTGATGGGATACCCATTGAGAAGTTTCAACAAATGGACATGCTGGAGGTATTCATTCAACTATGCCAAGAAATTTGGAAGACAGTTACCTGGCCAACTGATTCAGAGAGATCCCTGTCTGTACCCATTCCAAAGCAAGGTGATCCCACAGAATGTGGAAATTATCAAAAAATACCATTAATATCACATGCAATTAAATTACTGCTGAAGATAATTCCAAAATGGTTGCAGTGGTATAATGACAGGGAATTTATGCAAGCTGGATTCAGAAGAGGACGTGGAACAAGGGCTATCATTGTTGATGTCAGATGGATCTTGGCTCAAAACAAAGAACACCAGAAACATGTTTACTTGTGTTTTATTGACTATGCAAAAGCATTTGACTGTGCGGAACATAACAAATTACGGATAACATTGAGAAGAATGGGAATTTCAGAACATTTAACTGTACTCATGAGGAACTTGTACACAGATCTAGAGGCTGTCGTTAGAACAAAACAAGGGGATACTGCATGGTTTAAAATCAAGAAGGGAGTGTGTCAGGGTTGTATCATTTCATCATACTTGTTCAATCCATATGCTGGGCAAATAATTCAAGAAGCTGGACTACATGAAGAAGAATGCAGCATCAGGGCTGGAGAAAGACTCATTAACAACTTGTGATATACAGACGACACAACCTTGGTTGCTGAAAGTGAGGATGACTAGAAGCACTTACTGGTGAAGATTAAAGACTATAGTCTGCAAAATGGATTACATCTCAACATAAAGAAAATGAAAATCTTCACAAGTAGACCAATAAGCACCATCATGATAAATGGAAAAAAGATTGAAGTTGTCATATTACTTGGTTCCACAATCAATACCAATGGCAGCAGCAGTCAAGAAATCTGACAATGTATTGCACTGGGCTAATCTGCTGCAAATGACTTTTTTAAAGTGCTAAAGAGCAAAAATGTCTCTTCGAAGACTAAGATGCACCTAACCTTAGCCATGGTGTTTTTAATCACCTCATATGCATGAGAAAGCTGGAATGTATACGGAAGACTGAAGAAGAGTTGATACTTTTGAGTTGTTGTATTTGCAAAAAATACTGAAAGTACCATGGACTGCCAGAAGAATTAACAAATCTGTCCTGGAAGAAGTACAAACAGAATGCTCCTCGGAAGTAAGAATGGCCAGACTTCATCTCACCTACTTTGATCATGCTGTCAGAAGGGACCATTCCCTGAAGAAGGTATCATGCTTGGTAAAGTAGAAGGTCAACAAAAAAGGAGAAGGCCCTCAAAGAGATGGATAGACACAGTGGCTGCAACAATGCCTTCAGATATGGCAAGGATTCTGAGGCTGGCGCAGGACCAGGCGGTGTTTCATTCTTTTGTACATAGGGTTACTATGAGTCGGAGCCAACTCAATATTACCTAACAACAACAAGTTCTTTAAATATTCTAGAGAGAAGCCCTTTGTCAGACATTGTGTTACAAATTTTTTTTCTACTTTGAGGCTTGCCTTTTCATTTTGGCTTGCTTTCTTGTCCTAAAAAATTCTTCACCTACAATAAGGTCACAAAGATTGTCCATATTTTCTTCAAAAGGTCTTAACATTTTAGGTTTTACACTTGTTCTATGACCTATTTTTAGATCATACTTTTTTGTATTTGTTGTAATAGACATCAAGTTCCGTTTTCTCTTTAAGATATCCAGTTGACTCAGGATCAGATATTAAAAGTCTAATTGTTTTCCATTAAATCACCTTGACACTTCTGTAACTGACCATATGTATGGGCCTGGTTCTGCACTCTATTCTGTTCCATTGAAACACTGTTCTATTTGTCTATTAGTCATGCTCTTTTAAAGAGGTAAATTGTACACTACTTTATCCATCTTGGGATAAGGAATCAGAACTAGGGCATTTGCTGATGTAATTCAGCATCCCTTCAGAAAGGAACTGTAATTCACGGATTTAAAAAAAATGCTAAAAGTTATATATTTCAGTATTCTTCTTTGAAAACGATCAGTATTTCTTAAAACAATAGATATATAGGCCCGCGTAACACTAAAATGTATTCAAGTAATTTTTTAAAGTGATTGTTATTCATTTAACTATCTGGTTAGCAGTTAAGTGCCTTAGGCACTACGCTACCAGAGCTCCCTAGCCCAACCTAGGACCATACCTAGACCCCATCACCAACAAGAAATATATTTTTCCTTTTGAGAGAAAACTGAGACCATTCTCCAGATTTTGCAATTCATCTAAATTTCTACCTATCCTTATAGTTCCTTCTTAGGAAGGAAGGAGAAAAAAGGAAAGGTGCCCCTACTTGTGAGCTTATTTTTCTACCTGTGTCCTTAATCTCAGCCTTTGGGTCAAAATCTTGCTCTATTTACTATCTGGTCCTTAGATAGTATTTCTGAATCTTTAGGATTCAAAGACAAGGAATTGGAATCTGCAAGAATTCTCAATATCCTAAGTTATATTTCTCATAGGTTTACATGCCTATAAATGACAGTAA
The DNA here is from genome assembly GCF_000298275.1 of Orycteropus afer afer. Taxonomy (NCBI): domain Eukaryota; kingdom Metazoa; phylum Chordata; class Mammalia; order Tubulidentata; family Orycteropodidae; genus Orycteropus; species Orycteropus afer. The sequence goes on along the minus strand of NW_006921626.1, from coordinate 8,017,526 downwards.
TATACAGTATATATTCCTATATACATAGGAGCTCTGGTAGCGCAGTGCCTAAAGCACTTGACTGCTAACCAGAAGGCTGGCAGTTCAAACTCACCAGCCACTCCTCAGAAGGAAGGTTAGGCAATCTACTTCCGTAGTGATACCACCTCAGAAACCCAAGGAGGGGTCGCCATGAGTCGGGTCCGACTCGAGGGCACATAACAACAACATATAGTATATATACAATAATACACAGTGAATAATATTTCCATGATAGGGTTATACTAAGGAGCCCTGGTGATATAATGGTTAAGGGCTTGGCTGCTAACTGAAGGTCAGCTGTTCAAATTCACCAGCCTCTCTGCAAGAGAAAAGACCCAGCTATCTGCTCCCATACAGATTACATCCTAGGAAACCCTATGAGGCAGTGAGTTGAAAATGACTTGATGGCACACAACACAACAATAAGATAATACAAAGGCTTCAGAGGGTTTCTGCAACACAAAGGATTTAATAAAAAGGCATGGTTTATTATTATTACCTAATAATACATTGTGGCAAATGAATATATTTCAATAGCACGTAAAAAATGCTCTCTACCTAATACCTAAGGCATTTGACTACTAACCAGAAGGCTGGCAGTTAAACCCACCAGCCACTCCTTGGAAGGAAGGTTGGGCAATCTACTTCCATAGTTGATACTGCCTTGGAAACCCAATGAGGGGTCAGTATGAGTCAGGACTGACTTGATGGCAGTGAGTAATAACAGGAAACACTAAATTAAGTGAATATTAACATAAAATTGCCAAATACAGATTATTTAAAAATTGAAAGATAAAACCACAGATATATATATATATATATTT